>NC_090267.1:240151448-240481864 GCF_040414725.1 Anabrus simplex | reverse complement strand
TGAATGGGATGCCGCGTTAACAAACCACTATACAGTAGTGTGTGAAATAAATTCAGTGAATACTCTGCTGTGGCAACATGTCGTAAATTTTCATTTTACCACTCCACTACTTCAGAAACTTAAGTCTACAATTATTATGAGAAGAGAAATTAAAGCGCACATTTTACTGTTTAAATACATACAATGAATATACGCTCCATGATGAAGAAAGAATATACAATTAACCACTTCAGTTGATTGCTGAAAAAAGTAAGGAGATGGAATACCAGAGATTATTATGACTAGAGCTAACGTTCTGAGTTGTTATTCATTTACTTTTCCCCAGACTCTTGTATGCATTTGTAGGCACTAAAGACATCTTCGGTTCTATACAATTCCTGTATAAAGAGATATGAAAAATTAAACATTACTTTATCCACTGAGAGAAAATTTTCATTCCAAACTGAAGAGAAGTTAAACTTACTTCCCTATGTAACAAAACATCTCTTTAGCACTCTTTGTACTAGCAAAATTGTAACATTATAAAAAATTCAAGCTCAAAATATAACATATCTTTGGCTATAAATGTAGGCTCAACATTCACCACATGAATTAAAAATTAAAAACGAAGATGGAAATTGTAAATTAATATCTAACATAGTTTCCCGAATTCATAGTACTGCATTGTGGTATAACTGCGTTGTTCAGAAAAATGCAGTTCTTTGCAACTTCCTGTTGATACCAAACGAAGACAAACAGCTCATGCCATCAGACTTAAGAGATAGACACAGGAACAATAAAATGTATGAATAATCAGAATGCTATGATCAAGATACCAAGAATCAAACACAAGCAGAAGTTAAATAATTAGAATATACCACAGATATACTTAAAACAAGTGAACAAATAGTGTACAACCTTATAAATAGTGTAGCTTTAAAGGATATATTACCTTAAAGCGATCATTATGGATGTAGTTTCACTTGTGCACCTTACCTGGACTTCAAGAATTTATGTTCACCTGTCATGGGAAAATCTATGTTCTCAATGGCATTTACGTTTCGGTCATTTGCAGTATTGTTCTAGAGTTTGGCTGAAAAACACCTATGTCAAGAAGATTGACACAATGCTGAATCAGACTACGTGATTTATCAGTGGAGAAATGAAATCAACCGCTTCTTTTGGCTCCAGTGCACAGTTCTATTGAGCCTCCCAGGATAAGGAAGCTCACTAAATTGGTTAGGAAGTATTCAAGTATATCGCTGAACCAAACTCTTCCCATTCATGGTGACACAGCTGTGGGGTTTCAGCATCTCAAATATACATCACACCAGTTCAATTAGTATATTGTCGTTGCACCTGCGAAAATCGCTATGTGTGAATATATTTCTGCTTAGAACATTGGCTGGTAAGGTTTTATCTTATAAGGTTCATTATTGTGCGGTAATCCTCAAAGAATTCTCGTTACCAGTGAGATATGTGTTGGGGGTCAGCATTTCTCCAATGCATAGCTGTTTTTGCAGGTGCAATGGCGATATCAGCCTATAGTCAAGAACAACAGAGCAAAGTCATGGTGCCAAGAGTGGAACAGTAAAACTCCGTGTGAATGAGAAGCATTACTCGACCCCATTTTCCGTTTAGTTTTGGATTTGACTCAGTAAACTTGGGCCACTCTGAACAGCTTTCGAACCGGCCATGGTCGATGCTGTTCATTCTTTTAGAAGTGGGCTATGCGAACTTCGCATTATGTAACTGTGGAGAAGTAAGTCCATCCACCATATTCTGAACGAATGCTCGAACCCGGACACTTCTGAACCGAAGAACATTACGCTAACGATTCAGCCAAGCAGCCGGAATTTATTCATATAATTGATATGAGTAAACATACAAGTTAAGGCTTTTTGCGGATGACGTTATATTGTAGCATATAAATTACAGGATTGTGAATGACTGCAAAACATATCAAATATATTGTGAGATGGACAACAGACAACAGTATGATGGTAAATAGGGTGAAAAGTCAGGTTGTGAGTTTCCCCAGAGGAAAAATCCTCTTTGGTTTAATTACTGCGTTGATGGAGTGAAAGTACCTCAGCGGAACCACTCTATGTACCTAGGTGTTATTAGAAGAAAAGAACCTAATTGATATTAAGGAGGTTAGAAATAAAGCTTACTCGACCATCTCATCGTGTGTTTCTAGGCGCATTTAGGGATTGTAGTTAGAATGTGAAGAAGAGGACATATAAGTCACTGTGAGGCCAGAATAAGAGTATGGTTCCAGTCAGTGTATGCGACCCTCACCAGGTATGCTTGATTCGAGAAACAGAAAAGATCTAAATGAATGAAGCAAGATTTGTTCTCGTTGATTTTCGATAAAAGAATAGTGTTTCGAAAATATTATAAACTTTGATCAGGGAAGACTTGGAGTAAAGAGATGAGTTGTTCGTCTAAGCGGTATGTTCCGAGCTGTCAGTGGGGAGATGGCGTGTAATTACATTAATAGACGAATAAGCTTGAACCGTGAAGGATAACATGACAATAATGTTGGAATTCAAGAGGTAAATACGGTAATTACTCTTTTGTATGAAGAGGAATTACGGGTTGGAATAATTTACCGAGGCCGATGTTCGATAAATTTCCTAGTTCTTTGAAATCATTGAAGGAAGGTCTAGGCAAACAATTGATAACGAATCTGCAACCTGGGTGATAGCCCTAAATGCAGATCAGTGGTGAATGATATACAGTCATGATGTAAAACCCAAAACTATTATCGTCGGTCTCCTTGACGGAGTTGTGAGGGTCGAATCCTTCAATTTATAGGATTCCGAGTTCGATCCCTGGCAGGGTCTGAAATTTTAGCAGCGAATAGTTAATTCCTCTGTTTGTCGTAGTAGACTCCTCTTCATATACACAAAACACATCATACTATCAAACAGCGCAGAAACGCGCAATAGTGAATATATCCCTTTATACGCAGCTCACATTAGGAAGGGAATCTGGCTATTAAACTGAGGCAGTTCCACACTTGCAATAGATTTCGCACCACACGGTTTGAAAAATACCGAACAAATGAACTTCGCTGACTTTGATAAGGATCGAATTCTTTCCTTGAGCGCAAGAACCTTCACGCTAACCAACTTGTTCCTGTTATTTTAATCAATAACTTGCCCTTTCTATTAATAATAATAATAATAATAATAATAATAATAATAATAATAATGCCGGTCTGATTGGCTCAGACGGTTGAGGCGCTGGCCTTCTGACCCCAACTTGGCAGGATCGATCCTGCCTCAGTCCGCACCTCGGCGTCTCCGAAAACCGTAAAAGAGTAGTTAGCGGGAGGTAAAGCAAATATTATTATTATTATTATTATTATTATTATTATTATTATTATTATTATTATTATTATTATTATTATTATTATTATTATTGTCATTATATTATGAAGAAGAATGTTATTTGTTTTACGTCCCACTTACTACTTTTACAGTTTTCGGAGACGTCGAGGAGCCGGAATTATGTCCCGAAGGAGTTCTACGTGCCGGTAAATCTGTCGACACAAGACTGACGTATTTGAACACCTTCAAATACCACCGTACTGAGCCGGTAACGAACCCGTCTACTTGAGCTCAGAAGGCCAACACTCTACCATCTGAGTTACCCAGTCCGGCACCACCTGTAATCCTTTAATATTTCAGTAATATTTCAGTGTTGGTAGAATGAGGCTACAGTAATTGAAATGTCACCCAAAAACAATGTCAGCAAGAGATAATGGGAAATCAATGATAATGAACTACACTGAGTGATCAGATGCAGGCAGTTACAATCACGCGTAACGAACTGATAATGCAAAAATGTTACATCCCGAAATCCAATTGATCATGTTATCACATAACATCGTTATCGCAACAGTGGAGCTTTCGACATTTATAACATTATCTGCAGCTGAAGTGTTACTCACTGGAACTGCAATTTAGAATGTCAACTCATTACAGTTCATTCGCAGGTCAGGCCTCTCGTTCGTCAAATTACATTACCGATAAATATGCGGAATACTGTTCGAGAATTAATGTTTGCAGGGAGCTATGTCTTCTGGTATATGTTAGAACCGACTTGTTACTTTTATTGCCAACAAATTTATTACTTCCATTGCCTCTTTCACTCTCATCCTTGCTTTTGGCAATCTGAAACCAAGACCGACTCCAATACTCAGACCATAACATAAAAGAATACGGCGGCCGAAGTAGCCGGATTGCTGGTATTGGCGAACATGAAAATATCACGTACATATTATATCATCGGCAGTAATTGTACATGATAAATGTAACATCATAAGCAAAATCACTATTGCACGTATGAAAACGCTTTGCCAGCGACTACCCATAATATATAATAAACTAGAATCACATATATTCTACTTGTATAAATGGACAGCCCCTCAATAAAACAGCACATCAAGCTGATTATTTAGAAATGTCACTCATTCAAATAACAGCCAACCTTGTGGCCATGATTGTTAAGTCTACATAGTCTGACACCGTGGTAAGCCGGTTCGAATCCCGTTAGTCGGAAAAGATTTCACCATCAGAATGTTGGCCGACAGGGTAGGAAAGGTGGCGGTATACAATTTCTAATCAAAAGCCGGCATTTAATTCCAAACCTCTCCGAAATGTTCAAATGGAGTGAGGGAATATGACACTGTTGATGGTGATTCATCCGTCGGATGGGGACCTAAAGCCTTGAGCAGACCCCTTATTGATATTCGACAGTATTAGGCTAGGTGCCGGCACCGGGTTTCACCTCACCGTTCCTACTATCATCTATCACGTCATTCATTTCATCTTACTACCTCCTGTCATGAGGGTGACATCAGGAAGGCCATCCGGTCGTAAAAGCTGACTACAAAGTTCATCTCACTTCACACCCGAACCCGTAGAGCAGGGCCTCTCAAACGCCCAAAATCTCACGCGAGCAAATCGAGGCGCAAGAGCTCCGTGCACTGTGCATCGGTTGCACTCGGCTCGGCTCGGACCAACGCTTCGTCTCTGGGCTACTCGGATAAGCTCGGCTCAACTCGGCTCAACTCGGCTCAGATTTGGAGCGCTACGGAGCGGGCGAGACAGGAGTGGGGAAAGAGAGAGACAGCGCTATTGCTCCAAATCGAGGAGTGGGGGTCTGCACTCTGGGCAACCAAGCGAAGTCGTCTATTGCACCGTGCACAGTGCATGCACCAGGCGCATGCATCTGAAAGTCCCTGCCGTAGAGAAACGGAATAAAGGGAAGGCTTTGGACTTACATGCTTACTTATATGACATTTCCTCTTAGATTTCACTCACTGGAGAGATGGAAATACATTACAAAACCGTTAAAATAATATTTATAACACCATTTTGAATGTTAAAAAATAAATGAAATTCCTCAATTTATTCACTCTCATGAGAACTATGAAACATAACGTGTTGCCTCAGTTTCGACGTGGTGGACAATTTCCAATGTTCGGCACAGAATGAAAGGATAATACACCCCAAATGATGATGTTAACCTAATTAGCGGTCCTGGTGATGCTAAGCTTTACTTTTTAGAAACTCTTAAAACATATGCTGACGTATGTTATAGCAGAAGCTCACATAATGATGGTAAACTTAGTAATTAAACGTTCAGATATTAAAGATATAACAGTTCCTTACCCATTGAGGAACATGAATACAAAAAACTCGAACCATTGATGTCTTTAACCTATTTGGACGAGCTTCAATTTGAGTAGTTTACTTGATAACAGTTAACCACAGCATGAATCATAAAATCAGTATGATGTACGCATATTACTCTTTTATCATCGACTTCATAATAGTTACGATGCATATTACCAATCTGCTTCTCTCGTAATATTTTATTCCTCAGAAAACTTAATATTTGATTGGGCAGCATTGCCGTAGTTTGACTTAAACTCGGTTCACAACGCGATCAAAACAAACCCATACTCACATTACTGCATATAATTACAGATCCTAAGTGACCACTGAGTCATATAAAGCACCCGCACAGTTATATTTTACTTGGAAACTAATAATTATCGTCACTTTTCATGACATTACACAGACTGCATACGAAAACAACAAATCTTCGTTTCCAACATCTCCGGCTACTCGATTCGCCATCTTGGAACGACTTGCGAGTAGCATTAAGGTCTGAGGATGGAGTCGTTCTTACTTAAACCAAGACCAGATCCCTCGATTAATCCAAGGTGCAATTTGGGTGGCCCTATTATATCCTCTTTGGACCAAGCATGTTGTAAACGTGGGTTTATTTACGTTCGTTGTTTCCGTATGTACCCGATGCGATTTCAAATTTCGAGATAAATATTAGATGTTTGTAGAATGCAAGTGCGCGTGCTTATTATATAACGATCAGTGGACATTCTGGATCTGTAATTATACTCAGTTAATGTGAGAATACGTTTATTTTGAAATGGGTCGCTCGTCCTCTGTACCGGGTTGTAAGTCGAACTACAGCCTTTCATGCATCTATTTTTAAGTTCCCTAAGAAAGAGCACTAAGAGAAATTTAGTTAGGAATATACACCGTGAATATATTTAAGTCAATGATAAAATAATAGTGCACGTATAACACTTTCAGAATAATTTTGTGATTAGGGAAGACGTTTTTCCAATTGTAAATGGTGCACCTATTTATGTTCCCCGAAAAAAAATCCAGTGCTAAGTAATGAAGCTTAGCACCACAGTTTTCCCTAGTCATCCATCATATCTAACAGCGAGGCTTAGCAAATGGAGGGGTTATCGTGAAGAAGGTGTGTAGCAGATATTACAGGGAGTGAAACATAAACAGAGCCTATGAACGTTTCAGATGGAACAAGCTGGAGAATTTGGTGAGTTGTCTTGCCAACTATAGTGAGGAAGCTGTTCTTCTCTCCGAAAGAGATATATGTAACAAAAGATGGCTAGCTGCTCGATGCTTGTATGAATGTAAAAAAGAGTTAGAAAATGAAATATCTTCAGTTTGATGTAATCTTCCTGATATAGGATAACCACAGCAGAAATCGGAAGATGCTTGAGCTCAGGGGTAGCATTAAAAACCTGGAAAGTCCCTTCAAATCGCTATTTCTTCTGTTTGATAGTGTAGATATAGAAATTTCTAAAGAATTAGCCCGTTCCCTTTTATTGTGGGATTATGGGTAGTTGTTGGCGTTTTCATCCATGCAATCCATGCATCCATATGATATTACATTTATCACGTTATATTACTGCCATTGGTATAATATGTACGTACGTACGTGAAAATTTCGTGTTAGCCAATAGCACCAGTTGGGATATAATGGCCATCATGACGTTTGGTTCTAAATTGTGGTCTGAGTATTGGAGTGGGTCTTGATGAAATAGACTGAGGTATGAGCGCTGCTTGTATTGCTGTTCCTTATCCAGCCAGTATGCTTCCATGAATACTGCGAAAGTGTCTCTAATAGGGTCGGTTGGTACGAGCATTTCAGTAAGGATGGTAGGCTAATACCGTAATAGCACCTTGTGGCTCGGTGAGAAAAGCAACGGAAAAATAAATCACTCCTCATTCCCCATGTACGCCTCTCGAGGGATGACTTCTGAGGATCCAACCAGCTTTCAGGCTGAGTAACAAAAATACATATATCCATAAGGTAACAAGGACGCTGAATAAGTGAAAAATAACACGAACATTCTGTAGATTTAACGGAAATGGTTCGTCCTACCAGAAGATAAGCTCAATAAAAATATGATGAAGAAGGAGAAGACCGAGCGCGCAGCTGTGAGCTCGCATCCAGGAGATAGTGGGTTCGAATCCCGCTGTCGGGAGCCCTGAAGATGGTTTTCCGTGGTTTCCCATTTTCACACCAGGCAAAATGCTGGGGCTGTACCTTAATTAAGGCCACGGCCACTTCCTTCCCATTCCTAGGCCGTTCCTGTCCCATCGTCGCCACAAGACCTATCTGTGTCGATGCGACGTAAAAAAAGGGGGGGGGGGAAGAGGCAGGAGAAGATTGTTAAGTAAAATAATGTGTTTAGTTATTATTCCGATAGTATAGTATAGTACGTGACAAAGAAAAGTAGCCAGAATAGCCGTCTGTCATTGTTACTAGCTTCACACCATGTGGACGAGATTCTAATCCTGAACAATGCATTTGGGTTTATTAAAAATGCCATGTCACTCTAGATCCACAAGCTTTGAAGTCCCTTGGCTTAGTCCAAGATATCAACGATAAGGTAAAACAACAATTGCTTCGTCTAAGAAAGTGCTACCACCAACTTAATAGCCAACTACTAATATATTATTATTATTATTATCATTATTATTATTATTATTATTATTATTATTATTTTACGTCCCAGTAAGTGCTTTTATGGCTTTAGGAAACGTCGAGTGGCCGGAATTTATTTCCTACAGGAGTTCTCCTGCATGATTTGCATACAGTACCTGTCACAATACACTAGGCTGGCGCATTTGAGCACCTTCAAAAACCATCCTTCGGAGGGAGTTGGCTGCACCGTTCGATTGGCATAGCTGTGATCTTGTATTCAGGAGATGGTGGTTTCGAACCCCCACTGTCAGCATCCTTGACGATAGTTTAGCGTGGTTTCCCATTTTCAAATGAGGCAAATGAGCAATACCTGAATTATAGCTACGGTTACTTCCTTCCCATTTCTTGCCCTGTCCTCTTCTATCGTTGCTGTTTGACCCGTCTGAAAAGTGAAGCTTTCGGACCTCCTGATGACAATGGTCACGAAGCTTTCTGGGTGAACAAGCAAGAGAACAAGTATCTTACCAACAACCCCTGAAGAAACATTAATGAGAGTAGGGCACGCGAATGTAATATCTGCAATCATAATGCGCCAAATACACTATCTAAAAGCCATGATGCTGTTATGTGACACTGCACATACCTGGCAGGTATCCTAGGTTGTGTACATGCATTACATAATACATAAGACTACCTCTTAGTTGGGTGTCAATTGAAATTCGACGAACACAGTTAATTAATTTAGCACACACTGATACCCACATCTTTACTTTTATTTTAATACTGTTACATTAATTTAATAGGAATTTTTAATCAAACTCTCATCGAATATCATTTACCTGAAGTAAAATATAATGAGTTACTAGGCACCAATATTACATGTTACATATATGAATATATTTTTTCTTTGTCATTACCCACCCTCACAGCAATCGATATGCTCTACCTTCATTAGGTCAAGAACGACGTCCTTCCTTATGGAATGACACATACACTAATTTAAATTATTCGTTTCTTGACATTGCATCATCACACGCTTCCTATATTGCTAAATTGTTGACATGGGCTAACAACTCTCGGCTCACTTCCCATTCATAGAGGTTACAAAATGTTTTTACCCCTAAATAAAATTACGTAACAATATTTACACACGTTGACACCATAATGTCGAATTACTAGATCGTTGATGGATGTCAACTAATTACCGACAGCATATAATATTATATTGAGACTACATAATATGATAAGTACTGTAAGTGCTTATAATTATATTGCAGGTTGCACTTCAGTAAGTGACATAATACACTGGCGTAGTGGCGTGTTTCAAATATCACAAATAAAACTCAGAATAGACTAAAGTAGAACAAATCTTACTTACCTCAGCTCCTATAGATTGTTTTGAGGATGATAAACTGAAGAGAGATTATCAGACAATCAAATAACAACCTTAGACAAATGATCAAGAAAATCGTATTCAATCACATGATGATCTTTGTATCACACAAAAAGAGTGACTAAAGCTGAGATAACGTAGCACCTGCGACTTTTATCAGTTGTAGCGAAGGAATCACAGTCAGAATTAGGCTAGGAATTACAACGAGCCTTACCCAAGTTCTGGCCCCGTATATGTCTATTTAATAGTTTCGCGGGCTTGTAACACACATATGTGACCACCACACGCATACTGGCTTGTCTAAAAGTTTGTTCCATTCTACGGAGATTTGCTTAAATTTAAAAAAAATCCCTGGTCTAATCCCTGCTTAAATAGTTAAATTTCATTACGGGCCATGTTTCTCAAACGTTCATATCTTCTGTTGATAGTGCACCGAGATTGATAGCTGCAGTCGCTTAAGTGCGGCCAGTATCCAGTATTAGGGAGATAGTAGGTTCGGACCCCACTGTCGGCAGCCCTGAAGACGGTTTTCCGCGGTTTCCCATTTTCACACCAGGCAAATGCTGGGGCTGTACCTTAATTAAGGCCACGGCCGCTTCCTTACCAGTCCTAGACCTTTCCTGTCCCATCATCGCCATAAGACATATGTGTCGGTGCGACGTAAAGCCAATAGCAAAGAAAAAAAGAACTGTTGATAGTGCGTTTTCTTGTCCAGTCTCTTCTGGATGTTATAACACTTTCTGAGATTTCTATATGTAATTTCTAACCGTTTGCCTTGATTTTTCGATAGATATTTCTGGTTAAGCAACTAAGAGCTATCTTTACATTGAGTTACAAAGGGTCGACTGCACATGCAGACATAAACCTTCATAATATTATACATATAGGTCTATGCTATAAAACTAACATTTATTAGTTGTTATTCACTGAGTACATTAGCAGGGTCGTCCCACAGCAACAAGATTAACATTCATTACTCTATTCACAATATTTGATACGTCCTTTGGGTTTGGGCTTCATACTGCTACAAGTCAGTATTGCTTCAGCAGTCTGTCGGAATTCTAATGAATACTGTATGTGGAATACGCGTAACAAAGTGGCTTGTTGTAACCTTCATGTCGTGGCACATATCCTGGTGAATGAGGAGATACAGAATCAGCAAACTGACAATAGGCTTACCACATACATCGATAGGCGAATTGCACGTAAGTTGTATAACTACTAGAGTAACATATCCATGGCGGCGCTGACACATGGGAAGGACATTGTGCTGTAATAAGGATGGAATATCACACAATTTTTTATGACAGCATAATGAGAGTATAAGACAGGGATACACCGGTCACTCCAGCACACAACGTGACTTCCTGTTCTAGTTCCTATCAACCAGCACCGTCCCACTGAAACGGAAAAATAAGCGACGGAAATAGTTAATGCGCTTGAGATAGTGGGACGCTAGAACACACAAATGTTCGAATTCACGAGGATATGTATACCAAATTCAGGACACTCAATTCGTTAGGTATGTGTATGTTTGGTATTGAGCTCGAAGGCTGGTTTGTTCCTCTGCAACTCTGCCAACAGCTGTCATAAATAGCCTAGGCGTCACTGAAGAGGCGTACTAGGGAAATGAGGAGTGTGGTAGTTTCCCGTTGCTTTCCTCACCGAGCCAGCCGTTGCTACTACATATCAGTCTGCCAAGCTCACTGAAGTGCGTGCACCAACCGACCCTATGAGCGATATTTTCACACCATTCATATCAGGGACTGGCTGCATAAGGAATGGTATTACTAGCATCACTCATACCTCAGTCACTTTCATATTGTCTAAGCCAAGGATGAGACTGATTGTGAGACAGGTCAATGAAAGTAACAAATTTGATATAGCCCATACCAGAAGACATAGTGCACTGTAAACACTACATCTCGCCAGCCAAGGCATATTCATTAGGTAAGTACTGATAATAAAGAAGTAGGTGGTAGAAGTTACTGCCTTGCTGGAAATTCCCAATTTTAAAGCCAGTGAGTATTTCCAACAACAACTCAAATACCGCAATAAAATAGCATCACGCAAGTTAACAAGATGCGTTGTTAGGTGCGATGTTACCCTTAACACCGCTATAAGAACCAGAGCATTGGAGTCTGTAAGTGAAGTTACGGCCTTTGGCTAATGCAGCCGATGCTGACATGGTGCTCAATAAGGACCAACGTTTATTTCAATATGAATTCACGTAAAATTATTATTCTTTCTTGATATTATCACAATGTATTGGAATCGGTATTCGATATGAATCTGGCTAAGATTTAATGGCTGGATGCCTATGAGGAGGCATATTCACTACTGTGTGTTAGTGAGGTGTTTTGTAGAGTGCTATTAATATCTCATGGTACAAACCTGCGCCAAGCCACGAGCTTGGAGGGGAAGGAAGGTAGTGGTACTGCTGTGCTATTGTGAGTTAAATAAGGCCTCGTCGCGGCTGGAATACTGACAGCAGATGGAGACGTGGATCAGAAGCCGTTGTGGACACTTTCGTAGCAACTAGCAAAGTGAACGTTCCTCCCCTCTCACTCTACGCTGCACCATTTGGACTCGTCCGCATAAATAAAACCTCACAACTAAGGTTTTGTGGCCTCAGATAGTAATCGCGTTCTAGTTTGGTGTATGTGTGTAGAAGTGTAGCAAGATAAATACATATACCCAGTCCCCGAACCAGAGAAATTTACTATACGCACTTAAAATCCTCACCCACACAGAGAATCAAACTCAGGGCCCTTTGAACTGGAAGGCCATTACGTTGACCATTCCGACAAGGAGCTCGACAAATATGATTCTAGGAAAAGACAACAGAAACTACTATCATATCATTGCATCTATTACCCTCTCCTACACAATTCAGGTGTTTACTTCCGTATCAGGACGCCTTGCAAAGAAGGTGTACTTCTGCTTTCAGGAGTTGATGGTGAAATTGGCAAACTTGTTTTCGATTCGCTACAACATAACCAACCTCCAGATATAGAATATGACTGCAGCACCTGTGGTAAGATGTCAACAGCTCTCGTACTGTCCTGGATGCGTGAAGTTCTGGATTCGAGACTAAAGCGACCATCCCTTCTCTTGATGGATTCATTGTCTGGTCAAGGTGACACAAGTTTGTCGACACCAGACACAGTGGTGTGAATTGACTTATCAAAACCATACGACCTAAAACCACAAAGAATCTTCGGCCTGTTGACATCTTTATTTGCGCGACACAAGCAAGAGTACATAAGTCATGATGAGGAGAATGCCATCAACCTCCATAAGAGGATTTTAATTTTCAAGTCGAATTTGTATTTGGGTCATTGGGACATTTTTCTCTTCTTGACACATGAAGCTCTCTCGATTGTATTTTCAGAGCAATCATCATTCGTTCTTGGTGTGAGATACAACTCGGTTTGCAGCACTGTCTTCTGACACCATATTACCATGATACAGAATGAGACGTGTATATGATACTTGAAAATTCAAAATGTTGTACCTAATCTCAGTATTTGCATGTCTCATATTCCACAGGAACAGTATGCTTGGCACTTTCTTACTGCAAACATCTAGAGTCACACGCCCTATTTTAATTAGCCATGTTTTAGGGGTTACGGGTGATTACAAAATGCTGCATTCATACCAGTTTCATTAGTCTCTTGCTTGTTTACCCCTGAACATTTCGTGACGATTGTCGGCAGGAGGTCCGAAAGGTTTCTCTGAAAGTCAGTGCGACGTAAAATCAATAGCAAAAATAAAGAACAAAGCCAGGATCGAACCTGTCAACTGGTGCAGAAAACACTATCCGGCTGAATCACTCATCCTGGCCACCTTGTGCAGTGGTATGAGATATGTTGAGGTGATTGTCTGAGGTATCGTATGTCTGTGCGTGCGGCCTAGTAACGGTGTTTTTCCATATTAAATGAACGGATTCCCCTAGCCCTGCTCAATCTTCTCCGGAAGGTAACAGATCTCTTCAGTGGATTCACTTACGGTCTGCTGACGGTAGACGTGATCCCGAGAGGACATAAAGAAGATTGCCCCACATGTCACACGAAACCTCGCTCCCTACACTGGGCTCTCTAGAATTTTTCCATTGCTCCCTGCCATCGTTCGAGATGAACATCCCAGTTCTCGTAAATCTACATATTAGTTCTTGCGAGGTCTTGGAGTTCACAGTATTCGGAACAGTAGAGAACACGCTGAAGTACTGTCTTAAATATTTGAAACGCTTTTAACTTACAATTGTACAGAAAGTTTAGTCACCATGTTAAGGACTTCTGGTTGTACTCTCTGGTTTTATCAGATAAAATGTGCTCAGTGGTAGAACCGTCCGTTAAAGTTCTGCCTCGCAGCTATAAAGCAGGCCAGTAGAATTACCGTTGTCAGTGCGCAGGACACTTAAATGGCATCCAATCAAAACGTTTGCTGAGGCCTACCACGATAATATTTATTTGAACTTTTCTAAATAGTACTTATAATAATAATAATAATAATAATAATAATAATAATAATAATAATATGAAGAAAAAGAAGTAGAAGAAAGTAATCCGCGAGAAAGCCAAAGCCTATAAATCACATGAAATAAGAAATGTATGTAGACACATTTAGCAGGTTAATTTACAGCAGATTAATTTATACTGTTGCAATAATTAATGTATCAATAAATTGTTGCCAAATCGCGTGGATTCTTTTATTTATTTTTCTCTTTCTATAAACCTTGCAAAGAAATTCGGAAATGCCATTTCAGTACATACATACATACATCAGCATCTATAGACTTACGCCTTCCAGCGCTATGTTTCCAAGCCTACACGGCTCCACAGTTCGTTAATTGTGCCTAGCAGTAGGCATATGGTTTCTCCAGTATATGTACCTCCTGTCTTAGCAAAGTCGTCTCCGTGCAGGTCATGAAGGCCTTGGAAGAGTGGACGGTATAAGCTTCAACTACCCGTAACCTTGGCACTTAATGAGGTAGAGTGGTTAACTCTACGCCCGGCCGCCTTTGCCCCCAGGAACTGACCTGGTACTCATTTTTCGTGTAGGCTGAGTGAACCTCAGGGCCATACGAACCCCCGGAAGCGAAAATCTCGTTTATTAAATTTTTCGAATTCCTGACGGGGAATCGAGCCAACGTCCTTCCGGGTGAACCAAGCACGCCTTTACCGCCTCAGCCAGGCAGCCCCTACCTCCTGTCTTGATGTCTTTAAAAATGTTTAGTGCCCTCTGTGGCTATTATTCGGCTGGACAACCTATCCTGCTCCCTCCCACTCTATCGTTAGGGACGATGGAAAGGAGACCCAATGGCTCTCAGATATGGGGAGCGGATTGGCGACCTCGTGTCACCTAGCTGAGATTAGCACTGCTTCCACTTATTTGTGACAGATTCCTCACTTCCATATTTGCTATCTGGCGTTCCTTTCTGTAGAAATGGGCTTAATACACGGGTGTGCCAACTCAAAGTAACTGAGAAAAATAGGACAAATAGTAGCAGTAGATTTTAATTTATGAGGAACACAAACGAAATCGAGGTCAGGAAAGCACGATTTTGTTGATACAGTCGGAAGCAGCCTACACCATCAATAGTTCGCAGGCATAGTATTAACTACTGACAGGAAACCTTGTTGCCAACAGAACAACCGAAGATTTACCTAGGCCCGATTTCATCAAGGAGGGTTTTATATATATACTCTAACACTGAGTTTGTTAACTTCGGGTTAATATTTTAACTGATTCATGTGAGTCACGCGTTTCAAGATACTTCGGAAGAAGGCTAACTAACACCGTATTAACTCTCGTCGGAAGCAGCTAACGTACCGATCAAGGAGGCTGTGACTGAAATTGAAAGGCTATGAACACATCTCTTGCACGGTTCTTCTGTTTCTATTTCTCGCGGTATTTCTTTTTCACATTTAATTGGTACCTACATTCTTCCTTGAGTAATTCAGTCTAATGGCTGGTTTGCCCTGCGATGAATCTTCTCCAAATGGGTCGATTCTGTGCAGTAAGTTTTGCTTCTGCATAGCTCCTGTATCCTGAGTTGACAAGAAATGTCATCATGAAATGCCTGTATTGGTCGTCCACGAGGGCGTTTCCCTGGTATTTTACCTTCCAAAATTTCCATCGACACATTCCTATGTCGAAGCCTATGTCCCATCCAAGAAATTTGTCTCTTCCTAATCTGACTCAACAGCTGTCTCTTTTCCTTTGATAATGTTCAATACCTCAGTGTTGGTTTTCTCCTCCACCCAACTTATCCCTTACAATTGCAACCGACACCAACGCCACATCTCAAAGGCTTCTATCCTCTTAATATCACTCTTGGTTAACGTCCGGACCTCAGCACAATACCGCGCAACAGACCAAACTTAAGATTTCATTATTCTTTTACGTAAGATGAAGGGCAATGTTTTCTGACATAGAAAGGACTGTACATCTTTGAAGGTTTGCTTTCCTATTCGTGTTTTTATTTCAGTGTGGCACTGAAGGTTTTCTGTTATCATCTGGACTAGGTATTTGAACTGCGCTACCTGTTGTTCAGGCTCACCACTGAACTTCACGTGCAATGGACGTGGGGTCCTACTGAACATCATGACTTTTGTTTGATTAATATTTATTTCCGCACCAAATTCCTTAGCGTTTTCACTCAGCTTCAGCAACATTTTGTATAAAGTTGTTGGACTGCCCACAACTATAGCTAGATCATCGGAAAATTTGATGGTCTGCATTAATCTCTCTCCTATATTCACCCCAAGGTTGGTTATTGTCATAGATTCATTGATGATTTTCTCAGCGAAGACTTTAAACAGGAATGGTGAGAGCAGACAGTCTTGTCTCACTCCTTTCAGTATCTGTACAGGGGCCGCTAGTTTGTTGCCAAACCTGATAGCTGCATTTTGATGTTTATATATGCTGTTAGGGCTATACATGCAGATATTAAGCTAGTCGGGAAAGAAAAATACATGTCACAATAAATGTTATGTACTTCGTACCTTGTCCTATTCATTTGCCAATAACTGAGCCAAATATTTCAGGACCTAATGTGTTTTGAACGGCCGTAGCGGGATACGCCGGTCATGTCATTCTGTCCACGCGTAGTGGAAGTACAGTAGCAGAGTATAGGGCTTGCTGAACCTGTTCCTTACCGCAGACCAACACATGTTGTTGTGCACTTCCCCTATAGGCTTAGCAAGTAGGAGGGGTTGACTCACGTGCCAGGCCACTTACTGCACTCGAAAACCGGACTAGGGTACTCTGTGTGAAATGAATACAGAATCCTTATAGTGACGTCAAAGATCCGTGCCAGCAGATATATGTGAATCAAGCGTTGGGTAGTTGTGTGTGATTTATAAGACGTCAGTGGCATTACTCAGTGATCCAAGCTGACAAAATGAAAGGAAATAGTTAATAAGTAAATGAAAATGGCCGCAACATTTCTGTGCTGTTATTGCAAGAGTCTACGATGAATTTTTGACAATAGACAATGCGAGATGTCTATGCTTATTCATAAAATTTTCAGGTCAATGAAAGAACGGGGGACACTGAAAGAAATGGCTATAAGCATTCAGTGAAATTGTTATTAATGAGACAAATTTCAAAAACCGTAGTTGCATCCATGCGTGAACATTGGTCGAAGGAAAAAGGGCTACTGTGGAATTGCCACCGGGCATTTGTAATAGAAGGCTTATTCTTCTTTTTCCTAATCTGTTTACCCTTGAGGGTTGGTTTTCCCTCGGACTCAGCGAGGGATTCCACCTCTACTGCCTCAAGGGCAGTGTCCTGGAGCGTGAGGAATTGGGTCGGGGATACAAGTGGGGAGAATGACCAGTACCTCGCCCATGCGGCCTCACCTGCTATGCTGAACAGGGGCCTTGCGGGGAGCTGGGGAGATTGGAAGGGATAGACAAGGAAGAGGGAAGGAAGCGGACGTGGCCTTAAGTTAGGTACCATCCCGGCATTTGCCTGGAGAAGTGGGAAACTACGGGAAACCACTTTCTTGTTGGCTGAGGTGGGAATCGGACCACCTCTACTCATTAGGCTTAGTGGACCCCGTTCCAGCCATCATACCACTTTTCAAATTTCGTGGCAGAGCTGGGAGTCGAACCCGGGCCTCCGGGGGTGGCAGCTAATCACACTAACCACTATACCACAGAGGCGGACAGAAGGCTTATTACTGGATAGTAAGTGCCGATAGGTGAAATGATGTGTAATGGACTCGTTTAATTAAAACTTCCGACATAATAATGTTACTACTACTACTACTACTACTAATAATAATAATAATAATAATAATAATAATAATAATAATAATAATAATAATAATAATGATAATAATAATAATGCCTTTACGTTCCACTAACTAATTTTCACGGTTTTTGGAGACGCTGAAGTGCCAGAATTTTGTACCGCAGTATTTTTTTAAATGCAAGTAAATCTACAGACACGAGACTGGCGTATTTGAGCAACTTCAAATACCCCCGAACTGAGCCGTCTTCGAACCTGCCAAGGTGGGATCAGAAGACCAGCGCTCTATCGTTCGAGCTACTCAGACCAGCATTAGAGCTTAGAGTAAGTTGGTCGTGCTGTTAGGGGCGCGCAGCTGTGAGCTTGCATTCAGGTGATAGTGGGTTCGAACTCCACAGTCGACAGCCGGGATGATGGTTTTACGTAGCTTTCCATTTTCGCATCAGGGAAATGCTGGGGCTGTACCTTTATTAAGGCCTCGAACGCTTCCTTCCCACTTGTATCCCTTTTCTCTCCCATCGTCGCCGTAAGACCTATTTGTGTCCGTGCGACGTAAAACAATTTGTAAGTACATGTTTGGGTAATATCGAAGACATGTCTGCTAATTATAATATTATAATAATTCAGACTTGTTAATAGTTTACTATTTTTTTGGTGTTTTCTGACAGATTACGAGCTACGAAGTTTGAGTGGGGCGATTATTTTTTATTTTCATAATAGTAATAATAGACTAACACAGTTATTATAATAATATTGCTAGTGGCTTTACGACGGATGCAAGCTGACAGCCGCGCGCTCCTAAACGCACGGCCAACTCTCCCAATAATAATAATAAATGCCTACGTGCCAATCGAGGCGCGCGGTGTAGGAATTTTTCCCACAGGTATTCTTTAACGTTCCTGTAAATCTACCGATCAGAAGCGGACGTATTTGAGCACCTTCAAATACCAGCGGACTGAGCCAGGATCGAGACTGCTAAGTTCATGAAACCAGTGCTTGAACCCCCCGAGCCACTCAGCCTAGCAACGTTTATTTTGATACGTTTGATAGGCACTGCAAAAGAAGCAGTAAGCTAAAATGCTTTAATTTACCATTAAACATGTTCTTTTCGTTTGGAAGCACGAAAAGATGGTACGTTTAATTTATTTTTTATAACATATCCATTATTGGTATGAAGCAAAACGTTCGATGTGCTTTAACAATTCAATTCCGATACTACTAGTTTGGAAATTCTATCCCATGCATTCTTTCGTTGAGGTAAGAAACTTTATTTACGTACACGTCAACACTGGGTGTTTCTGCATACGGCGAGTTGGGCTCCCAAAAATCCTTGATATTGAAATCACGCTGAGGGAGAATATTTCACGTAAGCAGTTCGACAAAAGCACTAGACATGTCATGTGTCGGTTCGGTTGTCTGCTGTTCCTAGCGACGGGGATATGGTTGGACTGGTTCTCGCCCTTACATGAAACCGGACTGGAGGTATGAGCTGTCTGTCTGTCCTTGAACTGAATAACAGCTGTCAGAGATGCGAATTATCGACCGTACTAGTACGCGAGTTACTTCGTAGTAGTAGCGTCAGTGGTACTGTTAGTAGTAGTATTCGCGATACAGGTTGTGTTACATCACGCTTTGAAAAACGAGGGCTGAACGGCCACGTGTAATCTAGACGCGGAAGAAGACATCCTGACAATAGTAAACGATGATCCCGGGCGCCGTACGCGTAGTATAATACGAGCCGTTTGTGTACCAACTTGGACCATACGTAGGACACTGCATGAAGAGCGAGTGCATCCTGACCACCTTCAACGGATGCAGTGTCTTTCACAGATGATTTCCTCTTTTTAAGAGGGCCATGACACAGATAGATCTTACGGCGACGACGGGACGGGAAAGGGCTCGGATCGTGAAGAAGCAACCGTGGTCTTCATTAAGGAAAGCCCCAGCATTTGCCTGGTGTGAACATGGCAAACCACGGAAAACCATCTTTAGGGCTGTCGACAGAAGGGTTCGAACCCACTATATCCCACTAATGGGCTGTGGAACATCCCCATTCCAGCACCGGTTTTGAAATAATACCTGGATGGGTGTAGTAGGAGGTCGGTTACGTGGACTAATCATCTTTGCATTGTTACCTTGCTCCTGTAGATAGAGTACGTTGCTGGAGCTTTCAGAGGACGTGTCGCTTCGACTATGCAGAACCACGTGGATTTTACACAATAAAAAGCAAAGCAAAGTCTTCTCCGTACAGGCCATGAAGTCTGGAGTGGTGGAAGGTAAAGGCTTCCACCATTCGTAACGTCGGCACGTGATCGGGTAGAGTGGTTAGCTCTACGCCCGGCCGCCTTTGCCCCCAGGAATTAACCTGGTACTCATTTATGGTGTAGGCTGAGTGAACTTCAGGGCCATATGCACCTCCGGAATTGGAATTCTCGGTTCTTACATTTTAAGACTTCCTGGCGGGGATTCGAACCCACGTCCTGCCGGGCGAAACGAGCACGCCTTTACCGCCTCGGCCAGGCAGACCCTGGATTTTACACGATGGTGCAGACATTTCCCCAACGGTGAACAGGACGATGTGGAACTATAAATTGGTCAGCCAGACCTCTAGACCTTATCCCAATGGATTTTTATGTCTGGGGGAACATGAAACACGAAGTATATTGAACTGAAGTAACCACTTTGGATGACTTCCGTGAACGTATTGTTTAAACAGGAGAGGATATTCTGAACAACCCTGGTGTCTTGGCTCGACTAAGTCGCAACTGGATTCGGAGAAGTGAAGCCTGCAGGGAAGCCCAGGGTGATCACTTTGAACAATTACTACTAGTTTTACTTTGGTATGTCAGATGTTACGCCATTTCTGCAACGTAATGTCTTGGAAGTACAGTACAGTATCGATGTAGTAATTTGCGTCTCGATAGTTCGATATTCTCATAAATCCGAGCAGGGAAATTGATGTACCGGTAACAAAAATTATAAATATAGAGTTTCTGTGCGCGAGTGCCTTGTAGGTGTCGGAAGCTGAACACAACACACGGAAGCCGTGCTTGTTAAAACGCTAGATATTGACCTTGAACACATTTCGGCAGTTCCTCAATTCTACCCTGCATGTGGTTTTGGTTCTTTAGGTGTGTTCGAGCAATTTATATTTTGTTTCTTATTCACTACGAGTTAAAACAGAAGACACTTTGCGTTTTAAGGGCCTTTGACCTTAAAACAGCAATCATCATCATCATCATCATTAACAGGTATAAAATTCAATAAAATGCTTGTTTTATATTCATCACTACTGAAATAGGAAAAACAATTCAATCAAATTAGTTATTTCATTCCCACACCTCGTAGAGGGGTGGGTGGGCCGTCAGCTATACGTGTAGCTCTTGGGCCATGGAGTAAGGAAGTAGAGTTGTGAGGATGAAATAATTCAAGTTGGACGTATGTCTTGTACATACAATAAATTGAATTGAATACGTTAGTAAATACCTCACCGCGCAGAGAGATAACCGCAGCAACAACACGGACCCCAGATGAGGCCCGCAGAGCACCCCACCCAGGACAGAGATCTCCCAAACACCCCGTTTATTGAGTAAATTTTCATGGTACGATGTTGACATAGTACAATGTTGACATACATACATGGGTAAATAAACAAACAAACAAACAGAGAGAAGTGGTTGGCCTTGAACTTGCTGGGCCGAGTGAGACGAATTCTTAGTCCAGATATGTGAACAAAACAAGCACTGAGGTAACTGACCATGCTACACTCTTAAAGGCTACAGAGCAGATTAAAGGCGATGTATCAAAAGGCCAAACTTAAACATGTAACAGAACGTAAGATGTAACTGTGACACATGAGAAACGAAACACAACCCGGGCTGGGGAAACAAACACAGATCTTGCAGCACTGTCTTGAAACACAGGACAGAAACATAGAAGTACACCAGCACACGACACAAAAGATGAATTAAAGAAGGAAAAAGTATTGTGCCAGATGAAGCTAAAGAGATAAATAAACGGAGGTCTCACAATAGGACATCTTAACTTAAAATAGGAACTAAATCTAAATAATAAAAAATATAGAAATAATAATAATATAAAAAACAAAACATAAAATATGAATAACAAGTATACGACTTAAAATGAGAGTAAAAAGAAGAATAAGACGAAAATATGAACGGGTGAATAATAATAATAATAATAATAATAATAATAATAATAATAATAATAATAATAATTCCGGTAATGTTATTTGCTTTACGTCCCACTAACTACTCGTACTGTTTCTGGAGGCGCTGTAATTTAGACCCAGCAGGAGTTATTTTTACGTGCCAGTAAATCTACCGACACGAGGCTGACATATTTGAGCACCTTCGAATACCACCGGACTGACCCAAGATCGAGCCTGCTAAGTTGGAACCAAGAAACCAGTGCTTTAACGTCTGAGCAACTCAGACTGGCCACTTTTATTTTGATAAAGTTATTAAGCACTTCAAAGGCACCAGTAAATTATACTGCTTTATTTTACCATTACACATATGCTTTTCATTTGCAAGCACGAAATGATAATATAATTTTTTACGTCTCAATGACTACTTTGACGAGTTTTGGAGACGCTGAGGTGCCGGAAAGTTGTACCGCAGGATTGCTTTAATGCAAGTAAATCTACAGACACAAAACTGGCGTATTTCAGCGCCTTCAAATACCCCCGAACTGAGCCTCCATCGAACCTGCTAAGATGGGATCAGAATACCGGCGCTCTATCGTCCGAGGTACTCAGTCCGGCATTAGAGCTTGGAGTAAGTTGGTCGTGCGGTTAGGGACGCGAAATTGTGAACTTTCATTGGGGAGATACTGGGCTAGAACTCCACTGTCGACATCCCTGAAGATGGTTCTCCGTGGTTTCCCATTTTCACATCAGTAAAATGCTGGAGCTGAACCTTTATTAAGGCCACGAACGCTTCCTTCTCACTTCTACCCCTTTTCTGCCCCATTGTCGCCATAAGACCTATCTGTGTCATTGCGACGTAAGGCCAATTTTGAAAATCATCATATTTAGGACATTATACGACTGTCGAGATCCATAGTTATAAACGATGAGAAGTATTTTCTGGGCAGACATTATTGGCGAGTAGTCAATAATAATAATAATAATAATAATAATAATAATAATAATAATAATAATAGTATTTGCGTTACGTTCACAGTTTTCGGAGACGATGAGGTGCCGGAATTTAGTAGAGTTCTTTTTACGTGCCACTAAATCTACTGGCATGAGTGTGACGTATTTCAGCACATTCAAATACCACCGGACTGGGCCAGGTTCGAACCTGTGAGGTTGGAGTCAAAAGGCCAGCACCTCAACCGTCTGAGCCACACATCCCGGCAGGAAGCACGAAATGTAGGTACGTTTAATTAATTTATGTGTATAGCATGTCCATTATTCGTTTGAAGTTAAATGTTGGCTGTGCTTCGCTAATTCAATTCAATCCCATGCTTGCTTTCATTGGCGTAAGGAACTGCCTTCTTTCTTCTACCTTTACCCAATGCACAACGGGGATCGTACCGTATTTTACGTCCCGGTGCGCCTATCCCAGACAATAATTATATCACACGCTCGTACAGGTCCCGCACCTACACAGGTTTTCAGGTCATTTCCATACTCACTAGACTACGGGGCTGACGACCACAGATATCCCAATCCCCTGAAGGACGTAACAGCAAATGAACCAGTATTAACGCTGACAATTCGATACATCTCCAGGGTCCTAAACCGATAAGTAGGGTTATCTGAAGCCCCTAAGACGGAAACTAAACACTAACAACAACAAAACCAGTCTGGCGAGAATGTAACGTAACATGGTGTACACTGGTAGCAGCCTTCAGCTGTTATCGTAGTTCAATTGCTCGTAAACATAAAATCAGTTTGGCAAGTATATTACGTAACATCTCGTGGCACTGCATAGGTAGCGTTCATTTGTTACAGTAGTTTATTTGCTCTTAAACATAAACAGAAACCAGTTTGGCACGGATGGCGCGTGACTTGCCTGTTATCAACGGAAAGCTATTCATTCGCAGAACAAGCCATATTACCTATTCTAAAAACATCGTATCCCTTTGCTCTCGAAAATAACTTTCGCGGATTACTAAAAGTTTGATATATAGTGGTTCGTCACATCGTTCTCTATTGCTACAAGAAATATTTGCACGTATACCCCTAGCCTCCTGTATAAATTGTATAACAGCTCTATCATTTGATGTGAGCAACTCACAGTATATCAACGAGAAGTGGAAACAGTTTTTCCCATTGCATATTATCAAACGCTTTCTCGTAATCAATGAAGCATACTTACAAATTCCCTCTTCAGCCCAACGACCTTTCTCCGATACAGCGTAGTCTAAATATGACATCAAGTGTAGACAAATCTCTGCGTAAACCAAAAAGAGTGTCGCCTGCATCATTCATTCGTCATAGGCCTGATAGCGGTGATTGAAAAAATGTAAGAAACTATTTCTCTGCTGAATATCACAATTTTTTCTGCCTTATTCACTTGGTAAGTATCAAAAAGTTATATAATGCAAGAAGACGGATAGTGTGTGGTTAAAAGAAAAAAGAAGAGACACGAGAAAGTATTACAAGGGAATTTAATAGCATTGCCCACGTGACAGTGTGAACTAGCAAGCAACTTTAAGCAGTTGTACAAAAGTATTAATGCTACAGCTGTAGACATTTTAGAGAACATTCTCCTTGATATCTCAACGTTGTCTCCAACGAGTCTGTGGCGTAAAATCTTAATGCAATCAATACCTGCCGTATAAGACAGGGAGAGACTTGTTTCTGTCTGTTGTGTATTTTAATTATGTTAACAAACCCATTCTTCATTTATTTATTTATTTATTCACGAAGCACAAGATACAGCTGCACTGAGCAAATTTCACTTGCACTGTCAACAGACTATTTAACAAACGTAAACTTTCATAATAAAATATAAAAAACAAAGCAAAATATAACAAGATCAGGTACACATCCTACTAATAACTGTCCAAATCGAAAACTATAGAATGTCCATGTTCGTAGCCAAGTCGTCGTGGGTCACGATGGCGGTATAACCCTTCACATCAACTTAAAGATACACACCTCTCGAATTCACTTTTATTTGATGCTATATCAAGCTCTTGTCTCCTATTAACATTGTTAAAGAGTGTTGAGAGGCGGATTAGGAAAGATCGTTGAAGTATTGAGTGCTGAGTGTGGGGAATGTGGAGAAGGTCTTTGGTTCTGGTGGAGCGGGAAGGAGCGCGGAGAGAGAAGAGAGAAACAAGATGTTCCGAGCGGTAGTGTCCATTTAAGATCTCGTGGAGGAAACTCAGATCAGCTACCTGTCGCCTGATGTGCAGCGGTGACACATTAATTGCCATTAATACCTGCTGCGTAGACATATTTCTGAGCTTGGGGTTTCTGTTCCTTACAATTGCAGCAAAGAAGGACACTGCTCTGTCTAACTGCTTAGTATTGGAGGGGGCGGCTGTTGTCCAAATCGGAGAGCAGTAGTTTAAGTGAGGTTGAACGATCGTGAGGAAGAAGTGACGAAGAGCAATGGGGTCAGAAATTTCTGTGAAGCGATAGAGAATGCCTAGTAATTTCATAGCCTTGGTTGTATATGTTTCTATTTGGGTCTTAAATTGTAATTTTGTATCGAATATTACACCTAGGTCACGCTGTTGCGTAACCACAGTGATGGGCTTGTCGAGTAGGTAATATGATGTCGGTAGAGGAGATTTACGCAGTGTTGTGGTCATGTGGCTGCACTTTTGTGGATTGGGGATAAGTTTCCAAGTACGGCACCAGTTCAAGAGGGCATTAAGTGAGGACTGTAGCAGAGCTGCATCTGCTGGATTCCTGATCTCCCTAAATATCTTGCAGCCGTCAGCAAAGAGTAGGGTATTCGCTGTTTCGTTGAGTTCGGACGGCAGATCGTCCATAAACAAAGAAAACAGCAAGGGGCCAAGAGTACTGCCCTGTGGGACACCGGAGGTGACTGGTAACCATGAGGATGAAGTGCCTGATATTACCACTCTCTGCCAACGGTTATGTAGGAAGCCAGCAAGAAGGGTCAGAAGAATGCCATGTATATTAAATCGTTCGGAGATTTTATGGAGCAACAGAGTATGGTCAACAGAATCGAAAGCTTTCGAAATGTCTACGTAGCAGACATCCAGCTGTGATTTAGCTGCAATGGCGTGTGATGCAAAGCTATGCAGAGTGGCCAGGTTTGTTAGACAAGAGCCACCTGGTAGAAAGACATGCTGCTTGGTTGAGATATACGGCAAAGTGAATGCGAGGAGACGCTGGAGTATAATTTTTTCAAAGATAAAGGATAGTGTGGGGAGAATAGAGATTGGTCGGTAAGATGAAACATTAAATTTGTTGCCTGATTTGAGAAGTGGAACAATATTTGCCTGTTTCCAGGTAATAGGAAAATAGCCCGCGGCAAAACATCTATTAAATAATTTAGAGAGAGGGACGCAAAGAGTGCTGGCAGTATTTTTTAGGAAAAGAGGACCTATAGTGTCGGCACCGGTAGCTTTGTTGGTACAAAGAGTTTGAAGAAGGTTATGAACTTCACTTGGTGTGGTAGTTATGCTTGATAGGGTTCTGTTTGAAGCTGTACCAACGGGAGGGAGCGGTTGGTTTTGTAAGGGAGGGGAGAAGTTGGAGAAGAAATACCTGTTGAACAGTTCATTGCGATCGGCGCCATCTGCTGTTGCATCGTTGTGGATCACGCTGACAGGAATCCGCTCCGTCCTCCTCCGTGTGTTGATGAGACTCCAGTAGCGCTTGGGATTGCTGCGGACGTTTTCAGTGACAGTGTCTACGTGTGTTTTGTAGTCTCTTCTGACCATAAGCCTCGCGTGGCGGCGGATTTTAACGAAGGTAATGTGAGTGTGTGGGTTAGGGAAGTCTTTCCACAGGCGCCAAGCTCTCTTCTTATTAAATAGTATCAGTCTAGTCTCTTGTGATATCCACTGTTGATGTTTGCTAGTAGTATCCCGTTGTGCAGGTACGAAGTCTTTAATTGCAGCTTGCAGCCAGTCGTACAGCAGGTCAAGAGCCGATTCGATATCAGCTATTTCGAGCAGACTCCAAGGAAGGCATTCCAGGGCACGACACATTCTATCTTTCCTCACGTTTTAAACCATGGCAGATTCGATACTCGAACCTGAACCAAGTGAACGGAAAGGTAAAGGTACCCTTTAACCATAATTATTAAATTATTTTTATTTGACCGAGAAGTTTAGAATTCAGCAGCTAGTACGTCCATATTCTTCATTCTAACTACGTATTCAACCTTAACTCGGCATACAGTATACATGACTGGAATTAAATTTTGCATAACACAGTGCTAAAATTATTATAAAGTATTGTCACTAGACATCGGATTTGTATGCGGATGCATATTTTGTTTGCCGATATGTAGACGCCCAAAACCGACAAAGAAGTACGTTTGAAGGTGAAAGTGGACAAATTATTAACTTTAATGCTATATATAAATGCATATTTGCATATATTTAATATTAGTGCATACGTTTCAAACTTCGGATTTATGGCGCAAGTTTTAAATATTTATTATGCATATTTTAACATGTGTTACAACCAAGTCTTCAAGAAAAAGTAAAGTAATAAATGACATGACTTTTTTGGCAATGAAATGGTCAAAGGAAGGTGGCACTTATCAAGACGCACTTCCAAAACAATCATACCATCTAGAATCAATCAAGAAGCTAAAAGTACGTGGGTTGCATCTAGTTGGTTGACTGGATATTATGGAGAACGTGTAGCGTGAACTGAAAGGTATCCCAGGAAACCTCGGACTCCGCATGCAAACAAAATATCGTGATGTCCTTAAACGAATCCGGGCTACGGCATCATGGTAGTTATAAACAAATATGTGGCTGATACTGATAATGTGGGTCTACGGGAATGTTCAACACCTACACTCTTTCCCGAGTTCAAGTACTGTTCTATCACATCTGTAGATGTTGAGAAATCATTCTCCGCATCGAAATGAATTTTGACAGACAAACGGAACAAATTTATATCATAAATCTGGGAGAAGACTCTTGTAGTGTACTGCAAAGCAAATTATGAATAAACTAGAATATGCAGTATAAAATGAAGGCGGAGTGTGTATTTTACTGAGCTTCTTCACGTTCGTGGCTTGTTTTTCTTACTCGGTTTTCTTACAACCTTACTAATGGATTTATAATGTGTATTAATTATCACACTTGGTCTTATCTAGGAGAGCCAACGGCTGTAGCCGTGTTGAAACACCGGATCCCGTGAGATCTCTGGAGTTAAGCAACATTGGGCATGGTCAAGATTTGGATGGGTTGCCACGCGCTGTTGGTGAGGGTTAAGGGTATGGAGGAGAGGAAAGGAACTGGCCACCCTACCGTACATAAACTCTGGCTCAGGTACACCTCTGCGGAGGTTCGGACCTGTCTTCGGACAGAATACACCCTTTTCTTTTTATCTAGGAGACGTGTGCATATTGCTTTAACAGTGAATACTGGTAGATTGATACGTCTCACGAACTATGTAGGCTACTAGTGGAACAGCCGCTATAAGTAACGTGATTTCTTGTTTTTCATTCACTTGTTCATTCATGATGATGAATTTATGTACTGGTGTGGGTGTAAAGGATTGTTACATTTACATTTCATACAAGTATTTAATAGCATGAAAATAAGTGCAAACTTAAATTCATATTTCATCACTATTTACAGCATGGTTGCAAGCTCATATTGGTCATTTATACAACATACAGGCCTAAATACGATGTCTAATTATCACAACAGATGTTCAGTTTAGGCAGAAGTAGTGTCAAAGAAATCATTGAGAGGCTTGTCGAAATATTACATCCTTTGGACTGTTAATATCTGCCACAAGTGACACATCTTGAAATATTAGATTCTGCACCGTCAAGCAGTCAGAACATTCTCCTCGGAGTGCTCTCCAGTGACGTCATCACATTCTGTCACGAACTCTTGACAGCAGCTAGCAACGCAAGGAAACGTTCAATCTTGGGTTATGGATCTGCAAACAAGATGTTATAGATCACATTATACCGCCATCAGTCATGTGGAGTAACAACCTGAAGTAGGCTGATATCGTGCTCTCACTAAATCAGTTCTTCAGGGCACCTGCATTTTTCTAAGCCTATTTTGTAGATTCATGTCTGCAAAATTACTGTATTTGTTCTAAGACTACCAAACGTTGCTCACCATTTAACATCAACCAATTTCCCGCTAAAATGTACTGTTTAATATCTGAATTTGAACTTTATTATTTCAATACATTCGTTCTTGCATTTATAAAACAATTCCATGTAGTTACGTGATTAATAAGCCCATGAAAAAGTTACTTGAGTGGTTTTTAATTTTTCCGTATGTGCCATCACTGCAAATGTTCTGAAAATATCAGGATCATAGAGTGTATATACTTACATATATGAGATTTTTCAACCAGGCAACGTTGTTATAACTATGCTCCCAAAGATTGATAAATATCTTTTTGGGTAAAATAAATGTTATTTATAATTTACAGGTGAAATAAGTCCATTTTTAAAACCGTATCAATATTTATAAGCATAGAAAATTATTTTTGAAACAGACATCTTTGAAAATTGGGCGGTCGGGGGGCCTACTTGAAAATTTTTGTTTTGGTGTTTCAAGCGATATTCTACTAAAATAATTCAAGGTCCTTAGGCCGTTCCAATCGTGAAGTTACCAGTGTTTCGTCCCATTGTAGCAGTGGGCTCTTCAGTTGGATTGCTATACCTTTCCAAGACGCTGGCAGCTAGGAGGCCGTTGAGACACAACTGCAAGTCTCGTATGTAGGGGAATGCAGATACTAGGGGAAGTGTGTACCTTCGCGTGTATAAATGCCTGCCTTAAATATTAAAGTACTCGAGTACACAGCATTAAACGGGGGTTACTTTTGACCAGTTTATACGGATAGAGCCTTTCTGCAGATTCATTCACAGTAAATTAAACTTCATTGTCCTCGTAAATCGGATTCATAGTCACTGGAACAACTAAAATGTCATCTTCCATCATGCCTTCTTTACATCTGAGCGAGCCCTACAAAGAAGATTATTGTTCCAAAAAAGTATTACAGAGATATATCGAATCGACTGCTTTCTTCATAGGGCACTAGACACCACCTTGTGTTGAACATCAGAAATTCAGCGTCAGTCGCGTCAGGACTGGTAGAGAGCCCGACGTTAGAAATTCGATTTAACTTCTAGGTAAATTTTGTACCTTCATTTACAATTGAGTTCTTGACAGTCCTGTGTACTAACATGACGTCAAGTTTGACAGATCACACGAGGTTGTAATGGCTGAGCTAGAGTGGTTGGGTAATTAAATCGGCCAACTAGTTCATGGTAGTCAGCAGCCGTAAGATTTGCATGCCAAGCTCGAATTTGTAACTGAAGAGACGTAAGATATTCGACACTACAGATACCTCGGGTAATTTTAGAACAAAAAGTGGAAATATATACAAGAGACCAAGATGATAACTGAGCATGTGAGAAACATTTGGAAGAACCTAATCTGTAACCGCCAACCTCAATTTTACGATGTGAATGGTCAAGAGATAAGTATTTCCCACCCTTTTGTATGGGAAGGAAAGGTGGTCTTTAACCAGGTCTTGTTCAAGACACTGAAACCTTTGAAATATAGGTTTCCTGGCGGATATTGCTTAACAGAGCAATATAGAAGTGATAGACAGACTACGAAAAATAAATTTCAATTTATCACAATATGGAAGCTTGATTACTTCGGATACGTAAAGTGTAATAAACATTACAGGATGCTACAACTGATGATGCAAGGTAAAGTAGATGGACAATGGAGGCCTGGTCGACGTTTATGGCTTTCTAAGAACCAGGACGGTTTGGTACCAGGAGTATACAGAAGAACGTTTCCGCGTGGCAACATCCAGAGAACTCATAGGTACGGTGGCTGCCAACATTCGATAGATTATTTCACTACAAAAAGAAAAAGTCTCTTACATTTTTTTAGGAGTATATAATATTACGCATTAAACACTGACAGTTTTATGGCACTAATTTAATGAAGAATGCCACTATTAGTACAAACACATACGTACACACACAATTATACTTGCTAATGCATGACAACACTACACAAATTACTAACTATTTACGTAAGTCTCTTGTCCTCACAGCAGATCTCCGGCTTGCTGGTATTTACCCGGAACGGGCGATTGTTCTATAATCTTGATTGACATGTCTCACTGTCCGCTTGGCTTGGCAAGCACCGGACATTTAGTAGTTGGGTTCAAACACTCGAGCGTTGGCTATCACGATCCACGACAGCTTTACACTTGGCTCGACTCCAGACAAGACCGATAACTCCCACAATCAACTCACGTGGTCACTCCACACACAGAACTGACTAATACATATCACTCAGCAAGTTAACTACACGGTACACAGATCAGCACAAACCACTAAACAACGACAACTTTCTACTCCAATCTAACTTCACTCGACCAACACTGACATCAACGCTCCTCAACGGAAACACCAACATTAATCTCCGACGCACTACTCTAATGCACTCAACGACAAGAACAGTCTGCTCGGAGCCCGCTTTTATATACGTGTTGATGAAGTTCTGATATCTGTTCTTCCAGAAAATCCACGGAGGCACCAGACGAAAAGCACAATACGTGGAGAGGTGGGCACATGTCCTCAGGCCGGTCGGGTACTCTCCATCCTGGCTCACTCATCCATTTTTCCATGCCAGAATAGAGTGAGGTGCCTTGATGAGTGTTGTTTAAAGGGGCCTAACCTCTAGGTATGCCTTTGCTGGCAGGACCTAGTGTTTACTGTGCACTATGTCTTCTGGTATGGGCTAGAGCAATTTTGCTACTTCCATTGATCTGTCTGATCCTTGGCTTTGACAATATGAAAGTGACTGAGGTATGAGCGATGCTAGTAATGCCATTCCTTATGCAGCCAGTCCCTGCTATGATTGGTGTGAAAACGTTGCTCATAGGGTCGGTTGGTGCATGCATTTCAGTGGGCTTGGCAGACTGATACGTAATAGCAACTTCTGGCTCGGTGAGGAAAGCAACGGGAAACTACCTCACTCCTCATTTCCCTAGTACGCCTCTTCAGTAATGCCTAGGCCATCTATGACAGCTGATAGCAGAGCTGTTGAGGATCCAACCAGCCTTAGGGCTGGAGACTGAACATACACATACACAACCCCTAGGTCAATGATTGGGGAGCGGATTTGCTAGTTTTGCTGTGACCAAAATTGCATTTCTTCTCCCATACCGTATTGTGCTAGCAATCATATCACTGCCACTATGTCCGTTACCTTCGACTTCTTAATAAGATATCTTAAGCCGACCTATCTTTCACTCCTGTACAGCAAAACCGGTCAGAAAACAGATTGATGCATAAGATTATTCCGTACGAGAACTCACTTCTTCCTTACAGAATACCGTTTATCGTAACTGCGAGTTCACTGCATGGTGGTGATGGTACTGGTGTGCTTATTATTTCAAGAGGAAGTGAAATCGGGTGACCATCGCCTTTAAATACGTCAGAAGAGAGAAAAGGAAGAGATCCAATCCATCTAGGAATGGAGGTATAAGCAAAAGAAAGGAAAGGACTACGAAAGTTGTGAGAATGAAAGACTGCCTACGTCGGATAGGAAAGATGAAAGTGAGGCGTACGTTACAAGAAAGTGGAAGCAATATCAGACTCAGCTATGGTTCAATGGTCAAAAACCCACTCCCCTAAGTTGAGAGGCCTCGTGGTGCCCTTGCAGTCGTCCCCTACCAAAGGCTGGGATTTCAGTTGATATGTTATATCGTCGCCACCACAGATAGTAATTAAGAGTCACATAATCCTTGCTGACAAGTAGGTCATTTATCAGTTCTGCTGGCACCAAAGTCTACTCTTCACGAAGAGGAATCTGGAAGTACCACTGCTAGCAATTGAAGTTATGCAGTTATCTTGTAGACTAAGCAATGCATTTTTTACCGGCCTCAGAACTCAAAACCTCGCTAGTATTAATGGACCATCCTCTGTATTAATTTAATTTATCAATTATATATATATATATATAAATAATTTGATAATGAGTTTCTGGGGATGGAAATTGTGAGAATATAGCTGAACAGCTTTCAACAACTTACCTCTTATTTCAAAGTGTTCAATGTGAAATTTCAAGGAAAAAGTAATACATTTTACAGGACTGCCAATTTTCCTACATAATTTAATTTTCTGCAAGTAATTTGAAGGTCGTCCGCTAGTTATTGCGGCAGCTGAGTAGTTCAAAGGTCCTCCGTTATATGCTGTGTGGCGGCAGGTACCATCGCTACTGGTGGTTTAGCAAGAGAATAGTCGATTTCAAAGAATTACGTATTAACGTACTGTCAAGACGGTAGTGTAAAGTTACAACGAGCTGTTGCTTGAAGCTTCATTGTTCATTTCACTATGTACAGTTTAATATACGATTCAGTATACTGCTCCGGTCGATCCTACAGAGACTCATCTGAGAGAAACTGAGCCCAGAGAGTTTCATCGGTAAAAAGTAAATCATAAAGAATTTGCTTTACGTCACACCGATTCAGATAGGTCTTGTGGCGACGATAGGATAGGAAAAGCCTAGGAGTGGGAAGGAAGCGGCCGTTGCCTTAATTAAGGTACAGCCCAAGCATTTACCTGGTGTGAAAATGGGAAACGACAGAAAACCATCTTCAGGGCTACCGACAGTGGGGCTGGAACCCACTAACTCCCGGATGCAAGCTCACAGCCGCACGCCCCTAACCGCACGGCCAACAAGCACGGTAAAAGAACATTAATTGTGACTGCAGTTTCACACATGTATCCTGGAAATAGTACTATTTATTTATTTATTTATTTATTTATTTATTTATTTATTTATTTATTTATTTATTTATTTATTTATTTATTTATTTATTTATTTATTCATTTATTCATTTTTTGAATAATTTACTTCACAACGAAAAATGTACTCTCGACCTACCACATCTCTGGACAGTGTCACTTGAGTTTCCAGTCAGCTATCTTCAGTTGTACATTACAGATTCAGGCCACAATGGCGATAATCCTGATTGTCCCTCAAACCGATCTTCTTTTTGTTAAGTAACCGTACGTAGCAAGTAATTTGGAGTAGGGTGTCTGCCCGGAGTTTCTTATTACATCTGTAACTGTCGAGAGATTTGAAGTTCGTTTAGCAAGTATAATAAGAAAAATACAATGTTATTGCTTTTGTGTCCCGGAATTTTGTTCCGCAGGAGTTATTTTACGTGCCGATGAATCTACCGATGCAAGGCTGGCGAGTATGAGCACTTCAAGTACCACTGGGCTGAGCCGGGAACAAACCTGCTACCTTTGAAAGCCAATGCTCTACCATCTGAGACGCCCAGTTCGGCTCTAGCAAGTAGAGCCGGTATGTTTCAAGAAATAACCACCAGATCGCTTTGTATTCCAGGTGGCGCGTACATCCTGCTTGCACCAAGCTGTTGTATTACGCCAGCAGTACCGTTGTCACGTCTATAACTGCATGTTTACTTTACAAGTTGGTTTATGTCGCACCGACACAGATAAGTTTTGTGGCGACGATGGGATAGGAAAGAGCTAGGAGTGGGAAGGAAGCGGCCGTGGCCTTTATTAAGGTACAGTCTCAGCATTTTCCTGGTGTGAAAATGGGAAACCACGGAAAACCATCTTCAGGGTTGCCGACAGTGGGGTTCGAACTCACTATCTCCCGAATACTGCACTGGCCGCACTTAAGCGACTGAAGCTATCAAGCCTGGTACTTGTTTGTCCTTGCGGATATTTCCCTTGACTGTGAGCACTCGCAGAAGACGCGTGGCAGGGAGATACATTACCTCCGCTCTGCATGCGAAAGATATCTGATCGATCCAAAATCTTTTTTACAGAGACCCAAGGCCGTTCTTGTCGCTACAGTGGCAACATTTTAAAGGTTAACGTTACAAGCGACGTGGCTTCTTACAAGCGACGCGACTTCAAAGATTTTCTTGAGCAGTTATAACTTTTTGGCGAACGCTGCTGGGCTTCTTTGAACCGTCCCCAAGGCACTGAAGTGGAATTCTGCATATAATGGTGACTGCAGTGTGTATCTGACCTCCTTCTAAGTCGTCCGAGAATGTTAACAAGATGCAGAGCGTCCACGCTAGTACATAATATACATTCTATCAGAATAAGTTAACACTTGTCTGTTAACTAACATACTTTTAGGATATGCTTCACCCGCCGTCCTCTGTTCTAGGTGATAATGATGATGCTTGCTGTTTAAAGGGGCGTAACATCTAGGTCTTCCGCCCTAATGGTACGGAATGAGACTAAATGTAATGACGAATTAAAATTCTAAAATTCATCCACTGACCAGAATTCAAAACTTAATGATGAATGAATAGATGAATATAAAGGTAAAATAATCAGTGGAATCAACTCACAAAATTAAAAGGTAGAAATAATTCCAAAATCAATACACTGACTAGAATTCATAAAGACGACGATGATTATAAACTTGAAATAACCAGTGGATCCGACCCGCAATGCCCCACCTATCCTGGAACAAACTGAAAACAATAGCATATACTGACCAAGGGGCTGCTACCAAAGCACAATACTTAATCGATGATGCTTGCTGTCTAATTGGGGTCAAAAATCCAGGTCAACCACCCCTCATAATGGTACTTATCGCTGGTAAAAAGTAGAACCATAGTATTTCTCACGTAACGGTACTAATCACAAGTAAGGAGGACTCACTGTGTTCCTCACATTGTGGTTCTACGCACAGGTAACGCAGACCTATGGTGCTTCTCACATAATGGCGCCACTCACAAGCAACACAAACCCATGGTGTTCCTCACATTGTGGTTCTAATCACAGGGACTCCTACTATTGTGTGGTATTCCTCAAATAGTGGGTACTAATCATAAACAACGCATAGGCCTACCGATAGCGTCGCTCATATAGTGGTACTGATCAGACAAAACTCAGACCCGTGGTGTACCTCGAAAAGCAGACCCATGATGTTCACAACCGGATGCAGAAACACCCCAATGAGGATAGTCTCTCTGTTTTCTCCTTGGGGTGTTCTAACCAAACCTGGACAGAAAGAAGCCTTCGGCATAGTGGGGGATACTATAGACGGATACTGTAAACCCATAGCGATCCACCCACAGACCCATGGTATTCATCACATAGTAGTACTAATCGCAGGAAAAGCCGACTCACGGTGTTCCTCGCATGATGGTACTAATCACAGGTAATCTCAGGTCCTAATTTTATCACTTGATCCCCCCTTTTAGTAGCCTCTTACGACAGGCAGGAGATACTGTGGGTCCCACTCACAGGGGTCCTCTGTTATAAATTTAGATTTCTCGCAATCTTGTGAAATCCACCAAAATTCCCTCTCCTACAACACTTACTAATTATGGATAAAGTTTGAACATTTATTTATTTTATCGTATCGCTTTTAGAGTCGGGAGTGTCCGAGGACATGTTTGGCTATGTTTGACTCCGATGGGCGACCTGCGCGTCTTCATGTGGGGTGATAATGATAATGAGGTAGGGAGAGAGTTAAACCCGGTGTCGGCACGTAGCCTGCCACTGTCGAATAACACCAAGGGATTTGCTCGAGGCTTAATGTCCTCATCCGACGGACGAATCACCATTCACAGCGTCATATGCCCTCACATCATTTGAACACCGCAGAGAGGTTAACTGAATGCAGGCTTTTGGCACGCAATATAGTGATTAAAAATTGAATATCACCACCTCTGCTACCCTGCCGGTCAACAGTCTGGTGAAAATTTCTTCCACAAACGGGACTCGAACTGGTTAACCAAGATATCAGATAATATGGTTTGACACCTTAACGATCATGGCAATCAGGCGGGCTACGTTTGAACAGTAATGCCAAGCTAGTTGGGTACGCGGTGTGGATCGTTTGACTATGAGTTTGCATTCAAGAGATAACTGGTTCGAGCCTCACTACCAGCAGTCTTGAAGATAGTTTCTGGTGGTTTCCCAATTTACACGAAGCAAATGCTGGGACCGTATCTTAGTTACTACCATTGCCACATTTCTCCCAGTCCTACCCATTTCTTACCCCTCCGCCGCCAAATAATATATCTGACTTGATGCCACTTTAAAAAAAATAGGACTATCTGATGGCTTCATCCTTTCTATTCTATTCCACCGGAGAGGGAAGCTTTCTCCTTTGCTTTTGGTGATATGATTACCGCTACTAAGCTAGCTTGGATGTCTTTTAGAGCTTCGTAAGGGAGGAAATTAAATGCGTAAAGGCTATACGAAAGTACTTTGATAATAGCGGCCAGCGCTCCAAGTAAGGAAACCAGGCACTCAGTCGTTTTAGCATGTCTTTTCTTTGACGAAGCGCTAGCAGTGGGGAGGTTTTCTAGTCAGAACTGTCAGAAAGTTGACTCGGTTTAACAATGATAAAGCCTAACAACTCCCTTTAAATGCAATATTACATCACCGCCAGAATATGTCAGTAGAGGTCACTTCACCAACCGGTTCACAATATCATCTCTGATATATGGATTAATCCTTCAAAAACTCAGTGCATAAGAAAATAATTTATCAATAAGTGAGGAGTGGCATTGTATTCCTTCGAGGAGTTAGTTTCCAGTGTTAAGTATTCCCAGTTTTCGAATCAGTGGAAACTGCTTCTTCTTCCAATAAATGCATATATTTTCCTTACTGACTGTTAAGCCTTTTAGTTTGCAAACTTCCGGGAATTGTTATTCCTCTACTCACAACTAGATGACTAGCCTCATTTTGTTCCACAAAAAATCCCACCTTTCAATCACCAAAATAAAACCATTTATAGCCATTGTCGTCTTGGTCACCCTCTGCTTCTCTTACCTTGCATGGCCGACTTCATTATCATTCCAGGTAGTCTGTTCTCCTCCATTTTCATCACGTGACCTCACCAGAAAAACTGTTTATACACACAAATTCATCCATCCAATTCATTCATAACTTAGCCCTTATCTCCTTATTCCGAGTATACTCCTACCATTGTTCCAATCCGATTATTATACCAGCCCTCATTCATGCCACCCTCATGTCTGTTTCTTCTTACTTAAGAAATAGCCTGCCTCCGCCCACCTTTCTTTCCAATACAGAAAAGTTGGCCTAAAACAGACTGTTGTAAAGAAAGTTTCAAACTAAAGCTGATTTATTTCTTACAGAATATTGTTGATCGCAACTATGAGCGTACGACATTAGATTTGATGCTTCCTTCATTCGATTATACTTAGGGTTTTACACTATCGCCCTGGGAGAATACACATCCTAAGAATTAGAATGTCTAAGCAAATCTTCTTCCGATTAAGTAGTTAAGACCATTCGTGACATGGTGATGTCAGTGAAAGGTATTTTCTCTTTTCTTCTAGTACAGTAGTTTAACGACGCTCGAACGCAGAGGTGCTCACTCCGGGCATGTCGTTCCGCGGGCGCCCAGCACTGTAAGTGGGCGGGCTGGCAGGCTGTGAGCGCAGCGTATGCTATTCATCTACAGTGACGTGGCTACGTCACAGGTCGTCTCAATCACTCTCGATTACTGCTGCGATACCTGAGTTTGAAATGTAGGCAGAATATAATGAAAGAAAGAGGGCAGAAATCCACGTCATTTTCAATTTACGTTCTAAGAAATAAGTCATGTTCTTTGCAATTTATGGATTTTAACCGTATACAATAAAGAGTTTGGCCAATGACCTCGAATATTTTTATAATGTACGTAATTAATTACAATTTTCACTATTACATCTTAAGAGGTGGTTTAGAAACACTTCTAATATAATACAGAATTAAGATGGATAAGCTGTGGCTTTGCTGCAGGACCTAGTGTTTACAGTGCACCATGTCTTCTGGTATGGGCTAGAGCAATTTTGTTATTTTCATTGATCTGTCTCGGTCTTATCCTTGGCTTTGACAATATGAAAGTGACTGAGGTATGAGCGATGCTAGTAATGCCATTCCTTGTGCAGCCAGTCCCTGCTATGGATGGTATGAAAATGTTGCTCATAAGGTCGGTCGGTGCAAGCATTTCAGTGGGCTTGGCAGACGGATACGTAATAGCAACTTCTGGCTTGGTGAGGAAAGCAACGGGAAACTATCTCACTCCTCATTTCCCTAGTACGCCTAGGCTGTTTATGACAGCTGATGGCAGGGCTGTTGAGGATCCAACCAGCCTTAGGGCTGAAGACTGAACATACATACAAGCTGTGGCTTGTGGTTGTACCGGGCTAGTTGGCCGTGCGCTTAGGGGCGTGCAGCTGTGAGATTGCATCCGGGAGATGTTTCGAAACCCACTGTCGGCAGCCCAGAAGATGGTTTTGCATGGTTTCCCATTTTCACACCACGTAAATGCTGAGGTTGTTCCTTAATTAAGGCCACGGCCGCTTCCTTACCATTCCTGGGCCTTTCCTATCCCATCGTCGCCATAAGACCTGTCTGTGTCGGGGCCACGTAAAACAAATAGCAAGAAGAAAAGCTTGTGGTTGTTTGGGTTTAAATTATCTGATAAACTCATCAACAATCCAATCATGCCTACCGCAAATAAAATTAATGAGGTTATTTACTTGAAACCATACTGTATACATACCTATTTGGTAGATAGATTTACGTTGTTCTCGAACTTTAATCTTGGATAGTAAATATCTATGTCCTCACTCGTGATGAAACTCTCTCGCTAGCTATTGTCATCGGACGCCTGTTAAATTTTAAATACTATTTTCAGAAATCCAATGAACAGAGAAAGTCACACAAGGCTACAACACTGTGCAAAATCATTATTGCATTATGTAATTTATATTACTTTGTGCTTAATGAATAACAAGAACTTTAGTTTAAGAATTAATGAAAATACTGTCATTCGCATCCAAGGAATTGTAAATCGTAGCTTGTACGCTTAAACACTGTACTTTTATAGATTGTAATTTCTTTGAATGAATAAATATAAGAAAATACAAGTGATTATTTCTCAAATGAAATGGCGTATGGGTTTTAGTGCCGGGAGCGTCCGAAGATAAGTTCGACTTGCCAGATACAAGTCTTTTGATTTGACGCCCGTATGCGAACTGTGCGTCGTGATGAGGATGAAATGATGATGAAGACGCCACATAAACCCACCCCCTTGTCAGCAAACTTAACCAATTACTGTTAAAATGTCCGAACCTGCCAGAAATCGAACCCGGGACCCCTGTTCCCAAAGGCCAGCACGCTAAACATTTATCCATAAAGCCGGACAGTGACTGATTGTATCGAGTGCAATATAAATCAAACCGGAATATTTTGAAAAGGTCAGTTTTTATTGTTGTTGTGATTATAGAGTTAGTTCTATGTATCCGAATCAGCACTTTGCTGAGTAGTGGAGGAGAGGTCTATAATCACACTCTAATGTCAATGCTCCCTCGCTTTCCTCCAAATTGTGTCCGCTCTCTCGCTTCACTGTGACGTATGCTTGTTACGTAAGCTTCCCGCATTTACGTTACGCCAGCCGGCCGCACTGGGCTAGCCTCAACGGGCACCCAGCTGAACACCTCTGCTCTAACACATCGAAGATTTTCGGCGATGCAAGGATGGGAAATGGATAGGAACGGGAAGGTATTGGCCGTGGCCTTAAGGTGCTAAGCTGGTGTGAAAACGGAAAACCATTTTCAGGGCTACCGACAAGATTCGGACCCACCATCTCCCGAATGCAAGCTCACAGCTACGCGACAATAACCACATGCCCAACTCGCTCGGTGTTAGTGAAAGTCTGTCGTAAGTTATGAACGGACCGAGCTCGATAGCTGCAGTCGCTTAAGTTCGGCCAGTATCCAGTATTCGGGAGATAGTGGGTTCGAAACTCACTGTCGGCAGCCCTGAAGATGGTTTTCCGTGATTTCCCATTTTCACACCAGACATTAATTAAGGCCACGGCCACTTCCTTCCCACTCCTAGCCCTTCCTATCCCATCGTCGCCGTAAGACCTACCTGTGTCGGTGCGACGTAAAGAAAATTGTAACAAAAAATCGGGAGCCTGAAGAACCTAAGAGTTACTAAAAAACTGTTAAAAATACCAATGAGCATGGGAAGTTGCTTTAATTGGCTGATGAAGCTATATTCATTAAACTATATAACGTTTACAATAATGATAATATTAGAGTGAACGGTCCGGTTCCTTGGCTGAATGGTTAGCGATAATGGAATTCGAATCCACTATCTCTCGGATGCAAGTTCACAGCTGAGCACCCCTAACCGCATGACCAACTCGCCCGGTAAACTAATTTTGAATTAATAAATGTATACAGTACCTGAAAAAGAAAACATATGGTAACCGAATTATACCTGATAAAGGAAACAACTTAAATATAATGAGTTCTTTTTCGGGTAGTTTATGAACGTATTTATTCAAAATTAGTATTAGCAGAGAAAAGAACCTAACAGTTAAACATTAACTGAGGCTAAACTGAAAACAGATGGCCTCATATATCACGAAAAAATTAATTGTTTACAAACATCTACATTTTCGCTATTGATCATTGATGATATCCAACAATATGTATATCACTATTCATAATTTGGAAACATTTTCAATGACAGTAATTCCGTAGAAATAGAAGGGCATACTTTTTGTAGTGTCCCTGTACCCTGTGAGTAACTCTTTTACAAGCATTGGAAAACATTTCTGCTGGTATGTTTCATGCTGGTAGAAATCCAGTGTGGTAAGTAGAGTAAAATTCCACTTTCCACATTACTCTGCATAGCATAAACAATTAAATGCAATATATTGTGAAATGAAGTAATTTTCGTCCTTCACTGCACAATTTCCCTGGCATTTTGTCCTAAAAAAAGGTGTATTCAAGTTCAGTATTTGTCACTATACTGTACTATTATTTTACTGATGAAGCAGACGAACTTACACAGGCATGGCATACCACACGTTAGTGTAATTTCTCAAGTTGTACCATATACTATGTGCATCCGTCCCTAACGGTCTCAGAATTTTACACCGAACAGGAAAGATCTGTCTTTTTACATCTCCTTCATTCACCCAATTTACCCCATGGTAGGAAGTTCAATCAAGTTATAAGTCTAAAAATTTCCAATTAAACACATTAAAAATCAGATACGTGCTTTTCGCCTGAGAAATAAACATCCCGGAAGCTGCCTGCAAAGTGGATGGATAATTTATTGGAATACAGACTGTAACTGAGTGTCACTTTGGAGTTTTCCATAACCAACAGATACCACTGCACTAACACTAAGGAAATAAAGCACTATCTAAAGCAATGCTTTGTTCCGAATGTGACAGGATCAAGTTGGACTGTACAACCAGAAAGAATAAGAGCTACACTCTGAGAATTTTGCTACTCGACTGGGAAATATGCTAGACCAGTAAGGCATAAATATGTTCACGCCAAGAATGTCCATGTTGCCCTCAATAAAACATGCTGGTTGATCACAGGGTGTCTAAAGCCAACCCCTATACGCATTTTGTACTCTCTTCCTAATATAGCTTCGTCCAACATCCCCCGAGAAATTTCTCGAGCTCAACTTCTATGTCGACATTATTTACCATGAACTCGGCTTAAGTCCAGCAGCAGTTTCATTCGCTTGCCAACACCTCTATTTTCAAACACATAAAAAGGGGGTTTAACTATAGAACTGCAAATTCCCAGGCACCTAGACCGTGTGAAACTTGAAGAAAATCTGCCATGAAAAATCCTGAACTAGTGTACATGGATGTTGTTAAACAGGCTACGAGATGGTATGGAAGATGCAAGGACAACCTCTTAAACAGAGTTTTCTGTGGAACGGACAATCTTGTGAGACTGCAGTGAACATGACACGATACAGCACCTGATGAACTCAGTGCTCATCTCTTGATTTGGCAATCCATAGCATAAATGCCATGAACGCCGCAAACTTTTGAGCTGGCACATTGTATGTTTAATTTATATTTTGTTTCTAATGTTTGTGAATGATGCTACTGACACGAATAAAGGAAGTCCACTTGCGAATTTTTACCTCACTACGAAAATGACGAGGGAATCTGAAAGGATGTCATTTTCTATCAGCAAATAACGTGGAAGCAGCATTCCGAAGGTCATTACGAGAGGTATCAAGAACGATCTCCAACCGTGCTTCCAGATTCACAACACTGACAAAAGTGTAGGAAACGATTTTGAATATAGCTACGCATCGGTATTTTTGACCCTATAACGCTTGTATGTCGAAGTACGTCAATCGTAAATTAAAAAGTTAAACGTTCTAAAAACGTGATTGGTCTAATAAAATGACCATGAACTGAATTTTTGCATCTTATTCCAAAACGAGTTATTTCAGTATATCTTCAATGGTAATGATATTTTTGTTGCATAAAATGAAGTGAAATAATATTAATGGCTTTACGTCCGTCTAACTACCTTTACGGATTTCGAAGACACTGCAGTAAATCTACCGTCACCTACACACGGCTGAGCCTAGTCCGGACTGAGCAGTACCAAACCTGCCAACGTGGGCTCAGAACGCCAACTCATCCTACCGTCCCAACCACTCAGCCCTGCCAATGTTTGTTACAGGTAAGAAAGTAATGTTGTGAGTAATGAATGATGAGGCATAGTTTTCCTCTTTTGGTGTGGAGACTAAAATACATCCACGTCATCCCCTGTCTGTCGTAAGAGGAGACTGAAAGAGGCTGTCAACTTGGGAGCATAATTTGAAGACTAGGGAGCTCCTGCCATTGTTTACACTTGTGTCAGACTCCTCACGTTCATCTTTCCCATCCTGGATGGTAATAATTTTACATAGCTTAGGCAGTCTTACTTTTAAGCCCTCCCCACGAATATCCCCATACTTTTGCCGACACCTTCGCTTTCCGAAACCTCAGATCTCACGTGTCTCGCTTTAGTGCGATGATAAATGTAACATTTTAGAATAACAAAGTCATAACAACTGCTCACAAATACTCCCCCACTCTACTGGCTATGCAATGCCTACAACAGTGCGGTTCAGAAAAATAATTATTTATACTTCTATATACCTCTAGACCATTTTCTACAACAATTTACCACCTCCGTGAAAAACTCTAAATAACTTTTAATGCTGATTTGAACCACAAAATTTACTTCAAACCTTACACATTAAGCCCTATCCCATAAGTATAATCGCAAGGAGTTAAAACATAGAAATGAAAGGTTTACACCCCAGACACTTTAGTTCAGCTCTGCTGTAAAATAATACACAGTTCAAAAAATTACTGGAACATGTTTCTGAACGTATGCCATGCTCCACAAAACAATACATCACACCCAGGTATATTACCAACAACCTTTGAAAAAATGAAATGGCGTATGGCTTTTAGTGCCGGGAGTGTCCTAGGACATGTTCGGCTTGCCAGGTGCAAGTCTTTTGATTTGACTCACGTAGGCGACCTGCGCGTCGTGATGAGGATGAAATGATGATGAAGACTACATATACACCCAGCCCTCGTGCCAGCGAAATTAACCAATGTTGCTTAAAATTCCCGACCCTACCGAGAATCGAATCCGGGACCCCTGTGACAAAAGGCCAGCACGCTAACCATTTAGTCATGGAGCCGAACACCAACAAACCCTTATTCTTTACCGTTGACGTATACAAAACAATATTGATGAATTCAAGTTCATTTTCAGAACACAAACAAAACATCCAAATAGGGGCGAAAAACAAAGTGATGATAAACCTCCGGCGTTGTTTATCACAGAGAGCTTCAGTGTGGTGTATGTCCTTCACGAGCATTTATCACAGTTTGGCATCTACGTGGCATGTTCCGTATGAGTCGGCGGAGGTCACGTTGCGGTATCAAGTCTCATTCTTCAAAGATAGCCTGTTCAACGTTTTGGAGAGTCTGTGGTGGAACAGGATGACCACGAACACTTCTGTCAAGCCTATCCCACACATGCTCGATGGGATTAAGATCGGAACTCACTGCTGGCCGTTCCTTCTCTTGAATGTCCAGTTCCCGCAAGACAGCTCTGGTTATGCGCGCTACATTGTCGTGCGTAAGTACGAATTCAGTGCCAATACCGTATGCAGCAACCAACACATGCTGTAGTAGTATCTGCTCGATGTACCCCGTAGCGTTAAGATTACCATGGACGACAAGATCCGTACGGCCATCAGTACTGATGCCACCCCACATCATCACAGAACGTTGTCCGAATCGGTCGCCTTCCTGGACAACATTTGGCATGTACTGCTCACCACGGCGTCTGCATACATGATGACGTCCATCCCGCGGTGTCAGGTAAATCTGGACTCGTCTGTGAACAACACAGGTCTCCATTGGCGATGTTGCCAGTTGACGTAGGTACGGGCAAACAGAAGGCGAGCTGTGCGATGTTGCTGCGTTAAACGGAGCAGTCGAACAGGACGTCTGGGTCGTAAGGACACTTCTCTTAACCTGTTCTTTACTGTCTGGTCAGACACCGTGACTCCAGTGACCCCCCTGAGGTCTTATTGCAGTTCTCTGGCAGTTAGTGGACGACGTCGCAACGCACAGATGGTCAGATATCGGTCATCCTGTGGGGTTGTCATGGCGTCTACGATCTTTTCCTACCCTCCTTGTGAACTGACCTGTCTCCTTGTCTCCTTCCACAAACGTTGAATAACAGACGGAAATACAGTGATATCCACAGCAGCACGACGAAAAGTCCATCCTTCCTGGATCACAGTGACAGCCCTTGCGACTTGAATCTCGTTAAGATGTCTCATTGGAGGTACTGGTTTACGTGCAACGGGCTCAAATGACCGCAGTAGTCTGTGTACCTCACAACGACACACGGACGCACCGCTGTTTACATTGTTTCGAGGAGACACCTGACAGTTTAATGCAGGGCCTCTAACGATGCATGCACCCGTGCATTGCGCAGTGCCCGGTGCAAAAGACGACTTCGTTTGGTTGACCAGAGTGCAGACCCCCATTCCTCGATTTGGAGCAACAGCGCTCTTCCCCCCCCCCCCTCCCACGCCTGTCTCGCTCGCTCCGCCTGTCTTCCTCTTCCTCACTTGCTCCGTAGCACTCCAAAACCGACCAAAGTTGGGCCGAGCTTAGCCGAGTCGCCCCGAGACGACGCGCTGGTCCGAGCCGAGCCGAGTGGAACCGATGCACTGTACACAGGACCTCTGCTCTTCAGTTTGCACGCGTACGATTTTGGGCGTTTGAGAGGCCCTGGTTTAATTTATGGCTAAGCCTACAGATAGAGTATATCTTCGATTTGACATACCCTGAGCAGCCAAGGTCTCATGGTATGCTGTACGACCATTAGAACCACAACTACCAAATTAACGTTCACATACCAGACTTTACAAAACATATTCCTCTAATTTTTGAACTGTGTAGTTATGAAATTACGTTTCTTAATTTTTATTTTACCCTTTCTTGTAATGTTTAAATGAGATTATATATGGTATATTGTTTCCGTCTCATATAATATTAGAATAGTTTAGATATTAGCTTATTACACTAATTTAAAACAATGAAAAATAAACACATGTAAACAATTGCTGCTGTAATTGGGATTATAAATCATGTAGTGCGCAGTTAATAAATAAATAAATAAAATAAGTGAATAAATAAATCTCTTCTATTTTTCCTCACATTAGCCTTACGAGAGTATGGTTGTCCAGTTGGACTTTCTCTTAAAATATGAGACACATTATCTTAATCTCGGTATACATTGCGTATATTCTTCTATATCAAAGATGGATTATCTCGATTAAGGGGAAACAATTTCTTCATTAAAATATATGACCCGTTGCGTGGAAAGGGACCCAAATTTCACAGCAGGGATGAACAAACGTGTCTGGGGTGGAAAAAAAATTAATTTCTATGTTTTGACTCCTTGCGCTACCTATGGGTCTTCTTAACAAATTAAGTTACGGTGAAGTTCGAGTCTTTGCTACTCGATGTCATGAAAATTTTGTATAATTAGTGAAAGCTGTAATTAAGTTTTTCTCAAAAAAAAGTTTTCTTAATTATCAGTAATCAATATCTTCTGAGATATTGCACGTTGAAACATGAACACTTTTCTAAATGCCTTGTATCCTACGTCAATATTAGAATCACAATAATCTCAAAAATGAAAAATACGACTTTAGGTCCCTTTCCTTGCAACGGGTCACATATAAGGATTAGTATGCCTGGAAGGTAAGAGTGCATAAGATTTGCGGATGAGATGGAAGATGAAGAAATCTGCCAAGGGGACATTTTGAAATACCTAGGAGACTGCGTTACCAAAGATATGAACTGCTAAAAGGATAAAAACTAGAAATGCTATAGAAAATGAAGCATTCTACAAGAAACCAAGGCTCTTGTGTAGGGTACTGAACAAAGATCTAAAGAAGACAGGCAAAGTGCTATGTTTGGAGTTTGCTAATGTGTGGAACAGAAACACGCACACTTAGGAAAGGTGAAAGAAGGATAGCGGTTTTGAAATATGGATTTGGAGAAATGGACAGGGTGAGTTGGAAAGGCAGAGAGAGTGAGAAATAAATAGGTACTAAGAAGAGTGGGAGAAGGAAGATAGATGCTAAAAAATATTCGAAGGGGGAGCACTGTAAGAGAAGAGACCGCATGATGACAGGTGCAATGGAAGGGAAAGTACACGGAAAGAGAGCGAGAGGAAGGAAGAAGACAAGAATCACGAAAAGATCAGCTGAAGACCGGAAAATATGGACGGACGAAATTGAGAAGACCTGCCGACAGGCAGAACGGCTGATGATGCTTAAACAAATGTTTAAACAAATCCATCACGTTGGCGTACATAACTTGCCGTTGGCCGTCAGGTTTGGGTCACGTACCTATGATCTTGCAATCGGGAGATGATGGGTTCGAATTCCACCGTCGGTAGCTCTAAAGATGGTTTTCTGCGGTTTCCCCTTTTTCGCACCAGGCAAAATTAAGGCCACGACCGCTACCATTTCCACATCTTTGCGTCGCCGAAAACCTTCGATGTGTCACTGCGATGTTAAACCAGTAGCAAAAGACAAACTTTCCCTAAATATCGCATCTACAGATTTGTACAAATAAATTGAACTGTTCCGTGCATAAAATGCCTTCATTTAGTAACTTACTAAGAGACTTTGCCAATGTGATTCATTTTCAATATCCATGCAGTCTATGGCGAAAACTTGCACTGGCTTAAATTTCAAGTCAAATATCCCATCCAATTGCGAGGAAATAGAATTTGAACAATTCAAGAGTTGTTCACAAGAACAGCACGCAACACATTCCCAAACCGAACGTGCAGCGCAACCAGCAAGCTCTCCGCTTTACTAGCTCATGATCCATGGATTGAATCCCGCCACTGCGGTGTTTTTGTGGGTTGGTTTTAACATTCAGTTTGTTTGTTATTTGCAAAGCACGTTACGAATGTGCGCAGTAATAACAACATTTTTGTTGATTAATGTGCGCACTGTCACCTGCTTATATATGGGATATCGAATGTGATGTATTGAAAACATGAGAATCTTACTGTTAAACGTTGAATGTTCTAAGAGCTGAGTGATGATTACGAGTTCAGTATCACAACTCAGTACAGAATATTTGAGCCATTCTTGTAAGGTGATTGGGTAAAGGATTTTGACCAAAGATTCTCAATCTTTTGCACACGTTTTCACCAATGTACTTACCTGTAATTTACCGTACAGTACGGTATAAAATGTTGTAAAAGTTGATTTCGACTACGATTTGCCACATGCACCACGGTGATATATTAATAAGAACAGGGGAAGCGGTAATTAATACGACATCTAGCACATCAAACAAACGTATTCACAAGGAGTTATCAAATCATCAAAGCACTCTTAGTTCACATTCGAACATGATTCACTGTAATCACGAAGTCTATGCTTATTGTGGCATTATTACGAAATATTAGTGCAGATAACTAATGATGAGTAATTGAATGTATTCAAATTGTATCTTCTGTGTGAGGAACAGCAATAAACATATACACTACGGAAGAGGAATTCGATCCGTAGATCACGAGTTTGTGAAGCGGGGACCTTGTTCGTTGTCTGCACATTCTCTGTGGGGATATGTTGGGTGTTATTCTTTTTCCTTGCATTAGCTTTACGTCGCACCGACACAAATGCCACTTATGGCGACGATGGGATAGGACTGGACTGGGAAGGGATCAGCCGTGGCCTTTAAGGTACAGTACCGGCATTTGCCTGGTGTGAAAAAAATTTAATGGCGTAACGCTTTTAGATCCAGCAGAGTCCGAGGACATACTCCGGTCGCCACGCGGATGTCTTTTGATTTAATTCCCGTAGGCAACCTGCGCATGGTGATGAGGATCAAATGATGATGAAGACGACACATACACCCAGCCCCCGCGCCAGTAAAGTTAACCAATGATGATTAAAATTTCCGACCCTGCCAGGAATTGATCCCGGGACCCTTGTAACCAAAGGCCAACACGCTAACAATTTAGCCATGGAACTGGACGGTGCCTGGTGTGAAGATGAGAAACCACGGAAAACTGCCTTGACTGCTGCCGACAGTGGGGTTCGAATCCACAATCTCCCGAATGCAAGCTCGCAGCTACGAATATTCTTATGAGGCACTCTCTGAATATTCAAATTTCACTTTCTTGGAGTTGGGAGGAAGTTGCGCCTTGCCATTTGAACTGGTGAAATTTCTCGCCATGACCTGCACACACAGTTTATCGGAAACGGATCAAAACTGTGGGGACGCGTTGGGAAGGTCGCGCTTGTTAATTCGATACAACGCACTTGTTCGGCTGATATATTGACACTTATTGAAGTGTACTGACTGAATTAAGTGTCACACGTGTGGTCACTGTCGTCGGCGTCGACGTCCACGTGATTAATTATCATACGAAACTAGGTCGGGCATCCGCTTGTTTAAAATTGAGCTAGAGGAACAACACAAGCTGTCACCAGCGATAAAGCTCGGCATTCAGCTTTAAACTGAAGCTTGCTGTTACAATGAATGCTGCATTCAATCTCGTGCTAAGAGCTGAAATAAATCTATCAATCAACCAGACGAACTGCAGTATAAATTGCTGAATCATTTCTATCAGGAGCTTCATTTGTCAATAGAACTGCTTGGGATCAACGGAAAATATCCGTATCTTCCATATTATTTTCATTAAAAGCATTCCATTGTTTCCAGTATTTCCTTTCTTTCTTTCTTTCTTTCTTTCTTTGTTTCTTTCTTTCTTTCTTTCTTTCTTAATCTGTTTACCCTCCAGGGTTGATTTTTCCCTCGGAAGGAAGCGGCCGTGGCCGTAGGTTTGGTATCATACCAGTATTTATCTGGGGGGAAACCACAGAAAACCACTGCGAGGATGGCTGAGGTGGGAATCGAACACACCTCTACTCAATTGACCTCCCGAAGATGAGTGGACCCCGTTCCAGCATTCGTACCACCTTCACAATTTCGTGGCAGAGCCGGGAATCTAACCCGGGCCTCCGGGGGAGGCAGCTATTCACGCTAACCACTACACCACAGAAGCAGACTTCCAGTAGTGTCATCATTTGAAAACCTTTTCTGCAGCACATGCAGGTCACCATGATGACGAAGTGTACCAAACACAGAATTGGTTACTACGTGAAATTACAAGGGGCTGACTGACCGAGGCTGAAAGGCGTGCTCAGTTTACCAGGAAGGATGTGGGTTTGATTCCCTATCAGCAAGTCGAAAGTTTAAGAAACGAGATTTGTATATCCGGAGGTGAACCTGGCACCAAAAATGAGTACCGGGTGAATTCCTAGGATCAAAGCGGCAGGGCGTAGAGCTAACCGCACTACCCCATCAAGTGCCGAGTTTACGGATAGTGGAAGCCTTTACCTTCTACCCCCCTCAGGGACTCCATCGCCTGTACTTAGAAGACTTTGCTTTTTATGTAAAATTACATACTAGTACTTAGAAATCTTACTTTAAAAATATTTTGTTATCAACCTACAGTAACATGTATAAACACTCATAGGCATGATTCCCAAATAAGCAAATGGAACCTTTGAGCGCCATTATGACAAATCGAAGCATATAAAATCCCTAATTATGTCTGTCATTCACAGCGATATTGAATAAATGAGAAGGTTTCAATAGCTTAAATTTGTACGAGTTATAGATTGTTATGTACAATGCACCTCTCACGGCCACATTTGTACTCTTTTAACCCTTGTCTAGTCGCGCGAAAATTATTACGTTACTAGTCGCGCACGGAGGTGACCTCCGGGGTGAAAACTGCGCGTCATTTTCGTCCTTTGAGATGTTGTTTTGTCATGTTTGTTTGCAGTATTCTTCGGTATAATTAAAAGAAACCATTTTAAGTACTTGTAGGTTATTTTTACACAGTTTATTTGATCTAAAAGCAGAATACTCTAGACCTTCATATGTCGAATGATCTTATGATATTAAATTCGTGAGACTCGCCATTACCTATGACAATCATATCATATGAAATATGAAATCATATTTTTCTAAAATAAGTTTATAAGAACAAAACAACAAGGTAATCGACCTCCAAAATAAAAAATATGCACTAAAATGTAAGGTAATTTACTTAATCGCACACGGAGGAAACGTCCAGGCGATGTCACTCGTCAAAACAATGATCCCACACTCGCACACAGAATGCACAATCGCACCGAAATGCTGACAGGATGAGTCCAGATGAACAAGAAGAAAGGTACCGGTATAGGGATGAGGAGACCCACAGTTCAACTGGGAAGTTCAGTAGCATGCTAAATGTAATCGGCCCGGAGGAAATCTCCGTGAGTGACTAATTAAGGGTTAAAGAACAACACGTTTCTACTAGCGAAATCATTGTCGCATATTCGCTATGATTACGTAGGTATACAGCTATATCCATCGGCATGATATCAGACTGCGTACATCCAGGCTTCTGCTGTCTTCCTCAGATATATTTGGAGTCTTAAACTGGTGCCAGTTATGAGTTACAAGAACAATGCAATGATGACCATCATACTTGAAGTGTTCAGTGAAAAATACTGTTACGAATAAAACTCCATCTGTTCCATTACTCTCATTTATTTCAGGATGACCTAATAAATGCACACACGCACATACTGTATATAAACCCACAAAATTCTAACCAGTTATGAATAACCACACTTATTAATTACTGTCTATTTACAAATTGCTCTTCCTTATGGCGCAGCAGGCGGTCCAACCCGTCTGCCTACCTGCCTAATCCTTACTTTCTGGTCACCTCATACAGCAGCTGTGTGAAGACACAGGGCTACGGGCCACTTGGCACAGGATGACTGGTCGTTGGTTCGACTCCACGGACAGTCCAGTAATAGGGAGCATGCATAATTTTCAAAAATATTTTTTTGAAATGTACACCAATGAAATAGTATGTAAACGTATTACATTGTGGTATGTTGCCTTGTTTTCTACCATTTAAAAAGTATTTTAAAGTGCCTTTCCGCAAAGCGAGTGAAACGGCCTCTGACGTAAGCGGCGCGCTCTGACGTCACGATCCAGTACCGCATGCAGCTCTACCAGCCATTGTGCATCAGCCGTTACTAAAATCCGATTGTTTATTATTCGTGATCGCGAATAACTTCAAAATGACAGAAGAAAGGTTCAAAACAGCACAGTCAGACAATCTACCATGTGTAGATGTCATCATTCTTGAAAAATAGTGACTTTTGTGGGCGCAGAATTTCGCGGATAAAAAGCAAGTTTGTAAGTGGCATCTTTTATATACGTGCAATGTACTGTAACTCATAGTATTAGGATAACAACGAACCTGGATAGAAATCACATCACTTTCAACATTTCCTTTTAGACTGATTCCCATATTAAAGAATAACATTACATTTTCTGGCTTTCAGCATTAGTAAAGTAAGAAATCGGATTTCAGCACGAACATAAATATATAGGTAGCATTATAGTACTAGTCCGCCTCTGTGGTGTAGTGGTTAATGTGAATAGCTGCCACCCCCGGAGGCCCTGTTTCGATTCCCGGCTCCGCCATGAAAGTTGAAAACAAATAGTACGAGGGCTGGAACGGGGTCTACTCAGCCTCGTAAGGTCAACTGAGTAGAGGGGTTTCGAATCCCACCTCAGCCATCCTCAAAGTGGTTTTTCGCATTTTCCCACTTCTCCTCCAGGCACCTAAGGCCACGGCCGTTTCCTTCCCTCTTCCTTGTCTATCCCTTCCGATCTTCCCATCCTTTAACAAGGCCCCTGTTGAGCAGAGCAGGTGAGACCGCCTGGGTGAGGTAATGGCCCTCCTCACCAGTTGTATCACCATACCCAAAGTTTCACGCTGCAGGACACTGCCCTTGAAGTGGTAGAGGTGAAATCCCTCGCTGGGTCCGAGGGAAAAACCAACCCTGAAGGATAAACTGATTAAGAAAGAAGGAAAGAAAGAAAGATCATACTACTATAGGTCTATAATCTATCATCCCCCAAAAAATATGTATTTATGGTTGGGGCAACTGGCCTACCCACATTCGGGGCCCATGAAAGAGAAATTAAATATGTTGGTGGAGGGAAAAAGTTAAACATGATAAAAATAAAGATCAGTATGACTTCATCCAGTTTTCACAAGTCGGGCTGAGTGGTTCAGACTTGACCCCAACTTGGCAGGTTCGACCCTGGTTCAGTCCGGTGATAGTTGAAGGTGCTCAAATACGTCACCCTCGGGGCGGTAGATTTACTGGCACGTAAAAGAACTCCTGCAGGACTAAATTCCAGCACATCGTCGTCTCTAAAAACCGTAGAAGTAGTTAGCGGGGTGTAAAGCTAATAACATTAAATACATTTGGCTTTTAACAAGCTGAGCATATCACGCAAGAAAAGTGTCTTGGTGACATTTTAGTCGTTCAATACAGGAATGTCTTTGGGTGCTGTAACTTTTACTTCTTTTTTTTATGTCGCAACGTCACAGATAGATCTTATGGCGACGATGGGACAGGAAAGGCCTAGGAATGGGAAGGAAGCGGCCGTGGCCTTAATTAAGGTACAGCCCTAGGATTTGCCTGGTGTGAAAATGGGAAACCACGGAAAACCATCTTCAGGGCTGCCGACAGTGGGGTTAGAACCCACTACCTCCCGGATGCGAGCTCACAGCTGCGCGCTCCTAACCGCACAGCCAACTCGCCCGGTATTTTTACCCTTCGGTTTATTGACTTGGCTTGTATAACCTAAAACTTAGGCTGAGTTGGATGATATTTCAAACACCAGCATCACTATTTTCACCTTGTGTAATTATGTTATTTATTTCATTAATATTATGATAATTATTATAATTGAGCATTGTTAACTAGTAAGACCCCAACAGACAAGCATTGGTTTTATACATTTGTTAACTTCACGTTGTTTTCTTTCACAATGCACACGCCTATTTTTTGTTATATTATAGAGTATTTAGCTATAGCCTAAATTTCTTTACAAATGTAAGCTCTTCAATAAAGATAACTGTCTTATGCCAAGGTAAATTGGTATAATTAGAGCTGTCAATATGGTTCATAACCCTTTGATTTATTACCTTGACATGGATCACCCAAAACATAGGTTAGGTTTCGAGAATACTTTAACAATCAGCATTAATTAATTAATTAATTAATTCCAAGATGTAATTGAAGCATTTAATTAAAGCATCATACATTAAAATTTAAAGATTTACCACTAGAACAGCTGATATGGAAAAGTGATTGAAAATTCAAACAAATTCAACTTACGTTAAAATGATCTTCAAAAAAATAAATCGTCGACTTTTCCGATATATCACCAGCATTTCTCCGGCTCGCCAAAATCCGTTTCTCCCTAGTTTTAGCGTCTTTGGAACATTTATAAACAATTTGTTTGGGATAGTATGCGGTGTGCTATATCTTTTCTGCCACACTGTCTGCGCAGGATTCATTTTAAGTCTAAAATATACCACTCAGATTATTATCCAATGTTTATCCTGGATGCAAGCTTACAGCTGCACGCCCCTAATCCCACGACCAACTTGCCCGGTCTCCGAAAAGATGGAGATGGGTTTGTAGGAAGTATGGTCCAGTACCTCCTACAGGAAGTGCCGTAACAATTCACGTATGCTGATGGCTGCATGTGGTCTGGCGTTGTCATGCTGTAACACGACGCCTGTCGAAAAAAGTCCAGGTTGATTTCTTCGGACCGTTGAAGAAGCATCTGAATGCTAAGCGATTCAACAACCACACGAACGTTGAGCACGCGGTCATAGCGTGGTTTCTGGGACTGGACAAAGATTTCTTCCATGCCTTGGTGTAGCCTACTATTCTAACAAGTGTTTGAACAATATTGACAAAGTTGAATAGTAATGAGTATCACTGCCCTACTAATGTGTAACCTTATATCTGCTTGAAACATAAAGTTCCTCCGAGCGAGCTCTTGTTGCCATATTATTATTATTATTATTATTATTATTATTATTATTATTATTATTATTATTTATCGAAGGGTTAAGTTCCGTTCATCTTACCCTAAGAAACTTCCCACGCTCGACCAAAGCTTGTATACCGTGAGTTAAAATCCAGTTTGTTTACTATGTTATTTATGGTTTAAAATTGCTCAAGGCTTAGCGATCGAGTTCCTGTGTGCTGCTAATATATCCAACAAATGGGATTTGTTCATGGCCTGTTTAATGGCCCCATAGCCCACCAGATTGCACAATAACGGCCGTAACGTGCTCTGAGCAGGATGAGAAGCCGCGCGGCGTGAAAACCCTTGTTAACTCTGAACTTGCTTCAGTCTTAAATATACAACATAGCGAGCATTAAGCCAAGGTATTATGGATCTCATAACTACCCTAGAAGAGAGGTCCAATAGGAGTACGGCGTAATTAACCTTATCAGATTCTCTAGGTCTCAGCTTGGAGCGTGGCCTATACTTTAAGTTCATTACTTGAAAGTCATGATAATAACATCATACAAATTTAATGGATGCCTCAATGGAGCACTAGCCGCCAGCGTCTTAGAAAGGTGTGGCAATCTAGTTGATAGTCCCACCATGACAAATATAAGAACCAAGTGTGATGACCCAACTGTTATAGCGTGGTAGTTTGTGGACCCGCCACTGGGAGCACTGCAAACGTCGGTGTCCAACACGTGCTTCAGTAGACCGGCAAACCATGTGTTCGAAAGTGCGGGGATATTTCAAGTCAACAAGTTGAATTTCCTTTGCTTTCAGTTCCTAAACTCAGTTCATTGTGTGTTGAGCACTTAAAGCACGTGTGTTATGTGGCCTGATTAAATTAATAGTTCAACATGCTGTACTGTTTTGTACCTAGCTATAAGTCAGGCTATGGTAGAGTAGTCAATGGTATAAAATTCTTTTCACCACCGAAGAATAGAAATATATTTGAAAAATGGGCCAGAGCTATTCCACGAAAGGAATAGTAGAATTTGTCAAGTTCATTTCTCTGATGACTTGATAGTAAAATCAGATAACTTTATAGTGAATGGTGAAAAAGTGGTTATGCCTCGTGAGAGATGGAAATTACGTCCAGGAGCAGTGCCTCATATTTCCCCTAATTTGCCGAAATACCTTTCAAGTGAGATTAAGTCCCGTGAAACTTCCAACTGGAAAAAGAATCTAGACACCACTAGGAGAAGAAGAAAGAGGATTGAAGACGGGAGTGTAGCAGCAAATGGAGAATTAAAAGGTCAGTCTATTGTTGACCAAAATTTGGGTTATTCTAGTGTGCTTTCTGATGCCGAAAAGACAATATTATCGCTCAAAAGGCGCCTAAAAAATGCTAATCGAAATTTAATTCGAGCTAGATCTAGTCTAAACTTAGCAAAATCGAGAATTAATGTATTGGAGAAGCAGGTTAGAAATACACAGTTCGAAACTCTTCGACTGAGAAGTGTGTAGTGTACCGTTTGGCTGGGTAAGTTGTTAATCACTTATTAAGTGTTCGCCCTGTGCCCATTCTCTACGTGACAATGGTCAAAGTACATTCTCAGTTCTCTCCGAAATAACAGACTACGGTTCAAGCAATAATGAAGTGTTTTAACACGCCCTTCGAAAAGTATATGCGACATTCTTTTCCAAGCCGAGAAAGTAATTCGTGAAAAACTGAACTCAAAATCGATGTAGAGCGAAATATTTTTTGATTGTATCGATTCTATAGACAAAATTTCAGTTGATCCTTCAGAAGCTGGCTGTTGTCTTCAGCATGTTATGGATATAATCCCCAGACTTTTTTATCATTATCTGAAGTGCCGATTTCTTTTTTCAGAGTGAAAGAAATCCGGCGAGATTTACAATCTCGAACATCCGCCAAATCTTCACGCACGCTTTCGAATGTCCAGTAACCGACAAACTGAGATGGTAAGTAGAGTATTACCTTTAAATGGTTCATGGGTGTTTTTTTAATATGCTGAGAGTTGTGTTATTTATGTATATCAACAAGAGATCTCGGAAATAGCAGAAATGTATGAGTTAATAAGATTTTAAGAAGTATATAGCATAAGGAAACGAAAAGACACTAGCAATAACCACAAGTATTGTTGCTGTTATACAAGCACGTGCGTCAAATATAGTAATGGTAAGGTACATGGTGACATTTAAGCATGTAGAGGAACAGATTGATATACCTGTAAAGGTTATTTAAATGCCTGTGAAGGCGCTATGTGACTGGCCTGAAAAGGTTTCACATAATATGTAGTATCCGCTGGAAAGTGGGTTTTCACACTTATTTAATTTACTTCTGCTGTAAAGCACAAATGTGTCCCTTTGTTAGTTTGCCGCAAGGTGAGCAGTTACATTGTTTGATAATGATCTGTTTTTCTTTTTTTTTTGTTAATTTAAGTGTATATATAAATTAAGGTAAGATACATGTTGTCCTAGACAAGATAGCAATGCTAACGTTTAGGACAAAACAAATTTTATTCAGTACAGTAAACAAATGTAAGAGGAAAATGTTAATTGTTAAGCATGTATCAAATTGAACAAATTGCAATAAAAGAGTACTCTCTCCCATAATTCCGGAATCCGGAACTAGGGGATGGGCGTACTCCATTCTATTCTATTCTATTCTATTTATGTATATGTACACTCGAGTAACTTGTGCTTTTCAGAACATGTGATGAAAGTCCTAGCTCTTATTTCCGTGTATGATATTTTTCCATTGTTCTCTGCCGTGGTATTTTAATTGTAATCTCTCATTTTTAAAAATAAAATGCAGTGTATATACTTATTAGTTACGGAGTAATACGTGTCCTGTGTCACCATTCCTAAGACCAGCTGATAGGTATTGTGGAGCTACCAAACTCTAGCGCTGCCTGGCGGGGCGCGCCTGAACTCGATGAGTCATTACACTTGGTTTTTATATTCGTCATGGTCCCACTGACATACTTTGACGAAGCCCTGGTGATTTCACTATTAAAAAGGCCTAAAATCCTTTAATACTTGAATATTTTGCATTGGTGAAATGCAATTATGGTCCCCTTATGAGGATTTAAATTGTGATATAAAAGCCAAAGCCAGATATTTTACAAGTGGAGGTAGGTCTATATGGTTCCCTTAGTGCACCAACACTGCATTGTCCTCTAAAGAAGGCTTGCGGTGGTGTCTCGAGCGTCAGCGGTTGCAGAGTAGGCTTGGGCCAACAAGTGGCTACGGCTGGTCCGTAGTCTGACAGCTCTGCACACCGACCGACCAACTGAGCGGCGGAGGAGTGGCCACGGTCCTACCGTGGCTGTAAGCTTCTGTATTCGGGAGGAGCTGGTCTCCACCGTCGGCTGTCCTGAGAATGGTTTACTGTGGCTATCCATTCTCATGCAGTACGACGTATGCCGAAACAGTTCCTAGTTTAGGCCACGGCCGCCAACCCTCACAGTTTCTCGGCACATCTCGTTCTCCTACACAAATCTCCTGGCCTGAGAAACGGCGCCATCATCTAGGAGGTCCACCTCCCCCTTTAGGGGATGACTGAAAACATGTAGTAGTTGTAACAGTAATGCCTAAACGACGCACTAGCCACCAGCGTCTTGAAAATATGAGGCAATCTAACTGACGAACCCCATGCCACACATGGGCGAAGCGCTAGTCAATTCATGATTGAACAAGTCTAATGAGTTTCAATGACCAATTTTATATCCCAGTAAATACTTTTGCAGTTTTCTGAAACGCAAAGCATTGGAACTTTGTCCTCTAAGAGTTATTGTGTCGGTCAAATCGTCATGCAGGAGTTTGGCTAGATTCTGAAAACGCACCAGAGCAGGTCATTCAGTTATAAGGGAACTACTAATACCAAAAGTGACGCCATAATGAGGCGTACTAATCAAGATCAAGAACGAGGCACTTTTTCATTGCTTTGCTCGCTAAGCCAGAAAGAGCTATTGCAGTACCACCGACCCTTTCAGTAGTACCCTTCTTAGCATCCAGATGCTCTAGTCGTGTCTGAATGCCATATTCGATACCACCCACACCTCAGCAGCTGCCATAATTTTACAGTCGTAAGTGTGATCGATACTTCAATGGAAGCTACATCTTACTCTAGTCTGTGCCAAGAGATGGATACATACTCTACACACTTTATCTACCAATAAATAGCAACAGAGGGAGTAGTTATTTTAAGTGCCGGTAAATTTATGGTAGAAATTCAGTAACTGCGGCAAAAGTTTTAGAGCAACCCTGAAATTTGGTCTCATTGCACCGGCGCTTCTTCACCTGAATCATTCAATCTTGCATGATTACACTAAAATACAATAGAAGGTCGAGAATTTTACGTTACCGTACGTAAATTTAGTTACCGGTACATGGTTGCATAACACAAGATTGTCAAAGATACCAACAATACATGATAATAACTACAACTCAGACTTCAGGCAGTAATTCGTTTGAATTCCAAGTAATTTGGATGGCTGGAAGTGTCCTCCCGGCCTCGAAAGCCAAGAATAACGGCCGAGAGGAATCGTCGTGCTGACCACACGACACCTCGTAATCTGCAGGCCTTCGGGCTGAGCAGCGTTCGCTTGGTAGGCCAAGGCCATTCAAGGTCTGTAGTGCCATGGGGTTTGGTTTGGTTTTTTGGAAGTGTCCTCCAGTCTGCTCTTCCGTAATGTACCACGAGTGACATAAATTCTATGGACTCTAATAGGCGTTCCCCTAATATTTATGCAAATCTCATAGCACAACCGTTGAGCGGAATTGCACTCTAACCTGTTATTGCCTAAATATCTGGGCTCCAGTAATGACCCAACAAATTCCAAATTCCACAACTGCAACTAGTGGTCCTTGAAGTAGAACTGAAAACTCTAAACAGATGGATATGATCCGCAAGCATTTATTGATGTTTGTAAAAATGGAAACGCCATGCAACTAGGCAGAAAAAGACGTGAAATTTACGGTGAATACAAAGCCTGCCATGGCAAGTAAGAGATTAGTGTTACAGAATGAGAACGTATTCCGGAACCCTACAGTGGCCTCTAGATTTTTATGGTAAGCGTATAAATAGCGGACTTCTCGGGAGCCGGGTAATTAGTGTATCAGGGTGTTCTCCAAGAGTCAATATACCTAACCGTGCTAAAAGGGCGCAGCATAAACAACTAACAGAGTTTGAAGGAATTACTGATTGGCCATCTCAAGGTGGATTATCGCTCCACGATATTGCTGCTCTTAAGTGGCATAATGCGAGTGAGGAACCGGCGGGCTGAAGAGAGGTATAGGCCTATACATCAAAAATCTCGTGGTGGATCGCGAACTGTGACGGAACCACGGGATAACAGATATGCCGTCCGCATGTCAGTGACGGATCATACAGCTTCATTACAAGGGTTAGCGGAACGGGGAAGCACTGTAAAAAATGTGACATTGCCTGCTTCGGAGAGGATTGGTTACACCGGCCGATCATTCGACGATATCGTGGTGATCGGTTATCATCGAGCGTCATATGGCCGAATGCCACGCATAACGGTATGGGGCTCTATTTGGTATGGTTCACGTTCCCGGCTGCTACGTTGTAAACGCTTACTATATAGCAGCGCGTCTCAAACGCCCAAAATCTCACGCGTGTAGCTCGAGGCGCAAGAGCTCCGTGCACTGTGCATCGGTGTCGCTCGGCATGGCTCGGATCAACGCTTCGTCTCTGGGCTACTCGGCTAAGCTCGGCTATACTCGGCTATACTCGGTTCAACTCAGCGCGGATTTGGAGGGCTACGGCGCAAGTGGGGCAGAGGGAGACAGGCGCAGAGAGCGAGACAGGCATGTGGAAAGAGAGAGACAGCGCTATTGCTCCAAATCGAAGTCAACCAAGCGAAGTCGTCTTTTGCACCGTGCACAGTGCATGCACCACGCGCATGCACCCTGAGAGGCCCTGCTATATAGCAACCAACACATTAGGAAAGATGTGGAGAAATAAGTGGCACCCTTCCTTCAGCGCATACCTGACGGTATATTCCTCTCTGCTATTTGCTTTACGTCGCACCGACACAGATATGTCTTATGGCGACGATAGGATAGGACTGGCCTAGGAAGTGAAAGGAAGCGGCCGTGGCATTAATTAAGGTACAGCCCCGGTGTGTAAATGGGAAGCCACGGAAAATCATCTTCAGGACTGCTGACAGGGGGGCTCGAACCCACTATCTCCCGATTACTGGATACTGGCCGCACTTAAGCCACTGCAGCTATCGAGCTCGGTACGCTATATTCCAGCAAGACAACGAAAGGACACATGTTAAACCTTTTTTAGCAGCACGGCGGACACGGTTTCTTCCGTGATTATCCTGATCGTTAAACATGTATAAGATATGGTCGATCGACAACTAGCCTGCTGAATTCTTCAGTGACCACAGTAATATTAATGAAACATGCAAATGATGGTTTAATGAACTAAACTCATTATATATTTACTGCGATATAGTTTTTGCATTTTTCACTAAACGTAGAAGATGTCAGGCTCCTACGCAGAATGGTAAGTATAACAGTTCCTGTGGGGGGTGAGGGAGGAGAGGGACAAAAAGGTAGTTTTCCGAAAAGGTCTGAAACTGTAAAGGAGGACTTTCCACTACCATAACGTGCACACACTCTGCATACATTGACTTCCTTTTGCATAAACCTACCTGGGAAGAAAGCTGGGTGAACAATATGGCTTCCATCGATTTCCTGTCTTGGAAATAATTCCTAGCTGTCACTTGTTACTAGAGTGCAGTATGTGAACGCTATTGATGTGGACGAGGCTGTAATCGCCTCAGATGTCAGCCAACCGTATATCCCGTCTACAAGGCGCCATTCGCAATCAGAAAGCATCTCATGGTTGGTGAAGAAATGACAGCAGATCTCCACGTTTTCCCGTGTGGGTGGGGTCGGTAAAACATATCCGACCTCCCTGTCAACTCTTTTTCGTCCAAGCGCAACAGTATTAGGTTAGCGAGATTTAGGGAGTCTTCATTTTCATATCCTTTGCGGCCTTTCTCTTTCCTTTCCTGATACCTTCATTCATGGGAAGATCGGACCTTTACTTTTCTGTCTTCTTTTCTTTTTACAATTTGTTTTATGTCGCACCGACACAGGTCTTATGGCGACGATGGGATAGGAAAGGGCTTGGAGTAGGAAGGAAGCGACCGTAGCCTTATTGAAGGTACAGCCCCAGCATTTGCCTGGTGAAAATGGGAAATCATAGAAAACCATCTTCAGATCTGCCGCCAGTGGTGTTCGAACCCACCATCCCCCGAATGCAAGCTTATAGCTACGTGACCAAAACCGCGCAGTTAATCACTCGGTATTTTTACCTTCTGATTGGTATTAAGAGAGAGAAGTCCCCCAATTCTACCCCCACTACAACTCTACGTCTTCAAAACTAGAGGCGTGGAGCAACTTCCACACACACAATACAAAATGTGAGTGGTTGTGGGAAGGAAAGAAAGAATTAAAATAATGATGTTCTTGTGTTTCCGCATAGAATATCTACGCGTGTTATACGATAACGAAATGAAGTTGTAAAGGTAGTATGCACACTCTTCCTATAATAGACACTTAATTTTGCCTTTTTATTCCCTATGGAGTTACGAACCACGCTTGGAGCTTCTCTTACACTTACTTTCTATCCTAGCATTGTTCTGGTAAATGGCACTTACCATGGAAAGTTTCTCTGAGTTGGCTTACTCAGTTTGTTACGTCCTGACAACAAATGGTGAGCTAAACGATCTTGTGAAAAACCTACGTGTTGTTGGGCATGAATGAAGATTAGTCCTGGAAAATATAGATATGTTTTGTCGAATATTTTACTCCGGGATTTCTTGATCATAATTGATAAAGTTAAGCGTATTGGAAACTGTCCTCATTAGAATTTAAAAATCATGTTAGCGTCAGGGAGTTTGTGTTATTCTGAGTACAAGGACAGTTTCTGGAGTAACAGAATTTATAATAGTCGCCTCTATCAGATGACTGTCTAATCATTGACTATAGTTCTTGGAGAGAAATAAATTTAATTTTGACGTGATTGAGGCATATTGTGTAATTTATAGTTTGTGTGGAGCACTACGGTTGGTGTTAGAACTGATAAAAAATTCTTGAGATAAGCAAATTACTGATCTCCATGGTTACTCACAATACTCTCTCATTTGCTGTTAAATCTCTCAGTACGCGGTTGATACTTTCAATTGCTCTTCATTAGCACCAATAGGAATCGCTCTTCCTTTAAGTTGTTGAGAAGTTGCAGCAGTGATGTCAGTATTACCAAACAGTGGTTGAAATAGATCTTATATTTATGGGTAGCAATGTAATAGCATCGAAACCGTCATTCCTGTCTTCCATTGCCGTACTTCTAAAATCCTTGTAGGAAGCTTTCTCTCAGAATCCAGACCGCGTGTTTCCGTGTGAGTTTGAAAACATGGAATTCATTTCAAATAGGCTTCTTCTAACAAGCGACAACAGTCAGAGAACGCCAATATCTCGTTATAACAAGGAGAATTTTAAGGAAATCTCCATCCAGTAAGATTACTTTATGGTTCAGCACATTGAGCTAGACATTTAAGAAGACTATATATTAAAAGTGGTGATCAAAAAGTTTCCGACCGGGCGAGTTGGCCGTGCGGTTAGGAGCGCGCAGCTGTGAGCTCGCATCCGAGAGATAGTGGGTTCGAACCCCACTGTCGGCAGCCCTGAATGTGGTTTTCCGTGGTTTCCCATTTTTACACCAGGCAAATGCTGGGGCTGTATCTTAATTAAGGCCACGGCCGCTTCCTTCCTATTCCCTGACCCATCGTCGCCATAAAACCTGTCTGTGTCAGTGAGACGTAAAGCAACTAGCAAAAAAAAAGTTTCCGTTCGACGGCCGTACAGTCCTGAATCGGCATATCAATCAGGTAAAATCGCCATGAGCATTGAGGTACTCATCCCACCGATGCACCAGATTGAAGATACACTTGTGGTGACACATCGTGTCCTGCTGTGTGAAGAAGTCCGTAACCGCCAGCTGCACATCCTCGTCCGACAGGAAGCATCGAATCTCCAAGGCCTTTTAGAGGGGACGGAAGGCGTGATATTCGCACGAATGGTTAGGCACCGGTCCACCCTAACAGCCTCATCCAACGCCCTTTTCTTGTCGTCCTTGATGAATGAGACTGGCCTCCCAGGTCATGTGTAGAAACGCGACCCTCACGGAACTTGGTGCACCATTCCACGATGGTGGTTTTCGACAGATATGCTGCCCCATAAACAGTCTTCATTCTTCGGTGGATGTCCAACGGTATTTGTCCTTCGGCAGCCAAGTAAGAAATAACAGCATGTTGGTCCTGTTCGGAAACATTTAGTAATAACGTCGCTATAATTCACGTGGCCACATCAAACGCACGCACCTCGGCTCGACACAACTGCCACGCTAATCCCTTTGATGACCACCATACTCAGAGGTCCCTAGGGACCAGTGAGGAATTATAGCCCGTCGACCGTTGTTTCAGGCCTTGAGTGCTATTTCAGAGTCTAAATTTTTGGGAACATAGCGGTTGTGATGAATTTGGATGCCAATTTTTAAGGAATCGAACTGGCCAGAATATGGCTTGTGCCCCTTGCGGGGCAGATGGTGCCCTTAGTAGGGCGAATGTTGGGGGGGGGACGTTGGTTCTCTGATATCAGAGGCCAACGGAGGGAGGGGGAAGCAATGTCGGGTGGAGGGTCACCCATCCATTAGGTGACCACGCCCAATGTTGCTGTCATAATTATTAGTTGTAGAATTTTGCATTACTAGGAGGTAAGTTAGGGCAGTCAGAGTGGGTGATGGTGCTGCGGGGGAGTTACTGAAGAGGGCTGGATGAGGAGTTGAACGTCTTGGTACAGGGCGGGGTTTAAACAGGGGGGAGATTAGCTAATAATTAGCTGACGGCTTGGCAGAAGAGGCTGGTTGAGGGACGAAAGTAACTGAATGAGGAGCAGGTTGAGAAGAGTGGAATTATCGAGACTTGGCAGGGCGGGGTGTTGGGTAGGAGGGGGTGCTGGGTATGAAGTGGTAGCTGTGCGGTGATGAATCCCTTTGCCTACAAGTCCGTGCTTATATACCTCCATCAGTGTCACGCTACGCTGCAGCAACGCCCTGACACGGAAACTTTTTGATCACGCCTTATACTAGAAATGCACGTGCATACGTCTTTGGCGCTTCAATCCAAGTTATTAATCTATATAAATATAGATGTAAGGGGTCTGCTGTCTGTAATTTCGTTTGTTTAGCCCATTTTCCAGATGTTTATCCGCTTTAGGTCATCTCAAGACCGTAACAGTGGTTTATATTTTCGTGCCTGTTTGTCTGTTTGTTCCACCATCACGGTGAAACTGTTGGACAGATCTCGACCAAACTTCATATTTTGAGTATAATCATCCTGGGGAAGATTTTGGTATGCATATGATTTTTAAATAAATCTCTGAATAGACGCGGGGGGGGTCGGAGTTATAGGAAAACCAGAGCAGTTTTCTTCCATTTTCTGTTATACTGTTGATTTTCTGCAAAATCCATGGACTATATGTGAAACGTTCATTTATTATAAACAACTTTTGTCATATACATAATTTCGCTTACTCTTCGAATGACGGAGAAAATTACTCTATTCTGCGGGTCTCATGCTCTGCATTGAGTGACCAACAGACCGACAACGAACCTGTAAGTTACCATGGTATTGTGTCTGCTTGCTTGCTAGCAGGGAAGTAACGTATTGTCATTTCCTTCATCATTTTTGTAAAATCTTGGTTGTTCCTTGGGTAGAAAGCAATAGAGACGTCCATCGGCTATTCTACGGTATATAGGCAGAATACCGTTGGAGGTTACAATCGTCCTCGTATAGCACTAAGAGGCGCTGTCAATATTTGAACAGTAGCGCGAAGTGTAGCCCATTATTTCACACCGTTAGGTGTTTTCCACCCTTTTTCTATAATTTTTACAGTATATCTATTCTACTTCTTTTCGCTTTAATTTCTCGCCTCTGCCTTAGGCCCTACTCTTTAGGCTTACGTATTAACGCCGTAAGTTATCCTCTTATCTGTTTACACCCGCGTCTTAATTTCTCCTCTGTTACAGCCTTCTTATATACGTAACTCATACAATCGCAATCTATTGAGGGACATTTTATTTTCCAATACATCCACATATTTGTCGTATCCGGCTGTCCTCAGTTACAATCCTACTTTCTATTAATTTCAACTTTCTTAACTGTATTAATTTCTTCCTTAATTACTCCGTATGTATGCGAGTGCTAATCCCGAAACCTGGACACTATTTTCTTTGAGGAAGAATTCCAAGCTGTTCAAATGTACAACTTTTGGCCCCGGAAAATACCGAAATATGGATGCAGACCTTCGTTTTGGGATAATTGGTGGCTAAACCAAGACAGATTTCTTTATATGGTTGTGAGAGTATTTATGGGTTATACTATGTAGAGGAGAGGACGTACAACTATCTGGCAAGACCCTGGTTAGAGTATGATTCCAAGTTATTCTAAATCATTTTAAAAACTAAAAGACTAGATGATCAACTGCTAGGGAATCTGCCATCTCGGTGAACGTTCTAAATGCAGAGAAAGGATTGATTGATTGATTGATTGATTGATTGATTGATTGATTGATTGATTGATTGATTGATTGATTGATTGATTGATTGATTGATTGATTGATTGATTGATTGATTGATCGATCGGCGGCACGTGGCCGGTCTTCACGCTGGACGTGCACAAAATGCTGCAGCTTCGTATAATGCGTAAACATTTACATAATGCCGGCAATATATTCTTTAATTATAGAGTATTATCTTACATGTATCTTATCTTACATGTTTAAAACATATCATTAAGAACTGATGCTGGCTACGAAGTTACAGTAAAGGATATTTTCCTTAAAAATCCGGGAAAGCACAGCGTACACAGTCGAGTCATGTTATAAGATCACCATCTAATCCATTGTAAACACACCGCATACCACTAACAGAAGTAGACGGGCTGGTAGAACTGGTAGGAAGTCACAGATATCTGGCTCAATTCTGCCTGCAATGTGTCCCAATGGTGATGGAGTGTGCTTGGTGGAGGATTGATACACTCAAAACGATGATCGAGCTGTCCCTTCAGGGTATGGATGTGCAGCAAGGACGCTGACGCTACCAGTTTTTAACTCTTACGGGCTGTTTGTTCTTCTCGATGCGTGTCTTACAAAATACGCATCATTCTCACTGCCCGTTGACCATCCACTGACCGCACGGAATATGGAGGCCTTCGTCACAGAATATGTCTATGTCACTGCGCTGCGCTATTGGCCTAGTCTTGATACTCCTTGACAAACCACACTGCAGTGCGTGTCAGTTCCTTAGTAGTTCCCTTAGCATATATTCTTGTGAGGATAATCGTCATAGCGCAACTTATTGAAGATAAGTGTATTTTCGATACAAAGATTGATTAGAATAAAGAGAAATGTCTATCTTCACAGCACCTGCTAAAGCACAGTGAAGACTGATATAACGCCATGTGTTTTGTTACAAATTCTTGTCATATGTACAAATTAGAGTTTACGACTACCATCTGAATGCTAAATATATCTGACCCAAGAGTCTAGAAAGGGGGTTTTAATCCTCATTAGGATATAATTATCAGGCAATTATGGTAGCACTCCTTCGGAAATCCCATATTTGCAGCAATGGCAAGATACAGCATATTAACTTCATGTCATTCGGCCGGTATGTCTTCGGTCCATCACGAAGTTGACCTGAGAGGATCAACACAAGGAGTTTTCTTTTCCTACCTTGTAAAATGATGAACTTCCTATTCGAACTTGTATTAATATATACATTTTTTCACACACACTGATGGTCTTGCGGGTGCAAACTTTGTCGTAAATTTGGACTAGGCCCTGTTTCAAGGCTTGGTACCCTTCCTGACGCCAACTCTATGAAGAGCGATGTATTACCTATTGCGTGTTTCTATGGAGGCTGGTAGAGCACTGTGTTGTGTGTGTTTGGCGATTATTATATTGAGATGAACACGTAGTGCCTATACACTCTGTGTCCGAGTCAGAGGAATTAACTTGAGGCGGTTAATATTCCCAACGCGGCTGGAAATCGAACCTGGGAACTTCTGAACCGAAGGCCTCGACATTGAACATTCACTCATGGAACCTGATCTTATTATAACACACCAACAGTTAAAGTCTTACTTACAATATACCTAATGGATTAATAACACTGATCAAAAGAAAGGACGTTCGGTGGATATCATAGCATCCGACAAACGTTCTAATCCAACTGAAAGAAACATGCTGATTAAAAATATGCTAACCATTACCCACCGTTCTCGAGATATACAACATCCACCATTTGCATATGTTTAACATTGTACCGAAAAAACCAACACGCAGACAGAAGTTCCCATAGAGCACTAATTGTTACATGGAGTACTAATGAACATGGCTTTAACTAAGATTAGTACAAATACACCACATGACACATATTGAATTTGTTTGTTACATAGTCGCACACGTAGAAAAACAGATCTGGTGAATTGTCGCAACCAGTGGACCCCATAATATGAACAGTGGCTGAAAATAAAGAAGCAGCAAATGAAAATATTCGGATTTGCATAAAAAATAACGAAAACGAAAAACTAATACAACAATCCTCGATGAACGCTGTTCCATGAAAAATAATACTTTGTCAGCATCTTCAAAATCTGACGTGATAGATAATACGGTTTTGAGATTTGAAATCAGCATGAAATACTGAGCTGGAAACAGTAAATACCATGTCAAATATCTACCCCTTTTAAATCAGTGTAATAATAGAAGAAAATCAGCAATATGTATCAATCAATCAATATCAATCAAACAGTACTGATCTGCATTTAGGGCAGTCACCCAGGTGGCAGATTCCCTATCTGTTGTTTTCCTAGCCTTTTCTCAAACGATTTCAATGACATTGGAATTTATTGAACATCTCCATAGGTAAGTTATTCCAATCCCTAACTCCCCTTCCTATAAATGAATATTTGCCCCAGTTTGTCCTCTTGTATTCCAACTTTATCTTCATATTCTGATCTTTCCTACTTTTAAAGACGCCACTCAAACTTATTCGTCCACTGATGTCATTCCACGCCATTTCTCTGCTGACAGCTCGGAACATACCAGTCAGTCGCAAAATTTTTGTAACGCTCCTCTTTTGTCGGAAATCACCCAGAACAAATCGAGCTGCTTTTCTTTGCATTTTTTCCAGTTCTTGAATCAAGTAATACTGGTGAGGGTCCCATACACTGGAACCATACTCTAGTTGGGGGTCTTACCAGAGACTTATATGCCCTCTCCTTTACATCCTTACTACAACCCCTGAACACCCTCATAACCATGTGCAGAGATCTGTACCCTTTATTTACAATCCCATTTATGTGATTACCCCAATGAAGACCTTTCCTTATATTAACACCAGATACTTCCAATGATCCCCAAAAGGAACTTTCACCCCATCAACGCAATAATTAAAACTCAGAGGACTTTTCCTATTTGTGAAACTCACAACCTGCGCCTATACATGGCAATCTATTTGGCAGTACCTGTCGCTCAAGGGTTTGGTTTGGGCCCAGCTTCAGAAAATTTATGTTCATAATTCTTTCAGCAAAGTGATCACAAATAAATGCAAAATATATCTTCATTTTCAACTTTCAACAATAACATCACTACAAAACTGAGCGGAGTAGCCGTACCCGTTAATGCGCTACGACTATCGAGCCCACCTATGCATTCGGGAGGCAAGTACCTTCAAATACTATCGTCGGCTGTCTTAAGAATGGTTTTCTATGGTTTCCCTTCCATTCCGGGACAGTTCTTATCCATTGGCCATATCCGATTAGTTGCATCTTCTTAACCAATTTAATTGACAATAATTCACTTTATCTTCTTTAACTCTTCAGGAAGGGCACCCGGCAGTATATTCATGCCAATAACACACAAAATAAATACATAAATAAATAAATACAACATGTGATAATAAAGTTCCGTCAATAGTCCTGTACTATGAACATAGCTGAACAATGCACGACAGTGGCCTTACTGTCTTTCGAAATAGTCCTCTACAACATATATGCACTGCTGAGATCGGCGATACATGTCCTGTAAACTTTGCAAGTAGGCTTCCTTTGGGATGGTCTTCAAAATCCTCGTCACGTTTCGTTGGATGTCACGAATATCGTCAAATCTCTTTCCTTTCAAAGCGAGTTTGAGTCGTGGGAATAGGAAGAAGTCTAGGGGATTGAGATCTGGCGAGTATGGGAGATGTTCAAGTAGCACCAACCCCTTTTTGCCGTGAACTGTTTGACGATATTGGCTGTGTGTGGGCGAGCGTTGTTATGGACAAAAACCACGAACCATGTTTTGTGCACTGGGGTCGTACCCCGCGTAGAAGTTTCATGAAATGGGTCAAAATTTCAACGTCGTTCCATCAGGTAGAAATTCCTTGTGGATAATGTTATGACTATCGAAAAATGTGATGAGCATCGTTTTGATGCGTGACTTTTTGGCTCTGAACTTTTTCCGACGAGGGATCCCGGAGAACGCCATTCCATGCTTTGCCGTTCCATTTCAGGGTCGTAGCTGAGACACCAGGTTTCATCCTTAGTGACAATACAGTTCAAGAAATTTGGTTTCGTATCCGCCGTTTCGACAAAATCCTGTGAAGCCTCTAAACGTGCCTGCTTCTGATCTTCAGTCAAGTCAGGTGGCACAAGACGAGAACACGTTTTCCTCTTCCCTAGCTTCTGGGTAACGATTTGTCCCACGGATTCACCGTTAATATGCAGTTCATCCGCTATCATGCGCACAGTTAATCGCCGATCGTTCGAGATTAATGTCCTGACCTTCTCAATTGTTTTCGTCACTGACGGTGGTCGCCGGTCTTCCGCTACGGGGGTTGTCAGAAAGATTTTCCCGGCCTTCTCGAAAACGGGCGAATCATTCGTACACACACTTCAAGGACAGTGCTTGATCTTCATAAACACGTACCAGCATCGCATGCGTTTCTTTCAGTGTCTTGCCAAGCTTAAAACAAACCTGTGCATGGATCTTTTGGTCGTTCATGTTCCTGGTCACAGTTCAGAACCAACGCACTAAACACGCACTGTGTCAAACAGGTCTTACACGGCACACACACACGATGCTCAACTGAACAACGTTGGGAGCATGTGTTCAAAACCTGCTGCTACGCAGGCGCAGCGTTGTGTGCCGCCAGTGTTGCCGGATCGACCGTTCTGACTTCATTCACCGAACTTTATTGTCTCAGGTTGTAAATAAATAAATAAATAAATAAATAAATAAATAAATAAATAAATAAATAAATAAATAAATAAATCTCCAATCCTGTATTAGGAAACGGTACTGAGGGGTAGGCATGGAATAACATTAATATAATAATATCTGAAACCTGATAACGTTCGTGGTATAGTCCACTTGCTTTACAGAAAGAATGATGCTAGTTATACGGAAGAGTGGTCTTGTCATATTGTGGACTGCGACGTCAACAAAGCACAGCTCAACAAACAACAGTTAATGCAGTGCTATTGCTGCATCCTTCCACATTAGGCTGATGCCAAGAAGGGTGCCTAGACGCAAAAATGGATCAATCCATACCATGTGCCTACCTCAATACTCTGGGGAAAAGGCTACGGAGAAGATGACGTGCAATGATATTGTTGATTAGTTTTAAGGTCTTAAGCCATCACAGGTCATCAAAACCAAGCCCATGTGTAAAGATTTCACTGAATGAAAGGATCATTTCTAAACAACTGAGGCTTCTCAAATTAAAAATCTACACTTCACCCCAGTGTGGTGGTCAGTTGGAATGGCACAACTTTCCACAGTCTAGTAAATGGCAAATTGTACGTGTAATTTGGAAAATTGTGAATCTACCTATTCGAGTTCTATTGAAAAATAATTTGTACGAGGCACCATGATCGTGTGTTCTTTCCTGCCCTATGGATAGGTGTTTTATAATTATTAACATAATTATAGACAACAGTTTGAATAGATGACACACTTTATAGTGAATGAAGCTCCTCAAATCTCGGAATAGGAAATTGTATTTCTGCCGATGTAATTTTAATTTTAGACTAAAACTTCGTTTTCATCTTGAACGTGGTGTATAATGATAAATTCCCCCTCCGGTTTCATTTTTCTGTAACTTATTGAGGAAGTACTACGCCAGATCTACTGGAGTATTTGTTTATGAAATTGGTACTTCAGTAAAAGGCATTCGGTAAAGGGAATCAAGCAGTTAGTTATCCTACGCTTTCTTGAAGAAGACTGCACAGCGTTCTTTTAAGGATAAATAGGCCCTATCAAGTACTTGTAGGAAAACTATGTTTGCATATTTTGTGTTCGATTTTTATATTATGATGTGCATAGCGGATGTATCTACAGAAAACTGTTAATGATATTTTGCACTTTGAAAGGAGATAAAGGCACTTGGAGGAGTGGAAGCTTTAATTTTCGCTACGTTCTAATTTTAAGAGTAACGGCTCAGTTAGCTTCATAGCCGGTCACCTTTCACTCGGGAACTAACATGCAACTTATTTTCGATTTAGGCTGAGTGAATCCCAGAGCCATGCATCACTTCGTAAAGAGAGGTCTTGTTTCTAAATTTTCGGTTTCCTAATGGAGAATATTACCCTATTTTTTTTCTCTTTCTTTTCTGTTTCAGGCAAATCCAGTACGCCTTTAACGTCTCAGGTGTCGGGCTCTATTCAAGGAAGAAGAGATGCCAATGGGGATAGTAAGAAGAAGTAATGATAAGGAAATTAATAGCTTCGGTAGAAAACTTTTGGAATTCTGTGAAGTTGGAATTTTTTTCATTATAAATGGTTACTGGGGGGGGGGGGACAGAGAAGACAAAATGACTTACATTACCGAACAGGGAGCGAGTGTTATTGACATAGCAATGAGTTAGGTAGACATGTTAGAGAACATCAAAGGTATAGGGGTGGATGACTGCTTGAAACACACCATGCACCGGTATGGGTGAGATTAGTTGAGAGGAGTGAGTAATTAGGGGAGGGAGTCAGAAAAAGTTCTGCAGAGAGGGGTAGAGGCTACACTAAATATATATGGACAGTGAAACAAAAGGGGGGCTAGATGCCATTACGGATTACGAGATACAATTAATTAGAAGTGGATGGGAAGGAGCTTTAGAGGAAAATAATATTGATAGAGCACTATAGTTAATAGAATATTCCATAAGGAGAGTGGCGCGGGTAGTCGAAGGTAAGAGAAGGAAAAAGATGGAAGGTGAAGGGTGGTATAACAAAGAATGTGAGGCTTCCATAAAGGCAGTCATGAGAGCGCTAAAGGAATATAGAGTAAAAGGAGGGAGCAAAGAACGAGAATTCTTTGCAGAATGAGGAAAGAATGCAAACAAAAACTTGCGGAGAGGAAGAAGTTGTGGCTGAAAGACCAATCAGAGATAATAAATAGGGAATGTAGGATGAACCAAACTGAAATATTATGGGAAAGAGTAAATAGAATCAATAAGGAAGGGAAAGGATATAAGAGAATGAACATTGATTACGATCTGTGGGTGACATACTTTAGCGAGTTATTAGGAGAAAGGGACGAATTGGGGGTATAAGGACAGAATGGAGGTCATAAGGAGGAATTTTAAAGTAAGTATACATGAAGTAGGTAAGGAATTTACAATGGAAGAAGTTGAGGGGGTGATAGATAAACTGAAGAGGAGATCGGCGGGTGGGCGGAATGGTATCATCAATGTATTTTGGAAAGAAGTAAGTAAATACAGAGAGATGGAGGAGGGATTTGTAAAATTATTTAATAGGATCTTTGATGGATGCACGGCAACAAAAGAATGGGAGTATGGGATTATTTGTCAAATATATAAGAAGAAAGGGAATAAAAACCTCCCTAATAATTACAGAGGGATAACGCTTTTAGACTCATTGAGCAAAATTTACAAAGGAGTTTTGGCAAACTTAGGGATTGGTCTGAAGAGAATGATATATTTAGATTTCAAGGAGGTTTCAGGAAAGGAAGGCAAACGATAGATAACATCATGACTATGAAGATGATAATAGATAAATACATGGTTCGGGATAAAGGTAGTGTATTTCTAGCAGCGATTGACTTTGAGAAAGCTTTTAGCACTGTGAACGTTAACAGAAAAAGTAGAGAGGGTGGGTGTTTTTGGAAAGATGATCCGAGCGATTGAGGCGTTATATCATAAATTAAATAGCAGTGTCAAACTAGAGGAAAATTTAATAAGCAAGCCAATATAGTGTAAGGTAGGCCTAAAGCCAGGATGCAAATTATCGCCTATATTATTCTTAATATTTATAAAAGATAGGCACGGGGGAGCAAATTGGGTTGTACCAGCAGTGAATAATATAGAGATCCCAGGTTTAATATTCGCGGGTGATATATTGCTAATGTCTCTAACAAGGGGGAATTGCAGAGTAGTATGAATAAATTAGCGGAACATGCAAAGGAGTGGTCGTTAAAAATTAACTGTAATAAATCGAAGGTGATGATTATAAGTAAGATGAAGAAGAAGAAAAGAGGAATGAGATGGATGATACAGGGGAAAATAATTGTGGAAGTAGAGAGTTTAGAATACCTAGGAGTGCTGTTCAATAGCAGAGGAGGGTGGAACTACCACATCAAGAAATGGAAACTAAGAGGGATCGCAGCAGTTAAAATTCTGGTGGCTAATTACACAATGATAAGTTATAAGGTACTCAGACTGGTGTTGAAGATATTAGATCTGAGTAGAGCCCTATATGGGATAGAATTAGGGGGTTTAAATAAGAATAGGATTAGTCTGAACCAAATCATACACATATTTAGCAAGATAATTATGAGATTACCGCAATGCACGGCTGACGTTGGGGCATTAATAATATGCGGAGACTATCTAGAGGTGGAATACGTGAAAAGAGTATTGAACTATTGGATGAGACTAAAAAAAGGGCATTTTGCTTCAGGAAATATTTAAACAAGAATTAAAAGGAATGTTTGGCTAAAATTAAAACCTACGTGGAGAATATGGGTGTGGGATATATCTAGCGAGAAATATGGAAGGCAAAAGACAGTAGAAGCCGGAGGGCTATGATAACGAGAATTAAAGAGATAGATTCAAATGCAAAAAATGGTTAGTGGCATGTAGGGAAAGGCCTTCGCTCAGTTTACTCTATAAGGTTTTCCAAATCTCCAGGGTAAGCATACGATTCGGTGATGGAAGGTTGAAGGAGGGGCTATTATGGCGGTTGATGGGATTGCACAGAAACAAAGGATGGTCTAGCAGAAAAGAAAGCTCTCAATGTATCCTATATGAGGAAGAGGTTCATGACTTGCACTTACTAGGCACCTGTAAAGAGACTGAGAAGTTGAGGTAGTGTTTCTAAGCTTGAAACAACAAGAAATGTGCGAGCAAAGTGATGATCAAAAGATATTAGTGTGGATAACGAATCAATGGTATATTGAAGGTAATTTAAAGTTTTTATGTGCAGTTAAACAGCTATGTGTAATTAAGGTGAAAGGTACGGTATGATATAATTATGTAATCGCTCAGGTGGACTGGAATGTAAACAGTGAAATGGCCAGCATAAGTAGGTTAGTAGTTGTTTGGCACTCAGCGAATTTACTATGTTTTGATAACGTTCGCGTGCAGTGGTAAGTTGATACCAGACACGCTAACGGGGTCAGGAGTGTAGAAGTAGGAATACGCATGGCTGAAAACTTTTTTTCACTACTCTTCGTTTTTGTTAATATATAGACTCCACCCAGCGGTTATCACTGCTGGTGAGAGCGTTTGTTCCTGCTACTTCATTATCCTTGCTGCATCGTGAGCAACCTCACGTTGCCTATCAAGTGTTATCGTGAATTTACTCGTGCCAGCGGTTTTCACTACTAGCATGAGCTTTTATTCTTAATATTTCAAAATCCTTACAGCATCCTCAGTAGCTTCCCGATGCCCAGCAAACGCCGTTTACCTAGTAACCTTACCTATCACAGCATGCTTGTTTATCATAGTTGTATGCTTGTTTTGATCAGTACCAACGTCACGAGGTCTAATTCGGAAGTGACCTCTGTATGGACCCTTTGGAAATAAATTGAAATTGTCCGGCTCTATTGCGTGTTGGCCATTGATCACTGGGTTCCCGGGTTCGATTCTCGCAAGGGTCTGGAATTTTAACCATCATTGGTTAATTCCGCTGGCACGGGGGCTGGGTTTAGGTATTGTCTTCATCATCATTTTATCCTCATCACGACGCGCAGGTCGCCTACGGAAGTCAAATTGAAAGACTTGCATCTGGCGAGCAAACTTTCGTCGGACACTCCCAGCACTGAAAGTGTAAACATGTGTTTATGTCAACATATTATCTTGATTTGTGAATAAAAACAACGGGAAAGTTCGCCTGACGAGTTAACATTACGCATAAATGAAATAGGATTCGTCAGAAATCATGCTATTCAGAATCGTCGTGTAGTAAGTGACAGTGAAAAATAAAAGAAGTCCTTCCAGACGGTAGAATAATTTATAATACCAACAACATTTAAGACAAAATGTTGAATACTTTCTTATTGTACGTCACGTCGGCACAAACGGGCTACATGGCAACGATAGGATTGGACAGGGTTAGGGGTGGGAAAGAAGCGACCGTGGTCTTACTCTTTTGCCTGGTGTGAAACACATAAAACCATCTTCAGGGCTGCCAACTGTGGAGTTCGAATTCACTACCTCCCGAGTGCAAGCACACAGTTACGTGAGTCGCTCGTGAACGCTTAATTAATGTTGCGAGTGAGTACAGAAGCGTCACCAGTGATCCTAGAAGTATCCACATCGTGGGACACGGAGTGCCGTATGGGGTTTTCTCCCTTCTTCTATCGGGTTTGAACACGTGTTATTGCAATCCGGAGGTGGACACTGTACTGCTGATTCACAGATCACCCTATATAGTTCCAATTTCCCTTGAACGGTACGCATAAATTGAGTTACTATAAGGCACAAATCGAAATACCTATGCACAATGCCCGAGACCATACGATTCTTATTATTATTATTATTATTATTATTATTATTATTATTATTATTATTATTATTATTATTATTATTATTATTATTATTATTATTATTATTATTATTATTATTATTATTATATTTCAGCTCTTATATGCGACCTTGTTTAATAGGTATGTTCCACTGAGCTGTAAGGAGTTTCACTTTCTGGCACAAAAATCCTTTAAAGGAAACATTTTGTCAAACTGAATTTCAACTGTAAATAGTGTTTTAACTGTAACAGTGCTATAACATTGGTTCGATATTTCCTATTTGGAAACATTATATAACTTATTTCATTTATGTGCAGCTAATTGATTGTTTCATGATTAGACAACAAATGGAAGTAGACGGATTAAAACACACAAAGAATAACAAGGCCTTTTTATAGCAAAACGAAACTAATTAATTTCACAAAACCCAATTAATCAAATTCAAAAATAGGTTCTGTATTTGAATCCTTAACACAAGCTAATCATCTAACTACATACATAATAACATGTCCTGACTGAATGACTGACAGATTCATAATCGCCGAACCAAAACTCTTGGACATAAAGAAATGAAATTTTGAGGATAATGTATATTGCATTGCAGGTGCTCACTAAGGGAGGATATTTGGATATTCCGTCGCTAAGGGGGTAAAAAATGGGTGAATTTTTAAAATGGGTGTATTTACACTGAAGAAAATGGAAATTGCAAACACCCAGAAGGAGTGGTGCTACATTGCTACAATTGAACATGCAGGACGAGTGTTCGGTTGCGATTCGATTATTATACTTTTAGGTCCCTCTGACCGCAAGTTTGGACAACACTCAATACAGGATGTGCCCACCACGAGATGCAATACATTGATGAATTCGTCGAGGCATGGAGTCAGTAAGGCCCTGGATCGCTTCCTGAGAAATTGTGGCCCATGCTTACTGCACTGCACTGGTCAGTTGTTCCAGAGTTGTGGGTGGCTGAGGACGGTTGGCCAGTTGTCGACCCATCATGTCCCACACATACTCAATAGGACTGAGGTCCGGGGATCTGGCGGGCCATTCTCAGGTTGTGATGTCGTGGAGAGCTTCTCTGGAGATGCGTGCAGTGTGAACCCGGGCATTGACCTGCTGAAACATCCCATTAGCAATCTTCGCCATCATAGGGACAACCACTGGGTTGAGTACCCTATCAACGTACTGCCGAACAGTCATAGTGCCCTCAAAAAACACTAATTGTGATTTAACATTAAAGCCAATAGCTCCCCAGACCATAATGCTTGGTGTTGGCCGTGTGTGCCTCTCGACGATAAGATCTGGGCGGCCCCTCTCCCCGGTACGTCGGCGCACACGATTCCGGCGATCACTGCGGGCAAGACAGAAGCGCGATTCATCAATGAAGACGACCCTATGCCAGTCGTCGACCCACGTCGATCTTTCTCGACACCAGGCCAGCCTTACACGTCGCTGTTGTGGGGTCAATGAAACACCTTCTGCAAGGACGCTCCAATCCAGCCTCACACAGCCCAATTATCCGAGCCCTCTCAAACGGCGACAGTTGTTGATAGCTTGCTCTTCTCTGTCGTTGAGGCATGTTTGACGGGGAACACTTCGCTGCACAGACTGCAAGTCAACTACGCTACACCACAGTCCGTATACTGGAGTTGATTCCTCCGCGACCAATCACGTGGGGAAACCTGTAGCAACAATCAAATGGGTCTGAAACTTTGATCGTTTACATACCTACATGGCGTCGTTCCATATCTTGAAAATCAACACAAACGACCAATGCCTTCATGGTGCTGCAACTTCCATTTTCTTAAGTTTATATCTCAAAATCTTAACAGTTTAAAGACGTGAAAATTGGTATTCGGAATCTCCTTTAAAAGGAAAAACATATTTTTTTTCGAAAAATCCTCTTACGAGGGGTGACAAAAGGTGAAAAAGGGGTTGAATACCTTTTATGAGGATACTTAAATTTTAAAAACCGAAGATGTTACAGTCATGAAAATTAGCATTTGGAATCTCCTTTAAAGATAAAGAAATGCGGTTTTGGGAGGGGGGGGCAATCTACTTAACAGTGGGTAAGCAGGAGTGACAAAAGGGGTGTATTTTTAAAATAAGTATATCCAAAATATATATAAAAAACGTAACATGTTACAGACGTGAAAATTAATATTAGGAATCTCCTGTAAAAGTAAAAGAACACGCATAATTTTTTTCTGAAAATCCACTTAAGGGGAAGTGTTAAAAGGGGTGAATTTTAAAATGAGCGTATCTACAGTATAACTCAAAAACTTAACATATTACAGACGGGGAAACTGCTATTTTTATATCTCTTAAAAATAAAGCAACGCGTATTTTTTGTTTCGGAAAACACTTCAGGGGTGGGTGTTGTAAAAAGGACTGAGAAAGGGGTTGAATTCTTTTTTATGAGGATACTTGTATCTCAATAACTGGAGATGTTACAGACATGAACCTATGTATTTGGAATCCCTTTAAAAATAAACACGTATTATTTTGTTTTCGGAAAATCCAATTAAGGGGAGGGGATAAATGAATTGAAAAATGAGTTGAGTTGTTTGTTCGAGGATACTTACATCTCGAAAACGAAGGATGTTACGGACGAGAAAATTGGTATTTGGAATCTCCTTTAAAAATATAGGTACACGTATTTTCTGTCGGGGGAGGGAGGGAGGGGTTTGGAATCGACTTAAGGGGGTTTAAATGGAGTTGAATTCTTTTTATGAGGATACAAAGAAGTGATTTTAAAACAATAGACCCCTAAGGGGGTTTTGACTGGCAGGAGGATGTGAGGAATGATGACAGAAACATAAATTTATATGAAACCGTTTGAATTATGAAGTTAAAATTTCAAATGGTATCCTAGGTGTAAAATAACAGAAGGTTTGAAACAAATTTAACCGCTCGTTGAGTTAATTGGTGTTAAGATCCGTTCCATCTTCCGAAACGGTTCAACGTATGACGACAAAATTCCAAATAGCGGTATATATTTTAAATACTCAGTGTGAAACAGGAAACATGTTTTAACGTTCCACCCCTAAAGTGTTAAATGAGATTAGCTCCTTAAAGTAAATTGTTTATCCCTCCAAAACCGTTTATGTACAAAGTTGTAATTTTACGAGAAGGGTCTTCTTTTATATCCTAGGTGTAAAACATCGCATACTTAAAAATATTTCTCGCCTAAGGAGTTTAGGTGGTGGTTGACATTCAAAAACACAATATCCATTCTTCCGAAACCCTTTCAGGCACGATATTAATTTGTTTATGAAGGATGGCCTTCTATACCCTAAAAGTTAATAAATATTAATTAAACACTCACTTCTTAATAAAGTATTCATTCCTCCATTACTGTTAGACGTACAAAATCAGATTTCACAGGTTGGTCGCTTTTACATCCTAGAAGTTAAATAAGATAGGGTTTAAAACATTTAAATTCATCCGTATGTGGTTCGAATGAGTGTTAGATCAGAAAAAAATAATCATTCTCTCAAATACCGTTTGACGTACGAACTGAGGGCGTATTTTATAGGCTAAGCTGACTCTCCAAACTGTGAAACTTTGACTAATAACATCAAGTTTAAAACCGTAGCGAAGCACGAGTATCTTGCTTGTGAAGTATAAAACAATGTAGTTCAAACCAATTTCTCTGAAACCCACAGTGTATTTTGATAGCGCGTACTACACCATGGATTAAATCACTACATTTAAACTAAGAATTCGCGTGTCGTAGTAATATATTTGAGCGAGCGTAAACTTTGTTTGATAACCTGTAACAGTGTCGTATTTTGTTCTGCTTGTGTACAGTTCCTCATAACATAATTAGCAGTCTGGTGCGGAAGAACCAGGTTCAAAATTTTAATAACTCAGTATGGTATTCCGTAAAACAAAACATTTCTTATTGTATTCTGTAAAATACATTTATCCAATACACACTATGCCAATGCGTAGAATATTACACTCACAAGGTGGCAATTAGTAGCAAATGTTATCATTTAAACTTATTCTAAAAGCATAAGTGTACACGTTTTTATTGGTAAATTGTAGATGAACCTATTAGTAATTGCTAACCAAAAAATAATTATGCAGAGGTAATCCTCCTTGTACTTGGGGACTTTAAAAATGTTCAAGCGATGACTTTCTTTCCTCAGCAAACATATATAGCAGCATTAGTCTCAAATTGTGAAGGATATTGTAACGTGGAGGCGGGTCATAGGTTACAAATACACGACTTGTACGGTTTACTCTAAGACTTATTTACTAACACTAACGACTATGCAATTACACAGGTATGATTTCACTCTGGGTAGCGCTGCCTCTTTCTGTGTGTTCACTGTTCAGTCACACTAGTTATACGAGCTAAAACATTTACAATACGTACACACTTCTACAACTGTCACTTGGACCCTAGGGCAGTTAATGATTAATTTCACTGTATAACGATAGCGGTCTTAGTTCACAGTCCCTCGTTGCTCAGCTGCACTGTTCTGCCTTCGCCGTCAGCTCGCACACAGCTCTCCATCGACACCGTAGCACTCTGATCTAATATTCCACGACAGTACACACACTTCAGGGCACTGTCTCACTGGCTGGATCACTAGCGGAACAGAGACCAGACTGTACCGGGCTGTCTTAATAAGGCGACCGGTCCTTCCCAAATACTTCAAAAGAGGAGAAATCTCTGGAGCTCTCTGGAAATCTAACGCTCTAGTTACACCTTTCTGGTTGTTTCTCATACCGCCTGAAGGCACGAAGTGTTGGCAGTAAAGGAAGCAGATGGGCTGGCCAATGCGCATCTAACTCATCTCTGCTTGGCTGTCAGCAGCGGTGAGAGGACGGGACCGTAACTCGATGATGTCGCACGCCAATAGAGTTAGGATAGTTTGTCCATCCCAACACCACACATTAAAATGGCGGACGTCACAATATGACCCAAACACACGCCAAAGGCACAATCTTAGATTTATATTGAAATAGAAAAGTGAGTACCTTTCGAAGATGAGAGGTGCTATAACTTAAAGGGATGGTTACACAGTTCCTTTCCCTCTTAAAAACAATTAGAAATACTAGAATTAGAACCTTCTGCTATGACGAATACACATTATTTGGTTGTTTTACATGAATGTTGGAAACGGGATTATATCCCGGGCATCACTAAGAAGACGTACAAGGGAAGTATAAACTCCGTATGTGGATCACTTACTGAGTGTTGGCAGCCGGATTCTAAGAGTGTGGGTTCAAATTCGACAGCTTAGTCGTTTTTCTTGATAGAGGCCTTAACGTCGCACTAACACATTGAAGCAAAGTATCCGTATTGTTGGGGGTAGAATGGTGTCCATTCAGTACTTTATCCAACCATTCGGGAATGTAAAGGACACATTCGGTGGTTACCAAACAAGTTAATTAATATTTAACCACAGAAACTCACTAGAATGTCAGATTCTTTATCATTTTTAGAGTAAAAGGTAACGTCGAAACTTCCACTTAGGCAGTCTAACCGAAATACAATGCCTGGGCAAGGTACCTGAGGTCATACGATTTCAGAAAGGAAAATAAAATGTTATGAGTTTCCTGTTGCTTCCCATACGGAGCCAGAAGAATTATATATCGATCTGCCAAGCTAACTGAAATGCCTACCTACTGTACAATTAGCAACAAGTTATACACTCACACCGTCCATCACAGGAACTGGATATATGGTGAGTAATTTTACTAGCATAGCTCATGCCTTAGTCACTTTCATATTGTCAAAGCCAAAGTTCAAACTGATACAAGTTGTAAAATGAAATAATTGTGTTCAAGCTCTTAGCAGAAGAGGTGGTGCATTGTCAATGCTATACCTCGCCAAAGATGTATTCGGAGTCATGCTATAGGTTACTGGGTCATAATCGCCAAATAAACAAACAAAACAAACCCAGAGACACGAAAGCCCTGACGGGCCTTGGCCTACCAAACACCCGTTGCTCAGTTATGGCCAGAACATTACGAAGTGGGGCGTGGTCAGTCCAACGAATCCTCACGACCGTTGTTCTTGGTTTTCTGGCTCGGGATCGCCATCTCACCTTCTGATATCTCCTCAATTGTAATCACGAAGGCTGAGTGGATCTCAAACCAGACCTCCGATTCAAGTGAATCGAACCCGGGGCCTGCGGGTAAGAGACAGACACATTACCCCTAGATCACGGGGCCATTACCGTCAAATGCCAAATTTAAAACAGGAAAAAGTGTCTAACAAACCAATTCAAAGTCATCTCCGTACAGGCCGTGAAGGCCTTCTAACAAACCTATGAGCCCTACTCATTCATAAATCATTTTGTCTGTAATGATGATAGCAAAATTAATAGTGAATAGAACAAGTAAATAGCAAGGTTAATTTAAGACATCTACCAATAGATCTCACTATATTTCCTAAATAAATACTGGGCGTTTGTAACTTCCAATATAGTCAGGCAGTATTACCGAGCAGGAGACTAATTTATCGCGGAGGATTTCCTTTAGAGTGGCGGTTACCATCTATACTTTAGCAGACGGTGTCGTTTGTCATGAAATGATTCTGATTTCCAACAACAATAACCATTAGACTAAAGTTTTACGAGGGTATTATTCTAATCCAATGACCAAAACGTCGACAAACGAGATAAAAGACGACACAGAATGAGAGGAATAAATAGTCTGTTCTCTTCAAATGGCAAATATTTCCTCTGTAGCTCCCATCTCCGGGCATTCTCTCGGACAAGAGTACATTCCCATTAGGGAGTTTTTCACAATATGGTTTTACGATCTCCATCACTATCTAGTGCTACAAAAACACGCAAACAAACTGATTTTTATGAATGGGCGAATCCATTTGGTGCGGTTAGAGGAAGGTAGTATGGGACGTCCACAACGTACCGCAGGTACTTACGGAATCGCATATATCGGCTACTTTTAGACACTTCGACCTGGAATGTACTAGATACTAGTGGTTTATAAGGGAAATAGCCCCAAGTTATTGAAAAACATTAAACGTATCCCGTAAAATTAATTGCGGCCAACAGTGCCAAATATGGTAGATTCCTTCCACAGTATAAGTTTTTATAGGATTTCCGAAAGACAGATCACCGAGCGATATGGCCCTTAGTTTAGGGTCGTGAACTTGCATTCGGGAGATAGTGATTTCGAATCCCACCGTCGGCAACACTAAAGATGGTTTTCCATGGTTTGTCAATTTCACACTGGGCGGTACCTGGCCACTTCATTCCCAATCCTAGTCCTTCACCATCTTGCGTCGCCGAAAACCTTCAGTGTGTTCGGGCGACGTTTAATCAATAGGTAAAAAAAAAGACAGATCAGTTACGATGAGTTCGGCTGCTTGGTCAGCGTACTGTCCTTCGGTTTGGATGCCCCCAGGTTCGATTCCTCGCCGGGCTGAGGATTTTAACTGCGTTTAGTTTGATTCTCTGGCTCAAGGACTAAGTATTTGTGTTCGTCTCGACCAAACAAAACACACGGCACTAATTACCAGCACAGAAACACCAAATAGCGAATACATCTCTGAGAGTAGTGTTGGTGTCGCGAAGGGCATAGGGCCATAAAACTAGGTCAAATCTATAAGTGCCTGTCGGGATGAGTAGCTCAGACGGTTAAGGAGCTGGCTTTCTGAGCCCAAGCTGGCAGGTTAAATCATAGCTTAGTCCGGTGATATTTGAAGGTGTTCAAATACTTCACCCCGTGTTGGTAGATTTATCGGCAGGTAAAAGAACTCCTTCGAGCTAAAATTCCGGCACCTTGGCATCTCAAGAAAAGCGCTAAAGTAGTTAGTAGGCCGAACAACTATTATTATTATTATCTTTGTTAGGGGGTTTTCAAGGTTCACGGAGGAATAAGGAGCACCTGGATTGAATGGCTGGCCAAGGGATTACTTAGAGCAACTTTGAACATAACAAGGTTTGGAAATTTCATTTCTTTCCTTTCATAAAATTGAGAGGTAAAAAGTCTGATAGAATAACAGAAGAATTGAACAGGTAAATATAGGCCGTACTATATTGTTTTACACTATTTTTTTCTACGCAAATGAAGTACAGTACACATCAGATGTTACATCCACCGTCTCAACGTAATCTCTTTGTAACTGTATGCACTTTTGCTATCGATGTGTCAGTCTCTCCAGACCTTCCTGAAACTATTATTTCGGGGTGCTGCGTATTCATGCCTTGACAGCTGTGTTCAGTTGTGCAAAATCCGAAAAACCGGTGACCGCGCAGAAGTTTGTTCATATTGCCGTTTCCCACGAGTAGTATAATACAGCGATACTGGCGCCACCACCTCCTCCGGCTCCCAGAGGCCTCCTCCACCACCACCACAGCCAGAGGCCTCCCAGATGCCACCTCCACCACCACCACCACCACCACCACCACCACCACCACCACAGCCAGAGGCCTCCCAGAGGCCTCCTCCACCACCACCACCACCACAGCCAGAGGCCTCCCAGAGGTCTCCTCCACCATCCGCGGGAAATTTGAATTTGTAAACAAAGCCACGTGCTTTTTGACAGCTGTCATCGACAACAACGCATCGCTAACCTCAGTACTGCCATCTGGACGGGCCTAAACCTCAGTAGTTCCAACTTAACCTAACTAGCGCGAGGTACACAAAGCCACGTGTTTTTGACAGCCACATGCTTTTTGACAGACAACAACGCATCGCTAACCTCACTGCTGCCATCTTGACGGGCCTAAACCTCAGTAGTACCAACTTAACCTCACTAGTGCGAGATAAACAAAGCCACGTGCTTTTTTGACAGCTGTCATCCGCCATCTTTAAACTACAGAGCACCGTGCTGCCCTCTTTATCGCCGTAGCTGCAAATTCGTCACCTGTCATCGGCAGTGCTGCCATCTTGGCGGGCCTAAACATTAGTGCTACCAACTTAACCTCACTAGCGCGAGATAAACAAATCCACGTGCTTTTTTGACAGCTGTCATCCGCCATCTTTAATCTATAGAGCACAGTGCTGCCCTCTTTAGGTACTTACCTTTGAAATGTGGTGGCAGATAATTTGAAAAATGCTTTTTGACAGCAGCCATCTTTGAGCACCGTGCTGCCCTCTTAAACAAACTCACGTGCTTTTTTTTTGACAGCTATCATCCGCCATCTTGCATCACAAAGCTCAGTGCTGCACTCTTTAGCTAGATACCTTTGAAATGTGGTGGTGGCAATTTGAAAAATTCTACATTCTCTTGTTTGGAAACAAACCCATGCGCTTTTCTGACAGCTATCATCCGCCATCTTTAATCCAGAGAGCACCGTGCTGCCCTCCATGTGGTGGCGGCAAATTCCACGTGCTCTGGTTTGGAAACAAACTCACGTGCTTTTTTCTGACAGCTGTCATCCGCCATCTTGCATCACAAACCTCAGTGCTGCACTCTTTAGCTAGATACCTTTGAAATGTGGTGGTGGCAAATTCTATGTGCTCTTGTTTGGAAACAAAGCCATGCGCTTTTTTAGACAGTTGTCATCCGCCATCTTTAATCAATAGAGCACCGTGCTACTATCATGCGGGCAATTTCGTCAGCTGTCATCCGCCATCTTTAATCCACAGAACACCGTGCTGCCCTCTTTATGACATGTAGTAGCGGGCAATTTGAAAAGTTCTGTTAGCTGTCATCCGCCATCTTTAATCAAGAGAGCACCGTGCTGCCATTTTTAGCTAGATACCTTTGAAATGTGGTGGCGGCAATTTGAAAAATTCTATGTGCTCTTGTTTAGTAAACAAAGCCACGTGCTTTTTTGACAGCTGTCATCTACCATCTTTAATCAATAGAGTACTGTGCTGCTATCATGCGGGCAATTTCGTTAGCTGTCATCCGCCATCTTTAATCCACAGAGCACCGTGCTGCTCTCTGTAGTAGCGGGCAATTTGAAAAGCTCTGTTAGCTGTCATCCGCCATCTTTAATCAAGAGAGCACCGTGCTGCCATCTTTAGCTAGATACCTTTGAAATGTGGTGGCGGCAAATTGAAAAATTCCACGTGCTATTGTTTAGGAAACAAACTCACGCGCTTTTTGTCAGCTGTCATCCGCCATCTACATCGGAAAACTTCAGTGCTACACTCTTTAGGTACATACCTTTGAAATATGGTGGCGGATAATTTAAAAAGAAAAATTCTACAGCAGCCATCTCCCGACGCTAATTGCACAAGATGGCGGCTATATATGACTCCTTAAAGGGGCTTATGCAAGATGGCCACTATACATAGGTTCTTATGAGACTCCCTTGGGATGCTTGCGCAAGATAGCGGTTATACAAGGCTCCTTATGAGACGCCCTAGATATGCTTGCGTAAGATGGCGGTTGCTCTTATGAGGCAGCTTAAGGGTCCTTGCACAAGATGGCTAGAGACTCCCTAAGGATGCTTCGCAAGATGGCGGACGCAAGATGGCGGCTATACACGACTCCTTATGAGACGCCTTAAGGGTGCTTGTGCAAGATGGCTGCTGCTCTTATGAAGAAAGCTAGCTTAGAAGCTAACGTGTCATGCTAGTTCGATTCATTAAACTTGGGGCTTAAATGCAAAATGTTAAATATCCCGAAAACGGTGCATCGTAGAGCATAACGGACAACATTTTTCCGCCTAGTACATAGGTTCGCTGTATGAGGAACAAGAAAACTATAGTCTAATTATGGGATCAACGGTCCGGTTCCTACTTAGGCCCTTTGGCATTTGCTCTGTTTTAGCTTGTATTGAAGCAAGTCTTCGTAACATGATCAGGTCTAGCTATGGTGGAGAGTATAACGTACCGTGCTGGTTCGATTCATTAAATTTGGGGCTTAAATGCAAAATGTTAAATATCTCGAAAACGGTGCATCGTAGAGCAAAACGGATAAAATTTTTCCGCCTAATACTTAGGTTTGCAGTATCAGGAACAAGAGAAACGTAGTCTAATGATGGGATCAACGGTTCGGTTCCTACTTAGGCCCTTTGGGATTTGCTCTGTTTTAGCTTGTATTGAAGCGACTCTTCGTAACATGATCAGGTCTAGCTATGGTAGAGAGTATAACGTACCGTGCTGGTTCGATTCATTAAATTTGGGGCTTAAATGCAAAATGTTAAATATCTCGAAAACGGTGCATCGTAGAGCAAAACGGATGAAATTTTTCCGCCTAATACTTAGGTTTGCAGTATCAGGAACAAGAGAAACATAGCCTAATGATGAGATCAACGGTTCGATTCCTACTTAAGCCCTTTGGCATTGACAGCTATCTAATTCTACAAGATGGTGGCTGCTCTTATGAGACACAAGATGGCTTGAGACGTCCTAGGGATGCTTACGCAAGATGGCGGACACAAAATGGTGACTATACATAGCTCCTTATGAGACGGCCTAGAGGTGTTCGCGCAAGATGGCGGCTGGTCTTATGAAGAAAGCTAGCTTAGAGGCTACTGCGCAAGATAACGGCTGCTGTTATGCATGCGGTGGAGGGCAATTTGAAATTCTATGTGCAAAATCAACAGAGCACCCTGCTGCCCTCTTTAGCTGAAATGTGGTGGCGGATAATTTGAAAAATTCTTTTGACAGCTGTCATCTTTAAACAATGGTGACTATACCTAGGCTGTCAAAGCCTTATCATTCTCTTCCTCCTCCTCCTCCTGCTCTATCTCCTCCTCCTCCTCCGCCTCTTATGTCACGGCATAGTTTTATATCGAACAAGTTAAAACCTGCATCGCGGAGGCAAGCGTGTGCAGCGATAACATTATTGTGCATCTTTAGACTTGCGAAACATTAGAAGAGTAGAATCAAACGCTGTACTCGATACAACATGTAATCAGAATAGTGATTGATATGTTTAGAACACTAAATAAGTAGAACCGAACACTGTACCCGATACAACATGTGTTTAGAACATCTCAGGGGATACCTTCGTTCTAAGAATATTAGATTACCGCACATTCCTTGTAGGGCTAATAGGCTAAAGGGCTAAGGGGCTAAAGGGCTAAAGGTCTAAAGGAGCAACATCCTCATCGATCGCTATCAGCAAGAACGCTTGTACTTTGTTAAGTGTAGAAAATTAATCTTTATTTGTAAATGGTTTCATGTTCAGAACAAGGAATGGAACCTAGGGGTTACGTCTTACCTAATAAAATCCCCGAGGTGCGATGAGTTACGTTTTTCGAACTAGTGTTTGGAACACTGAACTTTTCAAGATGATAGCAGAGAGTTTAGCAATGTTCTGTTGTTGGATTATAAATCCCGCGCTACAACATGCATAAGGTGGCAGCCTTGAGGTTTACCGCCGTAAAGATGCCAAGAGTGAGGTTAGCAATGTTTCGTTGTTGGATTTTAAATTCCGCGCTATAACATGCATAAGGTGGCAGCCTAGAGGTTTGCCGCAGTAAAGATGGCAGCAGTGAGGTTAGCGACGCTCTATTGTCCTTCAAAGTGAGGTTAGGGTTCGTCAAGAAGACAGCTGTCAAAAAAGCACGTGGCTATGTTTACCAAACAAGAGCACGTGGTTGTGACGTCACGGTCACGTAATCAATCCTTAGCGCGACGTCGTTAAGAACAGCATTAGGATTAGCTATGCTTAAAAGTCTTGGGAACAGAGCAGAAGTATGAATTGCCATGTTTCAAAGCGTGTACACATCACCTATCGATTTTACATGCATCGACTATCGTACTAAACTTTTTCCGCTAGATCGTGCTGCTATCTTAGCATAACCTATACCCATAAAATTAAAGTACAATGAATAGCCATGTTTCAAATCGTGTACACATTACCTATCGATTTTACATGCATCGGCTCTCGTACTAAACCTCTTCCGCTAGATTGTGCTGCTATCTTAGCATAACCTATACGCATGACCTTAAAGTACAAAGAATAGCCATGTTTCAAAGCGTGTACACATTACCCATCGACTTCGCATGCAAGAAATATCGTACTAAACTTCTTCCGCTAGGTTGTGCTGCTATCCTAGCATAACTTATACACATGAACTTAAAGTACAAAGAATAACCATGTTTCAAAGCGTGTACACATTACTTATTAATTTTGCATTCATCGAATATCGTACTAAACTTCTTCTGCTAGATTGTGCTGCTATCTTAGCATAACTTATACGCATGACCTTAAAGTGCAAAGAATAGCCATGTTTCAAAGCGTGTACACAACACCTATCGATTTCGCATGCAACAAATATCACACTAAACTTCTTCCGCTAGGTTGTGCTGCTATCTTAGCATAACCTATACGCATGAACTTAAAGTACAAGGAATAGAAATGTTTAAAAGCGTGTACACATCACCTATCGATTTTGCATACATCAACTATCACAATAAACTTCTTCTACTAGATTGTGCTCCTATCTTAGCATAACCTATACGCATGACCTTAAAGTACAAAGAATAACCATGTTTCAAAGCGTGTACACATCACCCTGAACTTCTTCCGCTAGATTGTACTCCTATCTTGGCATAGCCTATACGCACGAACTTAAAGCACAAAAAATAACGATGTTTAACAGCGTGTACACATCACCTATTGATTTTGCATGCATCGACTATTTACAGCCAGAGAATACAACGATCGCATGTGTGTATTGCTAACGTATGTGTATAAAGTTAAAGCACAAAGAATAGCTATGTTCCAAAGCGCGTACACATCACCTATCGATTTTGCATGCATCGACTACCGTACTAAACTTCTGCCGCTAGAGTGTACAACGTTCGCAATTGTGTTCCGCTACCTATGCGCGTGAACTTAAAGCGCAAAGAATAGCGTGTACACAACACCTGTCAATTTTGCACGCATTAACTCTTGTACTAAACTTCTTCTACTAGAGCGTGCGATCATTGCTTGTGTGTGCTGCAATCTTAACATAACCTATGTGCGCGAAATTAAAGCACAAAAAATAGCCAAGTTCAAAGCGTGTACACATCACCTACCGATTTTGCATGCATCGTCTTTCGTACTAAACTTTTTCCACTAGAGCGTGCAACAACTTTATAAGTATGCTGCTAACTTAGTATAACTTATACGCATGAACTTAAAGCATAAAGAATAGTGATGTATAAAAATCTTGTGAACATAGCAGCAGCAGTAAGAATAGAAATGTTTTAAAAGCGTGTACGCATTGCCTATCGATTATACATGCATCAGCTAGAGTACTAAACCTCTCCCGCTAGAGTGTACTGCTGTCTTACTATAACCCATGTGCACGAATTTAAAGCACGAAGAATAGTTTCAAAGCGTGTACACATCACCTATCGATTTTCCATGCATCAACTATCGTACTAAACACATCCTGCTAGAATGTACAACGTTCACATGTGTTTATGCTGCTACTTTAGCATGACTTATGCGAACGAACTTAATGCACAAAGAATAGCGATGTTTGAAAATCTTGCGAACATAGTAGCAGTAAGAATAGCAAGGTTTAAAAGCGTGTACATATCACCTTTTGATAATGCATGCATCTTCTACGCGAGCGTGCGACCATCGCTTGTACGTGTGCTGCTATCTTAACATAACCTATGTGCACGAACTTAAAGCATAAAAATAGTTATGAGTACAAATTTGTGAACATAGCAGAGTGTTTACTACGTAGGTGTAGACATTGAACATTTCATGCTGAAGCAGCATACTACGTGACCGTGACGTCACAACCACGTGCTCTTGTTTGGTAAACATAGCCACGTGCTTTTTTGACAGCTGTCTTCTTGACGAACCCTAACCTCACTTTGAAGGACAATAGAGCGTCGCTAACCTCACTGCTGCCATCTTTAATGCGGTAAACCTCAAGGCTGCCACCTTATGCGTGTTATAGCGCGGAATTTAAAATCCAACTACGGAACATTGCTAACCTCACTCTTGGCATCTTTACGGCGGTAAACCTCAAGGCTGCCACCTTATGCATGTTGTAGCGCGGGATGTATAATCCAACAACAGAACATTGCTAAACTCTCTGCTATCATCTTGAAAAGTTCAGTGTTCCAAACACTAGTTCGAAAAACGTAACTCATCGCACCTCGGGGATTTTATTAGGTAAGACGTAACCCCTAGGTTCCATTCCTTGTTCTGAACATGAAACCATTTACAAATAAAGATTAATTTTCTACACTTAACAAAGTACAAGCGTTCTTGCTGATAGCGATCGATGAGGTTGTTGCTCCTTTAGCCCTTTAGCCCTTTTTCCCATTAGCCCTTTAGCCCATTAGCCCTTTAGCCCTTTAACCCTTTAGCCCATTAGCCCTTTAGCCTATTAGCCCTACAAGGAATGTGCGGTAATCTAATATTCTTAGAACAAAGGTATCCCCTGACATGTTCTAAACACATGTTGCATCGAGTACAGTGTTCGGTTCTACTTATTTAGTGTTCTAAACATATCAATCAATATTCTGATTACATGCTGTATCGAGTACAGCGTTTGATTCTACTCTTCTAATGTTTCGCAAGTCTAAAGATGCACAATAATGTTATCGCTGCACACGCTTGCCTCCGCGATGCAGGTTTAAACTTGTTCGATATAAAACTATGCCGTGACATAAGAGGCGGAGGAGGAGGAGGAGGAGATAGAGAAGGAGGAGGAGGAGGAGGAGAATGATAAGGCTTTAACAGCCTAGGTATAGTCACCATTGTTTAAAGATGACAGCTGTCAAAAGAATTTTTCATATTATCCGCCACCACATTTCAGCTAAAGAGGGCAGCAGGGTGCTCTGTTGATTTTGCACATAGAATTTCAAATTGCCCTCCACCGCATGCATAACAGCAGCCGTTATCTTGCGCAGTAGCCTCTAAGCTAGCTTTCTTCATAAGACTAGCCGCCATCTTGCGCTAGCACCCCTAGGCTGTCTCATAAGGAGCTATGTATAGTCACCATTTTGTGTCCGCCATCTTGCGTAAGCATCCCTAGGACGTCTCAAGCCATCTTGTGTCTCATAAGAGCAGCCACCATCTTGTAGAATTAGATAGCTGTCAATGCCAAAGGGCTTAAGTAGGAATCGAACCGTTGATCTCATCATTAGGCTATGTTTCTCTTGTTCCTGATACTGCGAACCTAAGTATTAGGCGGAAATTTTTTGTTCGTTTTCGAGATATTTAACATTTTGCATTTAAGCCCCAAATTTAATGAATCGAACCAGCACGGTACGTTATACTCTCTACCATAGCTAGACCTGATCCTGTTACGAAGAGTCGCTTCAATACAAGCTAAAACAGAGCAAATCCCAAAGGGCCTAAGTAGGAACCGAACCGTTGATCCCATCATTAGACTATGTTTCTCTTGTTCCTGATACTGCAAACCTAAGTATTAGGCGGAAAAATTTTATCCGTTTTGCTCTACGATGCACCGTTTTCGAGATATTTAACATTTTGCATTTAAGCCCCAAATTTAATGAATCGAACCAGCACGGTACGTTATACTCTCCACCATAGCTAGACCTGATCATGTTACGAAGACTTGCTTCAATACAAGCTAAAACAGAGCAAATGCCAAAGGGCCTAAGTAGGAACCGAACCGTTGATCCCATAATTAGACTATAGTTTACTTGTTCCTCATACAGCGAACCTATGTACTAGGCGGAAAAATGTTGTCCGTTTTGCTCTACGATGCACCGTTTTCGAGATATTTAACATTTTGCATTTAAGCCCAAAGTTTAATGAATCGAACTAGCATGACACGTTAGCTTCTAAGCTAGCTTTCTTCGTAAGAGCAGCAGCCATCTTGCACAAGCACCCTTAAGGCGTCTCATAAGGAGTCGTGTATAGCCGCCATCTTGCGTCCGCCATCTTGCGCAAGCATCCTTAGGGCGTCTCTAGCCATCTTGTGCAAGGACCCATAAGCTGCCTCGTAAGAGCAACCGCCATCTTACGCAAGCATCTCTAGGGCGTCTCATAAGGAGCCTTGTATAACCGCTATCTTGCGCAAGCATCCCAAGGGAGTCTCATAAGAACCTATGTATAGTGGCCATCTTGCATAAGCCACTTTAAGGAGTCATATACAGCCACCATCTTGTGCAATTAGCGTCGAGGGATGGCTGCTGTAGAATTTTTCTTTTTAAATTATCCGCCACCATATTTCAAAGGTATGTACCTAAAGAGTGTAGCACTGAAGTTTTCCGATGTAAGATGGCGGGTGACAGCTGACAAATAGCGCGTGAGTTTGTTTACTAAACAATAGCACGTGGAATTTTTCAATTTGCCGCCACCACATTTCAAAGGTATCTAGCTAAAGATGGCAGCACGGTGCTCTCTTGATTAAAGATGGCGGATGACAGCTAACAGAGCTTTTCAAATTGCCCGCTACTACAGAGAGCAGCACGGTGCTCTGTGGATTAAAGATGGCGGATGACAGCTAACGAAATTGCCCGCATGATAGCAGCACAGTGCTCTATTGATTAAAGATGGTAGATGACAGCTGTCAAAAAAGCACGTGGCTTTGTTTACTAAACAAGAGCACATAGAATTTTTCAAATTGCCGCCACCACATTTCAAAGGTATCTAGCTAAAGATGGCAGCACGGTGCTCTCTTGATTAAAGATGGCGGATGACAGCTAACAGAACTTTTCAAATTGCCCACTACTACATGTCATAAAGAGGGCAGCACGGTGTTCTGTGGATTAAAGATGGCGGATGACAGCTGACGAAATTGCCCGCATGATAGTAGCACGGTGCTCTATTGATTAAAGATGGCGGATGACAACTGTCAAAAAAGCACATGGCTTTGTTTCCAAACAAGAGCACATAGAATTTGCCACCACCACATTTCAAAGGTATCTAGCTAAAGAGTGCAGCACTGAGGTTTGTGATGCAAGATGGCGGATGACAGCTGTCAGAAAAAAGCACGTGAGTTTGTTTCCAAACCAGAGCACGTGGAATTTGCCGCCACCACATAGAGGGCAGCACGGTGCTCTCTGGATTAAAGATGGCGAATGATAGCTGTCAAAAAAGCGCATGGGTTTGTTTCCAAACAAGAGAATGTAGAATTTTTCAAATTGCCGCCACCACATATCAAAGGTATCTAGCTAAAGAGTGCAGCACTGAGCTTCGTGATGCAAGATGGTGGATGATAGCTGTCAGAAAAAAAAGCATGTGAGTTTGTTTAAGAGGGCAGCACGGTGCTCAAAGATGGCTGCTGTCAAAAAGCATTTTTCACATCATCCGCCACCACATTTCAAAGGTACGTAGCTAAAGAGGGCAGCACCTTGCTCTATAGATTAAAGATGGCGGATGACAGCTGTCAAAAAAGCACGTGGATTTGTTTATCTCGCGCTAGTGAGGTTAAGTGGGTAGCACTAAGGTTTAGGCCCGCCAAGATGGCAGCACTGCCGATGACAGGTGACGAATTTGCAGCAACTGCGTTAAAGAGGGCAGCACGGTGCTCTGTAGTTTAAAGATGGCGGATGACAGCTGTCAAAAAAGCACGTGGCTTTGTTTATCTCGCACTAGTGAGGTTAAGTTGGTACTACTGAGGTTTAGGCCCGTCAAGATGGCAGCAGTGAGGTTAGCGATGCGTTGTTGTCTGTCAAAAAGCACGTGGCTGTCAAAAAACACGTGGATTTGTTTACAAATTCAAATCTCGCGCTAGTTAGGTTAAGTTGGTACTACTGAGGTTTAGGCCCGTCAAGATGGCAGTACTGAGGTTAGCGATGCGTTGTTGTCGATGATAGCTGTCAAAAAGCAAGTGGCTTTGTTTACAAATTCAAATTTCCCGCGGGTGGTGGAGGAGGCCTCTGGGAGTCCTCTGGCTGTGGTGGTGGTGGAGGTGGCCTCTGGGAGGCATCTGGCTGTGGTGGTGGTGGAGGAGGCCTCTGGGAGGCATCTGGCTGTGGTGGTGGTGGAGGAGGCCTCTGGGAGGCATCTGGCTGTAGTGGTGGTGGAGGAGGCCTCTGGGAGCCGGAGGAGGTGGTGGCGCCAGAATCCCTGTATTATACTACTCCCACGTTCGACATTTCTTTGGCGGTGGACTGCCCCTATGCTTCCATTGCATCGATTGTTGTTTCGTTTGTGGCTCATGGTAATGGAGCTATGTCTCATCACCAGTCACAAGCCGAGCCATGACGTCCGCTGAATCTTGATCATGACGTTGCAAAAGTTCTCTGTACACGCCCACATGTGTCTGCTTTTCGTCTGCCGACAAGAGTCTAAGCACCCACGTGGATGACACCTTCGCCAACTGTAAGTGGCCGTGCACGATCAACTGCAGGGTGTTTCGGCTAATTCCCGTGGCTGCCTCCATTTCCGTAAATGTGATGCATTTGTTTCATTGGATGGCCTGTTCGCCCCGGACAATGTTGGCTGGTTTTGACACTGCCACATTCCTTCTAGAACTGGCTCCCTTGTCCACCGACGTGCGCCCTGTTTTCCAGTCTTGCATCCAGTTGTAAACTGTTTTCCGTAACGGCGCATGTTCTTCACAGACTACCACCAAGCGCCGATGAATTTCTGCAGTGGTCACGCCTTCTTTCCATAGGAACCAAATCGTATGGCGCTGTGCCTGACCATTGCTTTCCGTGTTGTCTGCTCCTACGCCGACAGTGTTGTTACGAATTGGCTATGACGAGTGCATTCGTTGACCCCTGTGCGTGTGGTGCTACCAAACGGTAGAACAAGACACTAGTTACACATCATCACCTTCAAAAGTGAAATGTGAACCATACCCGGGCGTAAAAAAAAGTGTAAAACAATATAATACCTACGCCCCTCGTAATTATATAGAGAAGAGCATTATTGCTCCTGACAGGTACAATATCTTGAAAGCCCAAGATTTTCTCCGAGCTGGTACACTTCACAGGCGTCTGAGCTGGACTGATGTTTACTTTTGTTATCTAATTCCTTCCTCAAGATTGCATTATTAACATTTTCTGCTTCAATTGGCGCCTGCGATTGTAAAATTTGCCATATCTCCTTACGATGATTTCGCTTTTGTACCCTTATTTCACGATCTTTACAGAACTGACTCACTAAATCATTACTACTCAGTGGAAAATTTAAATGTCAGGCCATAAATCACGCCAAATTTTAAAGTTTCATTTGGAAAACGATGCAATTTAATGTCTAAGTCTTTCTGATGTCTATCGTGGTTAGTGCAACCAGCGGCAGCACAACACACCATAGCACAGGACAGGACAGCACAGAGAAATTAAACTCTTACACTGTTGAGAAGGTAAACACTATCACTAGACTAATGGTGTTCTGCTTCGTTTAGCGAACATGGGGAACGCGTGACGTCAGGAGGCGTGGCTTGCTACTGCGCACCCAACTGATGACCCCTACCGTCTAGTCTAGTAACCGTGGGTTCAAATCCCACTGTCGGCAGCCTTGAAGATGGTTTTCCGCGGTTTGCCATTTTCACACTAGACAAATGCTGGGGCTGTACCTTAATTAAGTCCACGGCCACGTCTTTCCCATTCCTAGGTCTGTGCTGTCCCATCGTCGCAGTAAGACCTATATGTGTCGGTGCGACGTAAAGCAAAAAAAAAAAGAACCGTTTAATTGTAAATAAAAGCTTGAATCATCATTTTAGGATATTTACGTGTGACTTCTGCATGTGCAATTTTATATGGGCCTTCATCAATACGATATTATAATATGAATATATGTAAGTAGATGTATGTCTTTCATTGTAATATTAGTCAATTATTTTCTCTTTAAGATGTTAGAAATAATGAATGCACACCCAATAGCATTAGAACCGATTATAAACTGGGCATGCAATAACACCTAGCCTCTAAGAGGCAATCAGTTTTTTATTACACACTTAACATTGCAGTAAGCAACCCATCGGGTGACCCCACTTCAAAGTTTTCATACACGGTTGCCCCATGTTGGGCTTGTCATTGCTCAACAATGTTATTAGTCACTGTTCCTAAAGCGAACTGATACGAATAAATAGTTATCCTATACATAATAGAGAATAAACAGGGGCATAATTACCATGCTACACGGCCTTAAGATTAAAAAAGAAAAGGTTACACGTAACCGACCATTAACAAAAGACAAGGAGGCTGAACACCAACACTCCCCATATAAATTTCTAGAAACCTAGGTGGGCTTAAAGTCCAATGATACCGAGGCTAATCCCGTAATGAAAAGGTGAATAAAGGAGGAACATTTAAATCCGAGACAAGATTTCCAAAATTTAGAGTTTGAAAAAATTAGTCACTCAACTGAAAGGTTGAATGGGAGACGGTGGAGGGTCACCAATCGCGTGTCCTTTACATTACATATTTCCCAGCAGGGTATATCCCCCTGTGGGTGGGGGCGGTAGAATAACACCCACGGTATCCCCTGCCTGTCGTAAGAGGCGACTAAAAGGGGCCCCAGGGGCTCTGAAATTTTGAGCGTGGGTTGGCGACCACGGGGCCCTTAGCTGAGTCCAGGCATTGCTTCCACTTACTTGTGCCAGGCTCCTCACTTTCATCTATCCTGTCCGACCTCCCTTGGTCAACTCTTGTTCTTTTCCGACCCCGACGCTATTAGGTTTGCGAGGGCTAGGGAGTCTTTCATTTTCACGCCCTTCGCGGCCCTTGTCTTTCTTTGACCGATATCTTCATTTTTCGGAGTGTCGGATCCCTTACATTTTTCCCTCTGATTAGTGTTATATAGAGGATGGTTGCCTAGTTGTACTTCCTCTTAAAACAATAATCACCACCACCACCACCACCAGCAGGGTATAGAACCAGAATCCTCAGACTTCACCGAAAATCCCACATTTGAAGCACCAGGTTATAAAATTTTATTAAAAGGAAACGGCTGGAACCTTCCACTCAAACTACGCGCAGGCTCTATCACATGTTTAGGTGAATTCTGCCATTACCTTGTATTGTTGGATGTTCTGAAAGCAGGCCGCGCCCCTGCCTCCCTAGGCCTCCGTCAAGTCGCACTCCCAAGCACTGGAGCAATTCAGACAAGACGGCCCTAAAGTGTCCTGCTTTTATAGTTCCGTATGGGAAACTTCCAGATTAAATAGAACTAACCATTGCTGACAGGCTGAATTCCTATACACAACCCCGAGTATGACTGGCTAGAGAACATTTCTACAAGCATCTGATAGGTAGATTACAATAGAGGAGGAACCAGCTGAAGTGTTGACACCATTGATATATTAAAAAATCAAAAAAAAAAAATGGTTTACCAATAACAAACATGAAATTTCCTAAGCTATTAGTTCGTTTCTAGTCCATGAGAGTGCGCTAACAAGTCATTGGTAGAGCCATCTAACCATAGAAGAAGTATTTCGGTGTTTAAAAGTTCAATTCCGTTGGCATACATGGCCGTAGAAAACGCGCTATGTTTAAATAGCCGGAAAAGGAGTACTCGTGGTACAATTATTATTATTATTATTATTATTATTATTATTATTATTATTATTATTATTATTATTATTATTATTATTATTATTATTATTATTATTATTATTATGTACAAGTGCCGATCCCAATAATTTGAGAAAAAGCCTGGAAGAAGAATTATTTCGTACTACAATACACCTGCCTCCGATAACTTTCAACACGCCCAGATTCCTTACGAAAGAACATGGCCTCACTTTGCTGACCTTCCTCGCTCGTTACCCATCATTAGCACTGTAGACGCAATCCAAACCCGTTTAAATACACTTGAAACTACAAGGGAGATGAGATGATTCGAACCTGGCAGCCGCCAGGTGATCACATCATTCTTCCACCCGCTTGACCGTCTCAAAGCTTCTACCCAGCTAGTTGAATCGAAAAGAAGTAGAAGCAGCTTTAGATTAGTATCAACAAACATGAACTATAGAAATACGTTCAGTGCTTATCACGAAATTTGATTTATTTAATTTGTCATAATTATTATATGACTTTCTTTTACCTTTTCCGAAGTCCTCGAATTATGATCCAAAGAATGAGCCATCACCCAAAGTCGTAGGACGTACCGAAATTCCGCAGTATTGTGTTCCTTATATAGTTATATAAAGAGTGTATCAAGATAAACAAAGCTTGAAATGTTGTGCGGGAAAGCAAACTGGTCATAGTTCAAGCGGGAACCAATGTTAAGGAATGCATGGTTTTTGTGCCGTGGTGCGTCAAAATTTGATAACACTTAGGAGATGCTGGTGAGTGTATGCTCCATATTTTGTCAAGAAATATCCACAAACCCAACAAAAACATCATTCGTGCATTAAATTACGAAAGGGGTTAGAATGGACTACCTCCAATTTCAACACAGAGCCTACATCAGTGGTACAGAGACTGGAGCTCATGGACAAAGAGGGTTTTGTCTGGGGTACTATCAAAGGTAAGAGGCTGCCAGGCCAAGGCGGTAAAACCGTGCTCAGTTCGCACATTAGGAAGTCGAAAAATGTAAGAAATGATATTTCACATGCCCTAAGGTCCACTCAGCCTACACCACAAATTAGTACCAGATTAAGTCCTGCATGAAACGGTGTTTGGTGGTACAGCTAACCCTTCTACCCCAACAAGTGCCGAGGATACGGATGGCGGAAGTCTACATTCTACTCCTCCAAGGGCATTTATGGCGTGCTTTCACTCTAGCTTTGTTTCTATACAATCAATGGTATAGTGTACCAGACACTTTTATCGTCAAATGAGGACCACACGCGGAAATACTTCGCACACAACAATACTTCACCGTTCACACTGCACATGTGCAAACCCAAATATATAAGACTTAATTGCCGACCTCATTGACACAGTTAGTCGTTGTTCTTCTATTCTGAATATCGTGATTTCAATTCCGGCTGAGGTCGTTGTCACATAACAGTATTTAAATGTAACAACTTCGAGTGGTTAGATTCAGACACGTTAACAAGAACTTCCTCGGAACAAATCTCTGGCATTTTTAAAATTATTATCATCAATACTAGTATTACTGGGCCGATGACCTAGATGTTAGGCCCCTTTAAACAACAAAGATCATCAACAATCAATAAAGTATTATTATTCTCGAATAGGAATTTTCATATTACCACTTAGGGAATGTCATGATCATTTCCATATTATCGACCAATGTTTGGAAGATTTCGAAGGTAGATTTTCCATACTAATCCTCAGATTCCTTAGCCACGGTGTTGTTTTCAAACTCGAACCTCATTCGCCATCGGTCTCAACTAGTGTCCTCCGCTGTCGCATGACACGGAAATAATAATCAAGCTTCAGCTTCTTGTTTCTCAAAATTACCCTTGGCTTCGTTTTTCGTATCGGTGCCTTGACATATTTCACTTCGTTAATCCAGCTTATACGCAGCATGCGCCTGTAAAATCACATTTCAACAGCTTTAACTTTAAATCTCTTTCATTGTGTATCCTATCTGTCCAGGGCCAGTTCTCTCTCCCCGCAATGCAGGAGGAAGAGCCGTATCAGAATTTAACAAAATAATTTTTAATTTTTGAAATTAAATGTAAAAGCAAGACATATTTTTCATCGTAAAAAATAAGGCTCAAGTATTCTTTATATTTGTTTCTACTTGATGTCTACAGCCATGTCCCAGTTCTCCTGGATATTACAGCTCCGCCCGCGTTGAAGAGAGATTCAATTAACTTTGAACATCGCTGGTAACATAGTGAGCAGTCCAATAACACACCTGATCAACTTTTAGCTCTTACCTAGTCATCTAACGTCAAGGCCATATCCTGAAAAAATTACTTGTTGTAGAATCTGAATTTCTAGCAAATTGCGTAGTGTATTCTGCTTTATGGGTCCCGGACGTAGCGATTCTTTGACTTTATGAACATTGCTTTCCGCCTTAAACTTTCAGTCACTGAATGGACTTGGACCACATCATCTCTCCTGGCCTTTTCTTCATTTATTTTAGGGCTGTCACTAATGTGGACCAAGCCTATTTTTATGGCCGGATGCCCTTCCTGTTCTCCAACCCTGTGTGGAGGGATGTATTCATTATTGATTTGTGTGTGAACGGAAATGCGGATTAAGACCAGCTCCAGAGGTAGAGGAACTTACTAACAAACGTGATTAAAATCTTCGGTTGGGTTCGGATTCGAACACGGAGTCCTGTGAACCAAACGCCACTACGCTGACCATTCAGCCACGGAGCCGGAAAGGACTTGCCCCACTTATGGTTGTCAATAACGAATTTCATCGTAAACCAGCCAGTTGTACCACGTTCGACGTGCGAGAGTTCAGGGCCACATGCTCAAAATACTTCTTCAAAGCGTAAAAGTGCTATTTTCCATCAAACTCTTATGCCCGAGTGCACCAAGCTCGGTATTTATCAGCCTTTACGAAACCATGGTAAAACTTTTACCGTGGTATTGCCGTAAGAGCAGTGCATCATTACTATCGCCCGGTTTCGTTACCGCGGTTTCTTGACGCTCGATTTTCTCGCTATTATTCCCCTCGGAAGACATTCGAAGTAGTATTCAGGAAGCAGTGATCATTTCGATAGTCACTTGTCTTTAGTTTATCCAGCCGGCAGTCATCGTTTCGACAGTCACTTGTCCATCGTGTTTACATTTTGTGACAGCGCAATCAAGTTATCAGCTCCTTAAAATGGAAAATAAAGTAATGAAACGCCCTAGAAATCCTAATTTCAGTCCTCACGAAAATTTCGTCCTGTTGGATTTGGCTGAAAAATATAAGGCAGTCATTGAAAATAAAAAGACGGATGGCGTGACGTTAAAAGAAAAGGATAAAACTTGGTTAAGGATCAGTCAAGAATTTAGTTGTGTGCCAGATAAGTAAATGTAAAAAGCAATTTAATAGACTTTATCTGCCCCTGGGAGGGAAAGTACACTATGCCGCTAGAGAAATATTTGTGAGGAGAGTTTCTTTGGTAGTTGCGTTTTTGCATTGAAGTTCTATTGCAATTATTTTGTGGGTAGCTAGGTTAGTGTACATTTGCCAGTGTGAAAATTTAATGCCATAGTATTTTTTTAAATTCCTGAAAATGGGCGAAAGTGGATTTATAATGTTCTATACCTCTGAAAAAGTAACTTAGAAGTGACTTGATGAGTATTACTTTCAAAAATAAAGCTTTCATTCATATCTGTTAGCTCCATCTTCATTTTCGTTGTTACCCCTTTTTCAGCCTAATGGCGATGGTAGTAATAATAATATATGTAGGCATTAAAATTAACTTTGCAAGAATGTGAATTTTATCTGTATTAGAAATACCGAGTGTAGTGAGATACACGACTTTACATACTCTTGCTACCGTTTTATTCAGTATAAGTTTGCATGTCAGAGAACTGGCTTTTGATTTAAACTACCTGCTCCTAGAATGTGAAATCTGTGGGCGAACAAATAAAATGCCTTTCGGTATCATTACTTTTTATGTTGGGCATACCAGTAATATGGACAGAATATTTCCAACCTTTCTGTTCCCTTATTTTTTTATGGTAATGCATCCTACAGAATCATTGTGATTGCATTGCTCTGTACTTTACATTCTGACCCATTTTATCTGTGTAAGATTTCCTGGCTACATAGCTTGCATTGGGCTTGTTACTTACCCACTGTCTTGGATTCAGGACACGTTTCCTTCCGTGCTGACTGATTGCTGTTGTTGTGATTGTATGTAATCTTTCCAGTTGTGGCTTCATTGCCTGCTGTACTATTCACAACCTAACGGGATTACCCAAAATACTGTCAGCAGTGCGACTGGTCTGTGTAGGGACCAGTATCTGACTCCATTCTGGAACTCTTCGTAAAGAAAAGCCTCATAATTTTTATCATTTTCAGTCATGAGGTTCACTGCAGCTTAATAGTAAATAATCATTCAATATCTTGCTCTCTGGAGTGGAACACAAAGGCTGATATTGCATGCTACTGTGGTGTAATGAAGCACAAGATTGGTTAGTGTTAGAATCTACTGAAGTAATTTTGCTTCGTATGTCAGTATGCTCAGATGTGGTTATGGGTGATGTATGTGTAACTCCAACAAATGGTAAGCTCTGTAAGAGTACTTGTTCTGCTGTAATAAATTTACAAAAACTAATGGGGATCTGCTGATCACACAAATGGAGAAACTTATACTGTAAATTCTTATAGATTTCACCATGGTAAGATTGCATTGACCTCATGCCAGTTTGACCTTATTGCTTACCTGGACAAGTGTTATGATTTCTATTGTCAAAAATATCCTTAATAACTTTTTTCCTCCAGAGAGCACATCCTCATCATTTCAGTTTCTCCAAAGAATTCAATAACTTCATGCTATTAGATCACTGCAGCAAACTGCTGAACAGTCCGAAAGACTCTGCATAACAGCTGTCACACGGTGCTCAATGAGCCATCAACGATGCAGGTTATGTGGGAACCATAAAGCATTTTTAGGACTACATGCCACTAGAAAGGGCAGAATGTGTAGGTTAGCAGCATATGTAGTCACTCAGAAAAAGAATGAATGCATAGTACTGTATTCTTTGTAAACTATGAGTTTCATGTTCTGTATTGATGTTATGTATATTGTATAGGCCTAAATATAATATTGAAGGATGTTCCTCCTAATAAATACAATTTCAGATTAGTACACATTTTATTACATGGTTCTAGTTTCAGCCCTACATTTTGGGCCATCTTCAGCCATATAACTGTAAGATATCCTAAAAACTAATTAGCTTATGCATAGAATTATTTCTGAAAGTAATATACACTTAAAATCTTGTCACTTTGTTACACTAGTGCATGATGAAAAGAGTCTGTACTTATTGGCATATAGCCTACTTCAGTCTTTTTTGTCAGTTTGTTACATTGATGAATCTGTGCTTATATTGATAACACTAAAATAGTTTGCACATGCTTCAATTCTTCCAATGCAGGTCACTTATGGTGTTGAGCTCGATGTTGATATTGTGTAATTCATGTTGTTGATATGTTAGACAGAAACTGTTTACTAAAATGAACTTGTATTGATTAGGAGGATCATCCTGCAATGTTATATTTATGGCATTCTATGTTTGTTGCAATTATATTTTATTAAAGTAATTTTAAATTGTTATTAATGTATAATTCAGCTCCCAAATAGATACAAATACTCTGGATACCCATAACAAATATTATACTTATAGGTTCACTTGTTTCTGAGAAAAGTGTACCCATGAGGATCTTATACAGTACTATGTGCTCAGTATTTTACTGAACAACAACTGTACAGACCTGAAGATTGTAATTGCACATACAGTAGTGTACTTTGCCTCTGGGGTTCAGGCATTTGTATATATGTTTTATTATCCTGTTGCAACATGTTCTATTATATTTTTCTGTACATATTATTCAGGTACCACACCTAGGTCACATACTAACTTAAAAGGTGTGTATGAAAACCTTAAAAGAAGGGCTAGAAGAGCCTCTGTCGATGAAAAGGTAGAAATGTACAAAACAGGGGGTGGACCTAGCGTACCGTCGAAAGTGCAGGATATTGACAAAAGGGTGCTTGGGATTATTGCGGAAAGCAGTGTGTGTATTCCAAGCACCCATGACTCGGATGCGGGTTATGCAGAAAACAAAGGTAGGCCTAAATAGGATACTTATATGGTAGTAAACTCATGTATATATATCTTGCTTGTAAATTTAATTTAACAATAGCATATAGTAGATCACTTTAAAATAATAAGCTGTAATATAACTTCCAGAACCTTATGACAGTCTGAAAAGACCTCCCAGTACTTCCAACCCTCTGGACACACTACGAGATATTGCTAATGTGAGTACGGTATGTTAATATGTTCACCATATATCACAATGCACAAAACTACACACAAGTAACTGCAGACCACAGAAGTACAGAATGTGTTTATGTAGTAATATATATATATATAATTATTCTGTTTTAGGGGTACTTTGGTGTTGACAATGGTGGTGATGATGATGATGATGATGATGATGATGATGAGGGTGACAACTTAGGCCAGTGTTCTCATGATTATGGGCAAACTCCACTACGTACACCAACAAGACCTTCAAGTGGTATAGACCTAAAGTTGAAATATTTTCTGTTTTAATTTAGTTTTAGAAAAACTTCACTGCACTGCACTGCACTGGAGGTAGAGTTTAGATAGTGAAAATAAATTTAAAAATCACCGATATTTATAACACCGAGGCCAAACTATTAAATATTCTTTTTCAATTTACATGGTACTGTATTTTTTCTCTCTTCACTAAAAGAATGGGTGTATATTTTTCTTTGCAGCACCAATCGAGGAAGACACACGGAGGTACAAAAAAGAGGAAGCTGACAGCAACGGAGTCCATATCAAGTGCTGCAGAAGTGCAGCAAGAGGCACTTCTGTTGGACATGGCGCAAAAGAAAGAAAAACATAAGGAGGAATTAGAAATTTTTAAATTAAAAAAGGAATTATTAAAAGAAAAAAATGCCTACTGGAAAGGAAAAATGCTGAACCATTGTAAAAGAAATGTTTTAAAATAAAATCTCACCTTCAGTTTGTTTGAATTTAAGTAAAATGTCTGTTAATTACAGCACGTCTGGTAACTTGTCCTGGATTATCATCATTCCTGATATGCAGATGCACAGCAGGTATTGGAAAACTGCCTTCTTCTTCTTCTTCTTCTTAATCAAGTAATTGAAGATTAATTTCAGGGTCATTGGGAGGATCTATTTCTCGAGCTGCAATGGCAATGTTGTGCAGCACAGCCGCGGCAACAATAATGTTCGACATGTTTTGAATGTTGCATCGAAGTCCTAAAGACATGAAAGGGAACCTCCTTTTCCACACACCATATTGTCTCTCGACAACATTCCTTGTGGCAATATGGGCTCTGTTATATCGTTGTTCTGCTGGGGAGGTGGGATTCTGAACAGGTGTAAGGAGGAAGGATTTACATGGGTAACCTCCATCACCCAAAAGATAGCCATTAGCTATTTCTCTCATCTCGAGACGCGCTCTCAGCCGAGAATTGTGAAATATTGTGCTATCATGAGTCGACCCTGGCCATCTTGCTACAATATCTCGTTCGAATTGCTCACAGTTTGCACGTTTAGCGAGAAATAACCTTTCCTATTTCTAAATACCTCCCCATTTTCACCTCCGGGAGACTGTATTCGCACATGAGTGCAGTCCAGTGCACCCAACACACCAGGGAACCCAGCTATTGTATGAAACACTTCCATAACCTCCCTTTGTTCCCGCTGCGTAAGTGGAAGTTGAATGAACTGTGGCGATAACGACGCAAGCAGATCAGAAACCTTGTGTATTGTGCGGCATACAGTGGTTCTGTCAACATCACAGACGTCACCGATCACTCCTTGAAATGTTCCAGTTGCATAGAACCGCAGCGCTATTAAAAGGCGATTTCTAGGCGATATAGGACAGTTTCTCCCAGTCGGGAATTCCAATTGTTCACCAGTTAAATCTAAAATATAATTCATAGTTTCCTTACGCAATCTAAATCTTCTCTGGAACGAAACATCGCTTAATTCTTCAAATAAATCGCGTCTCTCTTCTATAATTCACCCTTCATTTCGTTCAAACTGATTAAGATACTGGAGATATAACCTATAGTTGTTAAGCTCCATCTTGGAATCTTTAACCACAGAGCACAAATACAACTTTACCGCGGTTTTCTTAGTTAACCGCTCTCTCATGGACGGTAAACATTATACCGCGGTAAAATGTCGGTAAACTCGAAACCGAGCTTGGTGCAACAGAAATACGACTTTACCCTGGTAAAATTGTGCAGTTTATCGCGGTATTCTCTTTACCGAGGTTGGTGCACTCGGGCATTAGAGTTACAGTACAAACAAAATCTTACGATTACTTTTTATGGGAAATTATATTCTAACTCCCGCATATATGTTCAGTTTATTTATCAGGCTTACTGTTTACCCGATATTTTGGTATTTTATCGGATGAAGCATGCACCAAAACACAGAAAAGCATTTTTCCTGGAAAACTTCAAGAATTGGGAAGAAAATTTAAATGAAGTATTTTGTAGAGTTTGAATTCTATGTACACTTGGCGGATCACCCTTTTGACAAGACCAACAATTCATGCAGCGAATTCAGTTGTAAGCGTCCGCGACGCATAATTTTTCTGGCTTGCTCAATGTTTTATAAACTGTCTGCTCCCCAGACAAGGTACTATAATTATGTATAGGCCTTATCCTATAATAATGTTGAAGAATTAAGCTTTCTAATGTTAAAACGATTACGATGCCCGCCTGGTGGCCATGATCGTTAAGGCGCTGGTCTAAACGGTCTGACACCGAGGTTAGCCGGTTCGAGTCCCGTTGGTCGAAAAAAAATTTCACCATCAGAATGCTGGCCGGCAGGGTAGGGGAGGTGATGGTACACAATGTCTAATCATTAGATTGCGTGCCAAAAGCCTGGATTAACTTACAAACCTCTCCGCAGTGCTCATATGGCATGAGGGCATATGACGCTGTTGACGGTGATTCGTCCGTCGGATGGGGTCGTTAAGTCTTGAGCAGACCCCTTCGTGCTATTCGACAGGAGTAGGCTATGTGCCGGCACTGGGTTTCACCCTCTCTCTACTATCAGATATCACGTTATTCATTTCATCTCATTAACTCCTCTGATGAGGTTGACGTCAGGAAGGGAATCCGGTCATAAAAACCCGCCACTAGAGATTCATCTCAGCTCATACCCGACCCCGCAGGGAAACGGGACAAGGGTTGGACAAACAAAAAAAACCTCAATATGCAAACGATCTTAGGACTTCCTCTCTTTATATATTATTACAGATTAAGAGTTTACAGTTTCGTAAGTCAACTGGTAACTTCGAACGGCCGACCTCTCATTGCAGAGAACGAGGGACAAATAACGTGTTAGGTAATTGGTTCAAACCACAAAGTCCATAAGCAATATGGCGATACATCATCTTGTGGGATCGAATGTTCTGTTCAGTCTAATTGAGTTAAAACATGGACCGTGTTGATTCCCGCTAAGCTGTTTCGAGCCGCTCTGTGTATTAACTCTAGCGCGCCATCGTACCGATTGAGGTTGGCGTAATTTAACTGGTCATCTCTGCGGCTGTTACCGCATCATCCATGTACAGGGTGTTCACCTGAAACAACTCGTAAGCCGTTACAGCTATCGAAAATATGTTTTCATGTCACGTAATATGACCAATAGACCAAGTACCAGTAGGCCCTATGTCAATATTTCACGAGAAATCACTACTTTGTTTCTTCCTTTTTCTAACAATTGGCTTTACGTCGCACCGATACAGATAGGTCTTTCGGCGACGATGGGATAGGAAAGGGCTAGGAGTGGGGGAACCGGTCATGGGCTTAATTGAAGTAAGCTCCAACATTTGGGTGGTGTGAAAATGAGAAACCGTGGAAAACCATTTTTAGGGCTACCGACAGTGGGGTTCGAACCCACTATCTTCCGAATGCAAGCTCACAGTGCGCGCCCCTAACCGCGTATAACGGGGTTTGCCTGTACAACGTTTTCCAAAACATATGTGAAGTAATGTTAAGGGAGGAGGATAAAAGGCCTACATCCCAAAACAACATAGAAAGTCCTGTTGAATATATGGCCCATCGTTTACGAGCTAAGCCTGTTTTAGTTATTAGCTGGAGTGGGGAGATAGTGTAACGGACTCTTCACTTCACCGGCAACTACTGTTATGAACCTCGCCACACACATAACCTTTTTCTACTATTAATATGGACTTAACCTCATCAGGATACACACCGCATTTTCTCTTGAACTGGAACTTACATACTTATGTGAATTTGCACACATCGTACCTTGCGCGAACTCTGCTCTATCCACCTTTACGATCTACGATAAACTAACTTCCTTTTCGCCGCTTGATGTCATGTGACATCGCCCGCTTTGTCACGCATGCTCCACTAACCTCTGGAATCTTCCAGACATATTTCTCATTATTCCACACTATAAATACCCGGCCTTCCTCTGAATGTGTTGAGATGGACTTTGGCCTGTGTGGAGGGCGGAACCTTTAACGTCATCTCCGTCCTTAGCGATATGTGCCCTGGACTCTCCATTTTTGGGCAGAACTACTTGGTTCAAGATGAGGTATGACAAGCTGATAATGTCCTTATTGTAAATACTTCTATGTTGCATTTGGAGCTATTTTCTTTACATATTCTAACTGGGAGCAGTGCATTTCCAGGCCGAGATTTCACTTGTATTTTCCATATCTAAGCCTCTATTGACTAACTAGTGACAATTTGCTTTCCAAATGTGCGTGTGGTATTTCGGCAACTCTGCGACTCCTATACACACTTGTGCTTAATCAGTGCTTCACCATTTATGTTTTTGCATACTTTGAGACTGTTTCATTATAGTATACAGTGACTTACGCCAGTATGACAACGTTAATTTGTGCCTATTCGGGTGATAATTGAAGAGGTGGCAACTTTCATATTACATTTAGACTTTTGCTTAGAAGACTTCATGCTGGTATACTCCAATCTGGTAACTGTGTACATCTTTTTCTTATTCTCGTTGTTCAACATTTCTCTTTATACCGTATTCATCCCTTTCTTGTCCATCCCTTTCCTCTCCTGGCCTATTCTCTTATTTGCTTTCATTCTCTTGGATATTTTATTCTTGGTGTAACAAATTTGTATTACATGTGGTTGGGAAAATTCCGTATTTGTACAGACTTCTATTCATCTAATATTGTAAGAGCTCGATTTAATTCTTCTAATATATCTATTTCCAAATTTTATCTTGGTTTCTCATCTGTTTTCACCCGTCATGTCTCTTATTTCTCCTGCCATTTACTTTTAATTTTTTTATTATTATCTAGCATAGTTTCCACTGCGCCATCTGTGGTTATTCTGGAATGCTTATTGGAGAATTTTTTTTCCACGGCCTCCATTCTCAATTTGGCGTTTTACTCGCTGCGTAAATTTACTGCCTACCGTTTGAAAGTACTCGGTGTCACCGATACTTTGGATTTCCCTCGGCTGGATTTATGTATATATATATATATATATGCATATACCCCCATAAAAGGGGTTACACATGGTAGCAGAGTACAAAGTCGCAGTTTACTACCACTCTAAATCTTCACCCTGTCACTGCCTTAGTTCTTCTATTTCTTTTTTCTGAGGTTTAGTGTTTCTCCTCGCTAGACTTTGCCTTTCTTTTTGTCATCTCTTTTAACATGGCTTATTTTTCTGATAATTTTTCTCCTTATACTTCGGACGCTTCTGACATTTCGCTTGATCCCCATTTCAATTTTTCTGATCCAAATCCTTTTACTAATGTGTCTTATAATTCTTTTCTTACTTGTAATTCTGATCTTCCTTCCACGTCTAGTACTCTTACTACTACTACTACTACTACTACTACTGTCTCTTCTAGTTCATTCTCTGAACCTTTACAAACCCCGCCTCAACCTAACACCCCTCTCTATCCTGATCTTTCTCTTTTTACTGCTGAATCCAAACTTCCACTTAATCAAGCACCTCCGCCTTCTCCCAATAAAACTCAATCAGCACAGCATTACTCTCCCGATTTGCGAACTCCACCGCCATCCCCCCTCTCAGCAATATTTTTATGAATCTCCATATCATCACACCCCTTCTTCACATCAACCACTTAATTTCCATATTTTGACTAAATGTCTCGACCAGGTACCCCTCATTCAGTCTACTGATCCTGATACTTTGACACAATGGCTTTTTTTAGTTCACAAATTTCTACAGACTGACTTGGCTCCATTTTCCCAATTGCTTTCGTTGCTTTACCCAAAAACCTCTGGTCATCTTAGTAATTTTGGGCTCCAGTATATGAAGTCTTCTCATGATTGGGCTCACTTTCGCTCGGTTTTACACACTTATTTTCTGCCTTATGAAATTCGACAACAGCTGAGTAACAAATATATCAGACGTCATCAACGTCCAGATGAATCAGCTTATAATTATCTTGACTCCATTATCGGCTATTCTGATGTGTTAGCTATTGCTCAATATCCCCAGGAAATTATTTCTCTTATTCGATTTTATGCCTCTCCAGTTTTCCGTCAAATCATCAATCTCTTTACGGCACCCACTACTATTCCTCAGCTTTACCACATTGCTCAACTAGATATTCTAAATACCCGTAGTAATTTTTCTTATTATTCTTCTACCCAACCTCCCCAGTTTAACACTTCAACAACTCGCATGCCTTCTACCACTCGTCCACCTTCTCAGAGTGATATCTCTCGTCCTCGCTGTTATCGGTGTCAGGCTATGGGGCACTTAGCACGAAATTGTACCAATCCTACCTTGGGAAACTTCAATTCCCGTCGTCAGTAGGCAGCTCACGACCTCTTGGGCAAAATCTGCCTTATGTTTCCTGAACTTTCTCGCCTGCTACTAAATCACAGTCGTATACTCTTGTACAGTTACATAACACTCCCTCCTTAGCTTTATTAGATTCAGGTTCTGCAATTTCCCTAATCAGTTTCTCCTTTTTTCAGCAACTTTTACAAACGCATCCGCATCTTCAACTGCGCCCTTCTACCCTCATATGTCTTTCCATATCTCAGCACACTCTTGAAATCATGGGTCAACTAGAACTTAATGTAAAAATTTCCCAATTTTCTTGGCCGTTTGAATTTCAAGTGGTTAATAATTGTTCACTTCCTGTTATTCTGGGGTATGATTTTTTAGCTCATACTGGCCTTATTTATAATACTGCCATGGCTTCTATTTCCTTTTTTTCAATCCGCGCGTTCAAATTCCTTTGGTAGACCCCCTCGATTTCCCTATGAACCACGTATTCAGTCATCAGCATAGATATGCCACTGTTCCCCAACTAGATGCAATTGAGGCCTTGAAATCTGAATTTGGCGATGTTATCACAGATATTTTAGGCTCTGTTGTTAATTATCAGGCTCACATTGATTTACTTGATGAAACACCTGTTCGTTCGCCTCCTTACCATCTTAGCCCTCCTCGGATGGCCAAAATGGATGACATTATTGACAAAATGCTTCTGGATGGTACCATTGTCCCATCTTCTTCCAATTACGCATCTCCGGCATTTCTTCTCGACAAGCCTGATGGTTCTTCGCGCCTGGTAGTTGATTACCGTAAATTAAACTCCAAAATCCTCTATGATTCCTCTCCTATTCCTAAAATGCAAAACGCTTTCCACTTTTTTCTAAAGCTAAATATTTTTCTCTTTTCGAACTCAATTCTGCTTACTACCAAATCCCCTTGGACTCTTGGAGCAGTCGGCTTACTGCTTTCATCACCCCAAATGGCCTTTTTCAGTTCACAAAAGTTCCTTTTGGATTGAACTTGGGGTCACAAATCATGCAGAGATTAGTAGATTCTTTATTCTCAGATTTCAAGTACAAATTTCTCTATCCTTATATTGATGACCTTTTAATCTTTAGCCCAGATTTTGAGTCCCACATGTCGCATCTACACCAAGTTATTTCCAGATTACGTTCTATTGGTCTGAGAGTTAACCCCTCTAAAATTTCTCTAGCTCAAACTTCTATAAAGTTCTTAGGTCACATTGTGTCATCTCAGGGAGTAGCTGTCGATCCCGAACGTACTTCTGCTATCTCTAATATTCCACCTCCCAAAAATCTCAAACAAACATGCACCTTTTTAGGGATGGTTTCTTTCTACCACCGGTTCATTCCTAACTTTTCTCACATTGCTGAGCCTCTCAATTATCTGAAACGTAAAAACGTTCCTTTCATTTGGACTCAATCTCAACAGGACGCCTTTCTTCAGCTTAAGTCTCTTTTGATGCATGCTCCCATTCTTCAATTTCCTGATTTCTCCCTACCTTTTGAAATACATAACGATGCTTCCAATCTTGCTGTTGCTGGTGTTATAACTCAGGTTGTTAATGATGTTCCTCTACCTATCGCCTATTTCAGTCGACTTCTTTCTCCTACTGAGAGGAAATATTCTATCTTTGAGCGTGAAGCCCTGGCTTTATTAAATTCCATTGAACACTTTGCTGAATATTTGGAGCATAAAGAATTCCTTGTCCAGACAGATAATCAGGCTCTTTCATGGTTGTTACATAACGCACCTAAGATTGGTAGAACTGGCCGATGGCTCATGCGATTGTCCAGATTCAAGTTTTCCCTTAAGTTTATTTCTAGCACTGAGAATTCTGTAGCTGACGCTCTTAGTCGCTTATTTGACACTTCCCCTCCTCAGTCAAGTACTACTGACGATTTACCCCCGGATGTCTCTATGATGCCTTCGTCTGCCTCCATTAATGCGGTTTTTTCGTTAACAGACTTTCCTCTTTCATTTCAATCCTGTCAGTCGCATCAGCTCACCGACCAGTTTTGCATCCAACTCAAACAATCCATCTCTGATCCCTCTTATCAGGGTCCCTTTACTATTTTTAAAGATCTCTTGGTTTACAAACCCACTAAGAAAGCTTCTCCTAAAGTGGTGCTTCCACAGGCTCTTCAACCCATGATCTTGCAATATTATCATTCCTCCCCTGTGAGTGGGCATCTAGGCATCACTAAAACGTACAACCGTATAGCCTCTCTTTTCTTTTGGCCTCAAATGCGCAAATCTATTCGCAATTTTGTTCAAACTTGTGAATTGTGTCAAAAATCTAAACCATTAAACATAAAGTCTGCTGGTCTTCATTCTGCCCTTCCACCCACTCGTCCTGCCCAAACCTTTTTCATTGATCTAGTTGGACCCATAGTTCGTTCTTCTCGTGGCAACTTGTATATTTTTACCTTGTTGGATGCCTTCTCAAAATTTCTAGTCCTTCGACCCTTACGGAAAATTTCTACTCAGATCATCATTAATTTACTCACTGAACAAATCTTTCCTATTACCGGTTTGCCTGCTAATATTGTTTCTGATAATGCTTCTATTTTTACTTCAAGTGTTTTTTTTAATATGTGCTTTCAACTGGGTATCAAACGTATCTTGACTTCTTCCTACCACCCTCAGTCCAACACCGTGGAAAGGTATCACCGTAATCTCAAAGTTGCTTTATCTATATTTCATAGTTCTTTCCAGAAAGACTGGGATACTCATCTTTCTTCTTTGGCGTTAGCCTTTAATTCCAGTATCAATAGTTCTACTGCTCAAACTCCGGCTAAGCTCTTTCTTGGTCGTGATCTTCAAACTCCTCTTTCCCTAACCTGGGATCTGCACAACCTCCTTGAATCTTCTGATCAGCCATCCTCTTCATCACTCTGGAAAGACGCCTTTGATCAATTGCTAAAAGCTCAACAGGTCCACAAAAAAGCTTATAATGCTCGTCATAAGCCATCCACTTTTAAAATTGGTGATTTAGTCCTCGTTGCTAATCATCCACACAGCTCGGCCATTAATGCCACCTCTGCCAAACTTGCTCCTCGATGGCTTGGACCATACCGTATTTTGTCTTTCCCTACTCCTGTCACTGTATATTTGCAATCTACTACTGATTTGTTTGACACTAAAAAACTTCATCTGAATCAGCTCAAGCGATTTCATCCTTAAAAACTTTCATATCTTGATCTTTTTTCTTTTGCCCTGTGTTTTCCTTTTCTTGTTATTACCTCCTCTTCTTTCTGATTTTTTTCCTCTCTATCCTCCATCTGGTCTGGAAATGTCTATTGCTCCCAGTATTATTTACTTTTTTGTTCTTTTCTTTTTCTTTGTTGTTTGTCTACCTCATCCCCCCTTTTTTCTCTCCCTTTATGGAATTTCTTTTTTTTTTCCTCCCTCCACACAGGTTTCTCCAGTCTCCCACCCAGCCCAATTGGCACAGGTTGTAATGGGAGTGTACATACAACTTCCCAACCATTTTATTTTTCTCTTTTGTAATTGTTTTAAATTTTTCTATGTTGATTTATCACTACCCTTCTCTTCTTACCTTTTCCCTTTCATAACGCGTTAGCCCTTTTCTTGTTTCTTTTGTTCCTTTACCTTTTTGTATTTCTCTATTTAGGCATGTTTATTGTGTTTGGACATTTTTCTGCCGCCTCTTGTTTTGTTTTGCAGTATTTTTGCTCTTTGATATACCGTTGCGGCTGCTATCGACCCCCGCTCCAGCTCATGGAAGGGCACTCCATTGCTATTCCTGGGGCCGCCTCGCCGTCGCCACTCAACTGTATCTTCCGTTTCTCGTCTTCCACCAGCAGTCTTCATTTTACTCCAACTGCTTCAACAACAACAACGACAACTACAACAAAAAAAAATCCTTTGGATTTTTTTCTGGTGCCCGGCGGATAATGTAACCGACTCTTCACTTCACCGGCAACTACAGTTATGAACCTCGCCACGCACATAACCTTTTTCTACTATTAATATGGACTTACCCTCATCAGGATACACACCGCATTTTCTCTTGAACTGGAACTTACATACTTATGTGAATTTGCACACATCGTACCTTGCACGAACTCTGCTCTATCCACCTTTACGATCTACGATAAACTAACTTCCTTTCCGCCGCTTGATGTCATGTGACATCGCCCGCTTTGTCACGCATGCTCCACTAACCTCTGGAATCTTCCAGACATATTTCTCATTATTCCACACTATAAATACCCGGCCTTCCTCTGAATGTGTTGAGATGGACTTTGGCCTGTGTGGAGGGAGGAACCTTTAACGTCATCTCCGTCCTTAGCGACATGTGCCCTGGACTCTCCATTTTTGGGCAGAACTACTTGGTTCAAGATGAGGTATGACAAACTGATAATGTCCTTATTGTAAATACTTCTATGTTGCATTTGGAGCTATTTTCTTTACATATTCTAACTGAGAGCAGTGCATTTCCAGGCCGAGATTTCACTTGTATTTTCCATATCTAAGCCTCTACTGACTAACTAGTGACAATTTGCTTTCCAAATGTGCGTGTGGTATTTCGGCAACTCTGCGACTCCTATACACACTTGTGCTTAATCAGTGCTTCACCATTTATGTTTTTGCATACTTTGAGACTGTTTCATTATAGTATACAGTGACTTACGCCAGTATGACAACGTTAATTTGTGCCTATTCGGGTGATAATTGAAGAGGTGGCAACTTTCATATTACATTTAGACTTTTGCTTAGAAGACTTCATGCTGGTATACTCCAATCTGGTAACTGTGTACATCTTTTTCTTATTCTCGTTGTTCAACATTTCTCTTTATACCGTATTCATCCCTTTCTTGTCCATCCCTTTCCTCTCCTGGCCTATTCTCTTATTTGCTTTCATTCTCTTGGATATTTTATTCTTGGTGTAACAAATTTGTATTACATGTGGTTGGGAAAATTCCGTATTTGTACAGACTTCTATTCATCTAATATTGTAAGAGCTTGATTTAATTCTTCGAATATATCTATTTCCAAATTTTATCTTGGTTTCTCATCTGTTTTCACCCGTCATGTCCCTTATTTCTCCTGCCATTTTCTTTTAATTTTTTTATTATTATCTAGCATAGTTTCCACTGCGCCATCTGTGGTTATTCTGGAATGCTTATTGGAGAACTTTTTTTTCCACGGCCTCCATTCTCAATTTGGCGTTTTACTCGCTGCGTAAATTTACTGCCTACCGTTTGAAAGTATCACCGATACTTTGGATTTCCCTCGGCTGGATTTATGAATAAATAAATAAATATATATATATATATACCCCCATAAAAGGGGTTACAATAGTTAACATTTAGAATTAAATTTACAGTCAGGCATGGAGGATATTCCGTTACAAGGTTTCAGTCGAATACGTGCAATCCCTTGAGTGTTCAAACATGTCCGATATTCAAAAAGCTGGCATGTTCAGGCATGCATTCAGGCGAATTTTTTTTTTGCTAGGGGCTTTACGTCGCACCGGCACAGATAGGTCTTATGGCGACGATGGGATAGGAAAGGCCTAGGAGTTGGAAGGAAGCGGCCGTGGCCTTAATTAAGGTACAGCCCCAGCATTTGCCTCCCCGCACGTTTCTGAACATTTGTACAAGTGTGAGATGCAACTCATAATGCGAGTGCGAAATTTCGCATAGAAGTTTATTTTAGAGCATAACTCATAAGGGCTAAGAAACCATTTATAAAATGCAGCCCAAAGGAGGTAAAAATAATGGGAGTAAAAACATTATAAATGTGTAATGTTTTCGAGCGATGGGTCAGTGGCTGCTACGACATTAAATTTTGGCCACGGTGAGTAGCTCAGACGGTGGAGCGCTCTTGTTCTGAGGCTAAGTTGGTGGGTTCGATCCTGGCTCAGTCCAGTGGTCTTTGAACGTGCTCAATTACGTCGGCCTCACGCCAGTTCATTTACTGGCACGTAAAAAAGATCCGCGTGACAAAATTCTGGTACTTCGGCTTTTTACAATATTGAGAAATATAGCATCAAATACATCTTGTTTTGAATAATCAGTTCAGCTACAGGACAATATTTCTATCTCTTAAAATTTATAACAATTCAACACTAATATTGGACTAGCATATCCCTTCCAGGATATCTACGCGCTCAGGTTTGAACGATTAGAAAATGACAATATAATAGTAGTACGTACATTTTTCTATGTAGGTAGGAAACTTTCCTTACGTTGCTCTTTTATTCCTTTGAAGAAACGAATCGCCTGAAGCTTAAATTATGTTATTATTCCATCAGAGCAATGTTCTGCTAAATTATTTTATTGCAGTCACTATCAAAAATTCCTCTAAATTCATAATTTGCAATTTCCTGACTTGGTGATACGACAGATAGTGAACTAATGATGCCACTCGTGAAAGACCTATATAACGTTGACCATGGCTTAAGACTGGTTTTAGCAAATTAAGACAGATTTTTGTCGACTCCATGGTATAGGGGTTACAGAGCCTGTGTCTCACCTAAACTTGCATGTTGCCGGATATTTGCGGTTACTGAGATTAATTTGTACCCACTCACAGAAATTCCCCACCAATCACAGGAGATTTGCGGTCATTGCACTAGGGGGTATGCCTCATTAGATTAATCTCGAGGTGTTCCCCACTAACCTGCTTGAGTCCCTGCTGGCTCGTTCTGGATCAGCATTTTAAAACATACAATTTACCGTCGACCAAATTATTATATGTACTCGAGTTTGGAGGTTGTTCATTAAACAACCAATAAAACTTTAAAAAATTCAAATGACGTCGTCATTTTTCTCGATTAATTTTACGTTAGGTTTCAAATTTGTAATTACTTTAATATTTTTGTCGTAGGTGGAACGCAAAAAGTGCCCCTTTTTAAGCGTGTTTCAGCCATGTGTATGACATTATCACTCAAATACCCGTCATTTGATCTAATCCAATACAATTCTATCCAATATACATTGGGATGTTTTATACTTTGTTTACAAATATTGCAGAAATGTATGTTTCCAGAAAATGACATGACTTACTCATCTCCTTCAGCTACACCCAGGTGAAGATGCCATATTAACTTCCCCTGTAATTTCTGTATATATAAACATTGTAACATGCATAACGATTTGCCATATTATCAACTGTCAACTCCATTACGGAATACAACAGTAAATGCTTACGCCAGAAAGTTTCGATAAATAATGTTGTTTTTGGCTGAAGTTCTCTAAATAATGCGCGCGAGAGAAGAATGTTGATCTGAAAAGATCAAGCAGGAGCCAAAGCAGTTTAATGGGGTTACCCTGAGATTAAGCTAAGGAGGCTCATCCCCTGCTGCATTGACTGCAAATCTTCTGTGACTGCTGGGAAACTTCTGTGAGTGGGCACGAGTATATATCTCATTGACCACAAATGTCCGTGATTTTGAAGTGACCGCAAATGTCCGGACATCAACTTGAATACGCTGCCTAAACGGTTAGTCCAATTGAGAAATGGAGTGCATCGGATGTATCTGAAATTAATTTTGCCAGCAACAACTTTATATAATTTTTGTTCGTAACTCCAATGATTTCCTAAAAAAGAATGTTTGCGTTTTGGCGCATGGTTTTGGGGATTGGAGTTTGATGTTCTTACTTTGAACGAATAAAATAAGCCACAGAATGGCGGAATCTGTACTATTCAATTCGAGAACTGCTTACACATATTCATTTGTGATTCACTGCGCCAAACCACTCTCTCGCCTTTTCTTTACTTTTGGCAGCAACCCAGTACAAGGCAGATACAACTGACTCCACTTCAATTTGAGGAGAGTATACTAGCACCGCGTGTGAGTTTATTTCATTTTGAATGCCTTTGATTGCCAAGGAAATTGAATAGATTAAACAAATGGCGGAAAAAACAGTAACACACACACTCGGTCAGCTGTCACGACATGGATGTTCACTGACAGATACTGCACTACATTTATATATCATATCATATCATATCATATCATATCATATCATATCATATCATATCATATCATATCATATCATATCATATCATATCATATCATATCATATCATATCATATCATATCATATCATATCATATCATATCATATCATATCATATATCATATCATACACTGACTGACAGAGCAAATGCAACACCAAGAAGGAGTGGTCAGAACTTTATGCCAATTGCAGGGTAGACTGACGTCACTGAGGTATGCTCATGATGTGAAATGCGCCGCTGTGCTGCGCACGTAGCGAACGATAAATGGGACACGGCGTTGGCGAATGGCCCACTTCGTACCGTAATTTCTCAGCCGACAGTCATTGTAGAACGTGTTGTCGTGAGCTACAGGACACGTGTATAGCTAAGAATGCCAGGCCGCCGTCAACGGAGGCATTTTCAGCAGACAGACGACTTTACTAGGGGTATGGTGATCGGGCTGAGAAGGGCAGGTTGGTCGCTTCGTCAAATCGCAGCCGATACCCACAGGGATGTGTCCACGGTGCAGCGCCTGTGGCGAAGATGGTTGGCGCAGGGACATGTGGCACGTGCGAGGGGTCCAGGCGCAGCCCGAGTGACGTCAGCACGCGAGGATCGGCGCATCCGCCGCCAAGCGGTGGCAGCCCCGCACGCCACGTCAACCGCCATTCTTCAGCATGTGCAAGACACCCTGGCTGTTCCAATATCGACCAGAACAATTTCCCGTCGATTGGTTGAAGGAGGCCTGCACTCCCGGCGTCCGCTCAGAAGACTACCATTGACTCCACAGCATAGACGTGCACGCCTGGCATGGTGCCGGGCTAGAGCGACTTGGATGAGGGAATGGCAGAACGTCGTGTTCTCTGATGAGTCACGCTTCTGTTCTGTCAGTGATAGTCACCGCAGACGAGTGTGGCGTCGGCGTGGAGAAAGGTCAAATCCGGCAGTAACTGTGGAGCGCCCTACTGCTAAACAACGCGGCATCATGGTTTGGGGCGCTATTGCGTATGATTCCACGTCACCTCTAGTGCGTATTCAAGGCACGTTAAATGCCCACCGCTACGTGCAGCATGTGCTGCGGCCGGTGGCACTCCCGTACCTTCAGGGGCTGCCCAATGCTCTGTTTCAGCAGGATAATGCCCGCCCACACACTGCTCGCATCTCCCAACAGGCTCTACGAGGTGTACAGATGCTTCCGTGGCCAGCGTACTCTCCGGATCTCTCACCAATCGAACACGTGTGGGATCTCATTGGACGCCGTTTGCAAACTCTGCCCCAGCCTCGTACGGACGACCAACTGTGGCAAATGGTTGACAGAGAATGGAGAACCATCCCTCAGGACACCATCCGCACTCTTATTGACTCTGTACCTCGACGTGTTTCTGCGTGCATCGCCGCTCGCGGTGGTCCTACATCCTACTGAGTCGATGCCGTGCGCATTGTGTAACCTGCATATCGGTTTGAAATAAACATCAATTATTCGTCCGTGCCTCTCTGTTTTTTCCCCAACTTTCATCCCTTTCGAACCACTCCTCCTTGGTGTTGCATTTGCTCTGTCAGTCAGTGTATATACCATATCATATCATAATCATATCATGTCCGACTCGTTGGCTGAATGGTCAGCGTACTGGCCTTCGGTTCAGAGGGTCCCGGGTTCGATTCCCGGCCGGATCGGGGATTATAACCTTAATTGATTAATTCCAATGGCTCGGGGGCTGGGTGTGGTGGCGTATCAACATTAGAAATCATCCTAGGTAGAACCCTGATCTTCACAGACATGCAGGTCGCCTAATAGGCCGTCTACTAGAAAAAGACCTCCACCAGGCCTCTCCGGAGGCCATACGCCATTATTATTATTATTATTATTATTATTATTATTATTATTATTATTATTATTATTATATTGTTGCGAATAAGACTCCATCTGCTACATTACTCTAATTTATTTCAGTATGACCTAATAAATGCATACACACATATTTAAACACACACAGTTCTAACCAGTTGTGAATGGCCACACTTACTAATTACAAGTCTATTCACAAGTCCATGTTCCTTCCGGGACTGTAAGAGGTCCAGTCCGTTGTTATAACTGCGGACGCTTAACCCTTACTTTCACTTTTCCAAGTCCAGTCACCTCATACAGCAGCCTTGTGTAAACCGCTGGATCTGAACACAGGGCTACGGGCCACTCAAGACACTACGGCTATTCGTTGCTTCGACTCCACAGACAGTCCAGTCATTTACACAGTCACGTGCAGCATACAACTTAACAGCTCATCAATATTAAACAGCAGGACGATACTCACAACAGTGAACATTAACACAGGTCCATAGCGGCATCCCTCACTGATGCACGCCGAGCCTTAGTCCACAGAAATACACGAACACACGTACAGTCTTCCGTTCCGTCACTGGTCTCTCCGACACCACAACAATATCTCCTCGTTCAGACCTTGGTGGAACATTAGCAACAGCCAACACCTCTGTCGCCCTCAGCCCATCCACCGAACCCCAACATACTGAGCCTTACACTGACTCCACCACGGAATCCAACTGTGACTGACAGTCAGTGGCTTGCCTCCCTTTTTACAGCTCGGGTGATTTCAGCCAGAATTTTCGCGCGGTGGCTGTAGGCAGAATACTCCCGTTGAATCTCCAAGAAAATCACAGGTAAGCCTACCGACGAGAATAATACATGGAAAGGCCGACCCCACCCCACAAGCCGTCTGGGAGATCCCAGGTCGTGCGAGTCACTAGCCCCTTCCTGGAAGTACCGAAAAGGGCTACCACAGGGCTGGTACGTAACAATATCAAATAAATGAGATAGTTTCAAATCTCGCTCAATCGCAGCCTTCCTGATTCTTAACATTCAACATATTACGTCATGTTGAGTACGTATAGCACATATCGAAGAGATGTTAACGTGGCCGCCCGGACGTCAGTAGGATCCGAACCTACAACATCCCGATTTCGTGTCGGTTGCTCTACAATTGAGTTGTGGTGCTGTAGGTCATACTGGTGACGAATTGACCATTGTTGTTCTGTACTTAACATGTCTGTAACACGTACTATATATACTGAACAAGACCGAATAGGTTCGATTACAATGTGGTCGTGAAAATTCTATATTCATTGACTTGGCTCACAACGGGTGACTTGCACGCACTCTACAGTGTAATGGCAGTAGTGTATCTTTCCAACATAACAAGTACTGTATGACCTAGGCCACCATATCTCAATGGTAGAGCAACCGACGTGAAATCGGGAGGTTGTGGGTTCGCACCCCACTGCTGTTCGGTTAGCCATTTTTATTCTGTACTTAACATCTCTTAAACACGTACTACATGTACTGAACACGACCTAATAGGTTAAAAGTTTATTTCGTTTACAATGCGGTCGTGAAAATTTAACTTTCATTCTCCAGGTTATTATGACAAATTTTAGCGATATGTCTTGGAAACATACTGTTCTTAACGGAATCGTTTTGCACGATATCTATACACAGGCCAATTTATTCCATGCATATTCGAAAAATTAAATCGCTTCGGCGGTACATATACTAAAATTGAACGGTACATAGAAGATTAGCATAGCCCCTGATCGAGTATGACACGCAAAATCATGAAGAGTTAATATTAATCATAAATCGATTTTCCCTTGAACTTGTACTTACGCAGAAACTTATTAAAAACGCTTTATTGCGTTATTATTGCTGTCATGTTGGCTTTCCGTCCATCGGCTGATCTTATGGGAAAACCACAGACACAGATTTCCTGAGGATGTAAGAACGCAGGTGGAGAGTGAGTGTCTGTTATTATAACGAAGTCTTCCCGACGCTATTGTGACTGGCAGGAGAAAAGAGGGCCTGCAATTACGATGACATTTTGAAAATTCCCTAAACCGGTCTTCACAGGAGAAACGACGTAAGGTGACTTCCACGTCTTGTTTCTGGGGTAACGCTAAGAGCTAAGCAATTTAATGAAATTTTACTCACAGTGTGTGCACTATTTCACCTCGAAGTCCGCATGAAATGTAGAATTCCGTAATGTAGCACGAGTACATCACCTAGTTAAATAATATTTTGGTGAATCTCTTTATATCCATCCTGTAGACATGTCCAGATAATTTCAGAAGTCTCTTGCGTACGATGTTAGTGATCATGTTTGTTAGACTGTAGAGGTTTGCAGTTCTCCTCTTGATCCGGATTCAGTTTTGCTGAGAATTTTCCGTTATTTCTTTTCAATTCCTGTGATTTTAGAATGACCGCCTAGGGTTAAGTTTTCCAGTGCGTATGGGCTTCTGGTAGGACACCAGTATTTCAATTTCGCATTACGCGATATCACTGTTTGGTTGCAATAATTGCATATTAGTCTAAGTGCTTTTTGGGGTTTGGTGGCTCATGCTACGCTGCCCCAGCTCTCCAATCCTGACGGATGAATGACTTCAAGGTATTTGAAGGAGGGCATCTGCGGTAACGTAGCTTATTCCATTTTCAGTTGGAATTCCGTGCTAATTCGACATATGTTTTCCATGTACTGGATTTTCTCGTATGGTATATGGAACTATTTAAAGCTATATCTTATGATCTATGTATGGCTTTATTAGTTTCTTTTTCGTTTCTAGGGAGATCGCTATGTCGTCTGCGAAAGCTAAGCGTTTCTTCTTGATTTTGTATCCTGACCTTCAGATGTTCATACTTTTGATGTCATTTTACCATTCCTTGATGAATTTGTCTAGAACTAAGTTTAACAGAAGTGGGGAAAGGCCGTCTCCTTGTCCTACTTTAAAAGATTAAAGGATTTCCTCAAAGAATTTCACATTAGATGTATTCTTGAGGGACTGACGAGTCAGTTCTCCGGTATTTCTGTCCATTGTATGTTCTTGTAGTTTGTCGAACAAGGTTCTTCTATCCACAGAGTCGTATTCCTTCTTGAAATCCACCAAGGTTTTCTTAAGCCTGTGGATCTTTATTATCTTTTTTCAGGTTCCATATCTCATCAGCACACCAATCGACATTTCCTGAAACCCGCTTGGTACTCGCCAGTCAAATGGTCTCTAATTTCAGAGTCCTTTCAGGAGGGCTTTGGATAGAATTGTATACATGACCAGTAGAACGGACAGAACTGTAACAATTGTTCGAATCCACCTTGTCACTTTTCACGTGTAATGGATGTATCAATGTGCTCTTCCAGTGGATTTGTTTTGTTTCCAGTACTTCTGTTAAGAGCGCGTGGATTCTGCTAATGAGGTAATCTCCTCCTAGTTTCCACATTTCTATGGTGATGTCATCCGCTCAGGATGTTTTTTCTTTTTAAGGGATCTGATGATTTCTGCTGTTTATTATAGGGAGAGGTGGGATTTGTGAATAAGGGTTTGGCGTAGGTTTTTCAAAATGTAGTCTCTCCTTTGGCCGAATACACTCGAGTACGTCTCCGAAGCAGTTAGCTTGGATCTTCCATTCTCCTTTGAGTTCGTCTGAGGTCGGATAGGAGGGATTTACGTGAGAAGCCTGACACTAGTGCGCGGAAGCATTGGCAGACACAGCTAGGGGAATTGTGGTCGCTGAGCCACGCTCAAAAGATCGGAGTCCCTGGTCGTCCTTTCAGTAGTAGCTGTACGCATTGTCGCAGAAGGTCTTGTAGAAATTCCGGGTGTTTTTCTTGAAGAAAACCTCTTCTATTTCTATGAGTGTAGTTTTCGGTATGCGGGCTTTTCTCTATGGATAAATTTTGTGGCCATTTTCTGAGTCTATAGGAAGGTCTCCCTTATGTTTTCGTCATATGTCCGTCCCACTGTGTCCACACTTTAATTCTGTCTTCTTTGGTTTGATCACAGGTCGAGTTCCACCATACGCCTGTCATTCAGTTTCGTGTCCTCAGGGAGCGTCCTAAATTCAGTGCTGATGTTTGGAAGGTGTTTCGCAGACCTAGCCAATCCTTGGGGTATTTCTGGGGCATGTTTTGTAGGAAGGCGCTGGTGCTCTTCTTGAGATATTCGGGGTCAACTCTCGGTGGTCTTAAATGTAGACCTGAATCTGTTAAGTTAGAATCATACTTTTACTTCAGTTATAGCGGCTCGTATCAGCGAATCCCTTATGCAGGCCTACTTTGACGATTTGAATCTCGCACATACTCTTGTTGGAGGTCGCAAGTTGGTCGAGCTAGAATCCCCTCGTAACGGGTTACGCGATTTCCAGGTTTCCTTTACTCGTGGAGGTCTAGTGAATTATGTAGATACGAGGCCGATACTATTTAGAGAGGTTTACTAAGTATTCTTTGTTTCGACCTACAATGTGTTGGATGATGTCCTACAATTCACCTGTATTTTCTTCCTCTTCTAGCCTATGGGATGAAGTCACCCAATACATATAGGGCCTATATATTTATTTTACAATTGACTTTACGTCGCAAACACACACAAAAGTAGGTCTTATCGCGACCTTGCAAAGGGGTAGAAGTCAGAAAGAAGCGGCCGTCCAACCCCAGCATTTTCCTGGGCTCCTGACAGTGGGGGTTCGAAACCACTATCTCCCGTATACAACCTCACAGCTACGCGACCCTAACCGCACGGTCAACTTGCTCGGTCGTTTTGAAGGGAATCTCTAGTAAAATCAAATGTTACAACCACTACCCCTACACAAATAAATTACAGCGAGGATTATAGGAACTTACTTATGACGATGAAAGGGAATAAGAGCCTGAAGCGCCACTCCATAGAGTTTGTTAAGAGAACTAGTCGGCACGGCTGCACATGAAGTCTCGAACCGCCCACAGACATCCATCCCGATGTTTACATTATGAGAATCCAACAAGCCTCACGTGAACGCTGCTCCTTCAAACATTCCAAACTTGCCGGCAAACACTTAACGTGGTTTGCTGTATGTTTGATTTTCCTGAATCTGAAACTTCAGGTTACAAAGAATTTTAAACTTTTTTTTTATGAATGTTCCCCCGCATTATTTTTTCATCGCTAGAACAAACATAACATGACACAACTTAACATAAACATAACGGAACGTTACATACAGTCATAGTCATAAGTTTTCATGCAACGAGCGAGTCAAAATTACCTACGGTGTATGTAGCACATATGAGAAGCTCCGTTGCAAAACATGCCAAAGGTATATTTTATAGTTTTGAGCAAAATAAGAAAAATGTATACCGGATAACCGTTAATATTAGAATTGTTTTCTCTTTTTTAATATTAATTCTATTCCTTTCGCTCTATATTCACGGTATGTTTCACGAGATTAGTTGTAACGAACCGATAGAAATTTACATTTTGATTTTACGTTAAGCAGATTTTTCTACGGACTTCATATAACTCATTCTTAAAATAATCATTAAATACCTGTTTGTTATTATTTCAAATCTCATTGATTAGTATACCAGGCAAAGTATTCACTGACATCTTGGAAGGAAGAATTGAATGTCAGTCGATCAGTCGTTGAGAGGAAGTTGGATGAAAACCAGTGTGGTTTCAGAGCACAGAGAGGCTGTCAGGATCAGATTTTCAGTATGCGCCAGGTAATTGAAAAATGCTACGAGAGGAATAGGCAGTTGTGTTTATGTTTCGTAGACCTAGAGAAAGCATATGACAGGGTACCGAGAGAAAATATGTTCACTATACTGGGGGACTATGGAATTAAAGGTAGATTATTAAAATCAATCAAAGGCATTTATGTTGACAATTGGGCTTCAGTGAGAATTGATGGTAGAATGAGTTTTTGGTTCAGGGTACTTACAGGAGTTAGACAAGGCTGTAATCTTTCACCTTTGCTGTTCGTAGTTTACATGGATCATCTGCTGAAAGGTATAAAATGGCAGGGAGGGATTCACTTAGGTGGAAATGTAGTAAGCAGTCTGGCCTATGCTGACGACTTGGTCTTAATGGCAGCCTGTGCCGAAAGCCTGCAGTCTAATATCTTGGAACTTGAAAATAGGTGCAATGAGCATGGTATGAAAATTAGCCCCTCGAAGACTAAATTGATGTCAGTAGGTAAGAAATTCTACAGAATTGAATGTCAGATTGGTGATACAGAGGTAGAACAGGTCGATAACTTCAAGTATTTAGGTTGTGCGTTCTCCCAGGATGGTAATATAGTGAGATTGAATCAAGTTGTAGTAATGCTAATGCAGTGAGCTCGCAGTTGCGATCAGCAGTATTCTGTAAGAAGGAAGTCAGCTCCCAGACGAAACTATCTTTACATCGGTCTGTTTTCAGACCAACTTTGCTTTACGGTAGCGAAAGCTGGGTGGACTCAGTATATCTTATTCATAAGTTAGAAGTAACAGACATGAAAGTAGCAAGAATGATTGCTGGTACAAACAGGTGGAAACGATTGCAGGAGGGTAATCGGAATGAAGAGATAAAGGCTAATTTAGGAATTAACTCGATGGGTGAATCTGTACGCATAAACCGGCTTCGGTGATGGGGTCATGTGAGGCGAATGGAGGAGGATAGGTTACCTAGAAGAATAATGGACCCTGCTATGTAGAGTAAGAGAAGTAGAGGGAGACCAAGACGATGATGGTTAGACTCGGTTTCTAACGATTTTAAGATAAGAGGTATAGAACTAAATGAGGCCACAACACTGGTTGCTAATCGAGGCTTGTGGCGACGTTTAGTAAATTCACAGAGGCTTGCAGACTGAACGCTGAAAAGCATAACAGTCTATAATGAAAATGTATGTATGTATGTATGTTCAAATTTACTACTACAATGTTGGACAATTGTGATAGTGATAATTGCACAATTATGGGTTGTTCACAAATTTTGGATACTGTTTGCAAGCTGTTTTAGTCCAAATATGTGTTATGCACTATGGATCACTTTAAACAAACTGTGTACATAAACGACATTTCATATAATTTGAAGAATTGTAGCTACCATCTATATGCGGACGACTTACACATATACTGTCACTGTAAGACCTCTAATTTCCCCTCAAGCCATAATGGCCGGTTTACACGTAGACAGTGTTTAGCTCAGTAGTAAGTTACTACTTAACTCATGTAGGCCAGTTTAAACGTAGGACAGCGTTTAGTACAGTGTTAATTTGTCCTCAAGTCAGTTCATTCAGTCGTTCTTGCGTCGTCAGTTAGATCAGAGATAAGATGATCGGCCATCAACAGCCAGTAAAACTTGTTGGTGACGTTATTCGTTGCGTGTTAGATGACATTTTAGAGGAAATTGTGGATTAGGTGACGGAAATTAGGAGTGAAAACAGATAACCAGAAGGAATTATGTCGGAACAAGTACAATTCTTTTTTAATAATTAGCCGAGGAGGATCAACAGGAACATTTGTTAATAGCCGAGCTGAGCAGCTCAGATAGTAGAGCGTTGGCCTTCTGACCCCAACTTGGCAGGTTCGATCCTGGCTCAGTCCGGTAGTATTTGAAGGTGCTGAAATACGTCAGCCTCGTGTCTGTAGCTTCACTGGCACCTTAAAGAATCCTGCGGGACAAAATTCCGGCACCTCGGCTCTCCGGAAAGCGCAAAAGCAGTTATTGGGACGTAAAGTGAGTAACATAATTTATTTGTTAACCTTGCGAATGTCTGAAGTAACATTTAATGAGTTACTGCATAAAAATGAACCATTGATATTAAAGAGAGATACTATCATGCGCAGTGCATTTTAGTATTCCAAAGCTACTCGTGATGAACGTGTTCACTAATTAACTTTAGGTTGTTACAGAGGCTTGCAGACTGAACGCTGAAAGGCATAACTGTCTATAACAGGGCCATCCAAACAGCGCTCCCCGAACGCTAGCGCTCTGGCCACGCTCCAAGCCAGTGCTCCGAGCGCTTTGGGGGAAGGTAGTTTCGGTAGTGGTGGGAGGAGCTTGGCTGGCTGAGCGAGCAGCCGATCCATCAGTAGCTAGTCTAGTCCAATGCGCTTTGCTGACAGAGTATAACTAAATCAGTTTCGCAGCTGTCATAAAAATGAAGTGAAATGGCGTATTGCTTTTAGTGCCTGGACTGTCCGAGGACAAGTTCGGCTCGCCAGATGCAGGCCTTTCGATTTGACTCCCGTAGGCGACCTCCATGTCGGGATAAGGATGGAATGATGATGAAGACGACACATACACCCAGTCCCCCTGCCAGCGAAATCAACAATTATGGTTAAAATTGCCGTCCCCACCGGGAATCGAACCCAGGACCCCTGTGACCAAAGGTCAGCCGCTAACCATTTAGCCATGGAGCCGGGTGCAGCTGTCATGACTGAACATCATAAAGCAGAATGGGATATTTCATTTTTCTGTACAGCTTATAAAGGGCATGCCAAATGTTTAGTGTGCCACCGAGATTTAGTGTGTTAAAATAAACACAATTTGGAACGGCACTACAGTGCCAACCACAGGGATGATTATGGTGATTTGACAGACGCCAGTCGCAAATCGAAGTTTGAAGAATTGAAAGAAAATTTCAAGCAGCGCTATTCTATAAGTATTAATTTTTTAATGTTAAAATGATTGTGTCCAGAAATATTGTACCCAAAATGGAGAAGATTATTTGCCCCGAAATTAAAAGCTCGCTAAAACGACTGACCAAAGTCACTTAAGGTCTGCACTATCTTTTCATATTTGTAAAATGTTGTTGAATTTTCCGCTGAGATATGTTCTAATTTCAGATCACTTGATTTCGTTTCCTGCATATTCCATATTTCGATTTATATATGCGGTATATTTGTGACGGCAAAACAGCCCTATCAGTATGATGTCAACAAACCCACAAAAGCCGTCGACCGCACGTTTGTACGTACGTATCTAGTCAGCGCTGTCCGAACTAGTATTGGCTACTGAATGCATGATTCGAAGCAGTGTATCGATTCATTCAAGTGTCCGAGTGAATCGATTCACAGGAACGGCGAGCTCACGGCACACGATTTAGCTTACTCCCAGCGGACAGTGCTGAGTGGCGCACTCACTGGACGGTGACGGGGAGCCGAGCTTCCGCTGCAGCGAGACAGTGAATCATGGCACATCGAAAGAATCGTGAACGAGCACGGCTCAGTGAGACACAAGAAACACGGCTCCTTATCGGCACACTGGACAGCTGGACACTGGCGGAGAGCCGAGCTTCCGCTGCAACGAGACATACAGTGAGCCATGGTACAGTACACTGAAAGAATCGTATGCTATAATGGATTCTGGAGCTCAGCTCCCATGAAAATAATACCCATTTGCAATCACTGTCCTCTTCTTACAGGGAGGTTTAAATAATGGATGGATTTATTTGCAGTGTTAAAAAGGTAGTCAAATCATAATTCTGAAGTATCTAGTAAGTAGGTAGGCTATTAGGTTATACTATTTATTAGTTTAATGAATCTTAGTATTATAACTTAGTTGGCATTTGACAATTAAACTCTACTCTAGCCTGCCCTATGACTATGAGTCATGCTCATGACCACTCAAAAGTACCTGTTTTATATTGGGAAGAACGGCTCAGTATTCTCTCAATTCATATGTCACATCGTTGCACCAGTGGGGCTTCAGGGACTCTCCAGCGTGTGATTGTGGTGCTTTAGTCCAGACCATGCATCATATAATGGACGAATGCCCTCTGCGTGCTTATGGTGGAGACCGAAAAAACTTTGCTGATGTCTCAGTATCCCTAGTGCAGTGGATAAACAATTTAGATATTCATGTGTAATTGTTCCCTACTTACCATGTATTCTTTGCAGGTTTTTCTTTTGTATAATATTGTATATACTTGTCCATTCTGTAAATTCCATACGCTTAATAATAATAATAATCGTTGCACAAGACTTCAGTCATATGTGGACAGACGCAATAACTTAACCAACAGTATGCTGGATCAGAAAACCAGCAGGCTACTGTACATCTTGGGTAGCCTATACAAAATATGACGATTTAAAAAAATCCTCAGCTGATAGAAAAATAAATATTTTCAAAAATGACTGAGCGAGTTGTCGTGCGGTTAGTATCGCGTAGCTATGCGCTTGCATTCGGGGGGTGGTGGTTTCGACTCCCACCGTCGGCAGCCGTTAAGATAGTTTTCCGTAGTTTCCCCATTTTTACACCAGGAAATGCTGGGACTGGACCTTAATTCAGGCCATGGCTGCTACCTTCCTAATCCTAACATTTCTCACCCTGCATCGCCGGAAACCTTCGATGAATTAGAGTGACTAGCATTTTTTCTAAGAAAGGAGTTCATAGTATGAAGACCAGATGTCAGCTGCGAGCACTGAATATTTTTGCTGCTGTCTTACCAGCACATACTACACAGATGCAGTAGGAGCGGTGACTAATGTGCCGTAAATCGGATCACTGTATCGATTCAGTAACGTGAACGGAATCAAATGAATCGATTCAGTAAAATGAATCGAATGTCCCATCACTAGTCCGAACATCGTCCGTCTGTCCAAGGTCTCGTCTTTGCCACAGTGTAGTGGTGGTAGGGGAAGGGGCGCTAGTCTGACTGCCCAGTGCTCCCCGAGCGCGGGCGCGCGCTCGGAGCGCAATGACTGGATGGCCCTGGTCTATAATGATGATCTATGCATGTATGTATTTTATGTCCATATAGTCATTGTTCTCAGCAATTAGAACGAACGATCGAAAGAAAAACGAAATCACAGGGATGATCAACTCCGTAATTTCACCCACAACTTATGACCTTTACTAAATTACGCCTGTTCACACGTGGTAAGTAGTAAGTACAGTGCTTCCCCCACTACTCCGATGGGTGCGCGCGCCGCTTGTGAGAGATCTACTTGAAAGGAAAAATAGATTGAATTCTATTCCACTTGACTAAATTGTTACTTAATCGTTTACTTACCACTTGCCACTAAAGTCGCAGTTCACAAGCTGCAAGTCACTTAAAATTAAGTTTAAAATTTAGTTACTACTAAATTACTGTCCGCGCGTAAACAGGTCTTAAGAGATATCAATGCTGACCTTCAGCGACTTAATGCTTACTCTTGAAAAATTCCCTCATCCTTAACCCCTCCAAGAAACAAGCAATCATTATTGGCTCTCAGATATTGTTGACCTCTACGATACGAAACTATTCCTCCATTTATACTAAATGGCAGAGTTATTCCATTCATCCAAACTATGAGAAATTCTGGAGTGACATTGATAGAAACATTGTAATAATTATGATATTATACTAATATTCGTTTTACATTTACAGTTTTCGGAGACGCCAAGGTGCCGGAATTTAGTCCCGCAGGTGTTCTTTTACGTGCCATTAAATCTACCGACACGAGGCTGACGTATTTTAGCACCTTTAAATACCACCGGACTGAACCAAGGACCAACCTGCCAAGTGTGGGTCAGCAGGATAGCGCCTCAACCGTCTGAGCCACTCAGCCCGGCGAACGAAACTTTAAACTGGTCTGAATATACTAGAAGTACGGTATTTGCAGAAAGCGTATTTTGTATACGTCATTCAGTTAAAAGGAACAGCAATATTTTGCCTCTTAATGTGAGAGTCAAACTCATACAAACACTAGTGCTTCCCATCTTTGACTAGTGTGACGTCATTCTTGTAGACACAACAAAAGAGCAAACTTCGAAACTTCAGCAAGCGCTTAATTGTTGTCTTGGATTTATTTACAGTCTGAGTTATGATACACAGTCACCCCTTACTATCACACTATTGCATGGCTGACACCTGATAAACGACGAACGTATCACATACTGATACGGATATACCAACTACTCTCTGAAGGCAGACCACTATACATTTCATCCCAGCTTGAGTATTTTTCCTCCTTTCACAGCAGTAATACCCGCTCTGGTCCCTCCCTTTCCACTCCTGTTCACCGATCCTCTATGTATAACAATTCTTTTGTTGTGACGGGTTCTAGACTTTGGAATTCCCTGCCTTTCAGTGTCAGAAATACCACCACATCACTGAAAATTAAGACTACTTGCCGAGACTTCCTGCTGAATTTGGCTGACTAACTTGTATGACTGGATGATCGAATGAATGTCAGTTATAAAGTGCAATGTATTATCGTGTAGGTTATTATTTACTATAAATTATCATGTACTCTTAAGCTCTGCTCCCAATGATGTATCACTACAGTGGTCAAGTGTAAGATAGAGCCAAGAGCCCCTAACTTCGCCACCTATAAAGGCATATACGTGTTTAATGAATGATCACTGATCACCACAGTGAGCTACGATGAGTGAATCATTCAATGTGTTACTTAACTGTACTTTTAACTAATATATAGGTATCTTGAAAAAGGTTCAGCATTATAGAGGAGGCAGAACACTGTCCTACCCTGTCGGCCAACATTCTGATGAAGATTACTTTTTGTACACCAATGGAACTTGAATTGGCTTACCACTGAGTCGGTGGTAGTGGTGGTGGCGGTGATTACTGTTTTCAGAGGAAGTACAACTAGGCAACTATCCTCTATATAAGGTGTTAGGGGTATACGTGTAGATATTTCTTCGAGCAATAGAGAACGATGTGACGAACCACTATATATCAAACTTTTAATAATACTCGGAAGTTATTTTCGAGAGCAAAGGGTTACGATGTTTTTAGAATAGGTAATATGACTTGTTCTAGTGAATGAATAGCTTTCCTTCGATAACGGGCAAGTTACGCTCCATCCGTGCCAAACTGGTTTCATATTTAAGAGCAACTGAACTACAATAACAGCTGAAGGCTGCTACTAGTGTATGCCGTGTTACGTTGTTACATTCTCGCCAGACTAGTTCTGTGGTTGTTAGTATTTTGTTTCCTTCTTAGGGACTTCAGACAAACCTGGTCATCGGTTTCGGACCCTGTAGATGTATTGAATTGTAAGCTTTAATACTGCTTCTTTTGCTGTTACGTCCTTTAGGGGATTGGGATAACTGTGGTCATCAGCCCCATAGTATAGTGAGTTGGAAATGACCTGAAAACCTGTGTCGGTGCGGGATCTGTACGAGCGTGTGATATAATTATTAGAGCGTAAGGTTGGGTGAAATGGATACAAGAACTACTTAACGGAAGACCTCAAAGGGTGCGCGTGGTAGAAACACTATCGCCTCTAGCAAATGTTAGGTCTAGTGTAGCTCACGGTAGCGTTATTGGGCCAATTCTTTTCATATTTTTCATTAATGAAATGCCTGATTCGTCCGACTCATTGGCTGAATGGTCAGCATTGAGATCTTCGGTTCAGAGTATCCCGAGTTCGATTCTCGGCTGGGTAGAGGATTTTAATCTTGTTTGATTAATTCTTCTGGCTCGGGGACTGGGTATCTGTGTTTGTTCCAACACTTTCCTCTTCATATTCAGACAACACACTACACTACCAACCACGACAGAAACACGCAATAGTGATTACATCCTTCCATATAAGGTTGGCGTCAGGAACGTCATTCGGCCGTAAAATAGGGCCAAACCACATGTGCAACACAGTTCGCACCCACACCTGCGACCCCACAGGTGTGGGAAGAGCGGTAGAAGAAGTAGTAATAGTAGTAGTAGTAGAAGATATGCCTGATATGATAAAATCGGAAGTGCGGCTCTTTGCTGGTGATTGCGTCAAATACCGGGAGATAAAGACAGAGGACGACGATCAATTGCTTCATCAGGATTTAGATACGATTGAAGAATGGGTGCGTGAAAATCGAATGAAAATTCTCATCGGAAAAAGCAAGAAATTGTATTTCAATAAAAGAAAAATGACAGAAAAGAGGGATTACGAAATGAAATGAAATGGCGTATGGCTTTTAGTGCCGGGAGTGTTCGAGGACAAATTCGGCTCGCCAGATGCAGGTCTTTCGATTTCACTCCCGTAGACGACCTGCGCGTCGTGATGAGGATCAAATGATGGTGAAGACGACACATAACACCCAGCCCCCGTGCCAGCGAAATTAATCAATTAAGGTTAAAATTCCCGACCCTGCCGGGAATCGAACCCGGGACCCCTGTGACCAAAGGCTAGCACGCTAACCATTTAGCCATGGAGCCGAACGAGGGATTACGAACTTATGGTGGGTGGGAGTGTTGTTGAAGTTGATAGTTGTATATACTTAGGTGTTACTATTAGAGAAGACTTACTGTAAGCTGCTTTTATTGTGTTGGGGTTGGTAACGGATTATGATTAACATCATTGACTGCAACGACATCACGTTGCACTTCACATTAGCCAATAGGGATGCAAATAGCTACTTCAGAAATGAAAAAGCGTGTAAAAGCCTTCATTAAGTTATAAAAGTAAATATACTTCTTCGGGCGGGATGGTGGGGATTCTTGGACTTCGCAATGATCGCATCTCTCCTCTGAGATGCTCTCCAAGTAAGATTTCATTATTTCCCATTTAATATAACATTACAAAGAACATGACAGCCGGGCCAAATTTTTACCTAATAATAAAAAAGTATGTGGAAGCAATGCCAGGTCTCAACCAAAGGCCCCGTGGTCACCAAACAACGCTCCCAAGTTGAGAGCCCCATGGGGCACTTTTAGTCGCCTATTCCGACATGCAGGGGATACCGTGGGTGTTCTACTGCCCTCACCCACAGGGTATACGTTGTCAGATCTTAAAGACTTGACGCCTTAATGCTCACGGCCACGAAAACAGGCTTGGTGCGACGCTAAATCACCAGCCAACAGAAAAAAAAATGAAGGCTTAAAAGACATACCGAATAACTACTTCTAGAACTAGGATGGAAGATCAGATCATGAATAGTTGCAGTTCCCCAGTCGGACACATTTCCGCCGGAGTAATCGCCCATTGTATGGCAATGACTGCTGTATTAGATACTGTCGTTTGTCTAGTTTGGTTGTACTTACAACGCGATGCGACACATTCGAAGAACATAGCGACGTCTAGACACATGTAAATTGGCTCACTGGAGTTCATCGGCGCCACCGTCGTTCACAGTAAGATAAAACTATACGGGAAGCAAAAATCGACTGAAACAAACATAGTGTACCCGCAACGAGGAACTGCGATGGGTGTAGTAGTGAACACAAGGAACAAAACTGTCTTAAGGTAACTGAAGTACACATTAGCGACGAGACGTGGGGACCATTTGTGAAAACAAATAGCTTCATCTGGGGGCAATAATAATAATAATAATAATAATAATAATAATAATAATAATAATAATAATAATAATAATAATAATAATAATAATAATATGTGTATATTGGGTATTCAGCCAGAAGGCCGGTTTAATCCTCTGCAGCTCCACCATCAGCTGTCATGGATAGCCTAGGTGTCACTGAAGAGGCATACTAGGGAAATAAGGAGTGAGGTAGTTTCCCGTTGCTTTCCTCAATGAGCCAGAAGTTAACATTACATATCAGTCTGCCAACCCACTGAAATGCATGCTCCAACCGACCCTACGAGCGATATTTTCACATCATCTATAACAGGAACTGGCTGCTATAATCATAATAATAATAATAATAATAATTACAAATTGCTTTACGTCGCACCGATACAGATAGGTATTATCGCGACGATAGGAAAAGAAAGGGATAGGAGTGGAGTGGAGAGGAGAGGAATCGGCCGTGGCCTTAAATAAGGTACCGTCCCAGCATTCGCTTGGTGTGAAATGGGAAAATCACGGAAAATGACCATCAGGGCTGCAGACATTTGGGTTAGAACCAACTATCTCCCGAATAGCTCACAGCTACGCGCCCCTAAATTCACAGCCAACTCGCTCGGTAATATTAATAACATTAATGCCAGTAAAAATATTTTTGTATGTTTGTGAAATTGTCACATCTGAATGACTTTATTGATCTGGATTAAATTTCACAATTTGAGTATGATCTGGGATAACGTTATCACTTTATCTACCCATCCATAGGCCTATATAAAATACCTGTTCTGTCTGACTTCCACAGCGATACTGAGAAAATTGGTAAAGTTTGAGCAGCTGCAACTGGCACCATTGCGCTTCATTCGCCGTGTTCATGCGCAGTTCCACCTGTCGACATGAGTTGCATCTACGCCATCTGCCGGTTCCTTCGCCTACCACAACCATAAGGAAAAAATAGTCACTATCCTGACGTGTACAATGGTATTACTTCAACCTATCAGCACGAGATGGAACTGTTACCAGTGATATTGAGGAATGACATCTAACAAGTTTTGATGTCGAGTGCTTCACTGAAGATATTTCCACTTTAGGTATGCAGTATGATCCATGTGACGTAGACATTTCGCATGTTTAGATAAAATGCCTCTGATTCAGTGAGGTGGAATTGTCATTTTGTTGCATGTGGCAACATTATCGTCATCTACTAACGAATAAGTAAACGGGCCAGCTAGGAAGACATCCGGTGAGGGGAAGTGTGCGAGTGAGAAAGCAGAGCCGTGGGAGCGAGAACGCTGACTTCCCCTTCTCGCTCAGTGTTGTGGCGACGTACAGTTGACCCGAAATATTTGTTATAACTGACATGTAACACACCGCAGATTTTCAGTTAGTGGAATTCCCTTCCGGCTGTAAATTACAGACAGACATACCTAGCCGAAATGAATGCATTTAGAAGTGTTACAGATGACAGATAGGTTGAAGGAGTTAGAACATAATTTAACCTTCTATTACAGTAGCTGTCAAAATCGTTTCCATGTATCAATTTGCGTAGTCCTTATTTTTAAATTATAATTTGATGTAAAATTAACTTTACGACGCTGTAGATGTACAGTGTAGAATATGGTTTGCTGTAACACCAGGCATCATAACCTGAGCAACGTCATGTAAAATAACTCGATAATAATAATAATAATAATAATAATAATAATAATTGTACCGGGCGGTACACCTCCACGCCGCTAATTTAAAATGTGCGCCAATTGAAACTCCTCTGCTGGAGGAAGTCTAAACTTTATCGACGGTATTAATTTTCAAGTTTCTCGGAAGATGTCACTACTTGGAAAGTTTGGAGTTTTTGAACTGTGCCACTTTTGATGTATTTTTGTTTTACCGGTAGTAAGAAGTGTGAACTTTCTCTTCTAGAGGACACTACTGAAGAACTACAATAGTGCACCCTAATGCGAAGAAAAAGAACTGTTCTTTTGGAGAAAATTTAATTTCAAAAGGTTGTTCTTTGTTAAATTTCCTTCTGTCATTGTTTAAGTTGGCAATATTAACCCTTTCTTTCCCCTCGTTTTAAATTTAGCCAATCCCGAATTTCTTTCATTAATTCCTGACCAATCGGATGTATCTTCCCCCAACTTGAATATGTTGCTGTATCCTACCCAATAAAGAGTTTGTGGGAGGGTGTTCTCATTCCCCTAACGCCTCGAACTTTCCGCGAGAGTATATAAAATGCTGATTTTAGGGTCTCCGGGCCACTTCTGTTCCATCTTTTCGTGTGTAAAGTACATAGCAGGGGGCGGGAAGCGCCTCTTTCTTCGGCGGCAGTCAACAACCAGGTAATGGCCGATTAATTACTTCTTTTCTTGCTTGCTCAGCAGTTTAACTCTCGGGGCGGGTCCGAAGTTTTTCCATTATGTAACCTTCCTTAAAATGTAAAGAAACTTGTATCTATTCCATCTTTTAAACTGCATATCGGGATAGAGAGTGCTTAACCCTCTCGAGCTCCCAATCATATTGTTTTGAGGTGAACTTATTTTTCTCAACCTATTCTTCGTTAACGTAAAGCAAATTGTTCTTTTCTAAAGTCACCTCTGTAGTATGGGATTAGCCCTTGCATTAGTGGCCTAGAGCCAGATTAGGTTTTAAAAACAAGTGTATTAGGAGTGCAGATCGCCTCCTCTCAAATTGTTATTTTAGAGGTCATGTAATTAACCTTCTTGTCATTTAACAGACCTCAGTAGGTTGGGTATTTTACCCCTGTGTATATGTCCTGAAAGGACAGCTTGAAAGTGGAATTAGGTGGGGCCTTTGACAGGCCTGAATTTTGAGAGCAAGTTGCTCTTTTTCTGAAAATTTTGTTTTCTGCGCGCCTCAAGGAGGCCTTACTGTGTATTTTGGAGCAAGTGCTCCTAGGCATGAATGGGGTTCTCTGCCCCTCTGTTGACACTTGTGTTTGGGGTAAAACTGAGCTAATTGCTCAAGGATTGTGATCGCGGGGCTCGAAGCCCAAATCCTGTAAATACTGTAATTGTACTTTTGTTGCCTTGCTACTCTGTACCTGCCATGTTTGTTATTTCTCGATTTTGAAAAGAAAATATAACCTTGTTCAATTTTAAATTCACTTTAATTTCGTAGCCTGAGACCTATTCACCACCCCGCACCTTCTTTCACGCACAACTACCACAAAAACACGGTAATAATAATAATAATAATAATAATAATAATAATAATAAGCTACGAGAAAATTGAAAACTCTCAGAAACTATGCGAAGAAGGAGGATAAACTTTTACGGTCATCTTCTCCTCAGAATGAACTCTATAATTAACCGAACAAATCTTGACTTCTTCCGTAACTCAAAACAAAACCGAACTGGTTTATAGAAACTGTAAAAGACATGGTAGAATTAAAAACTACAGAAAATTCACTATTCGGTCGAATAGCTAAAGTAATAACTAAAGAAGAAAACATAACGTTCAAAACAAATCTACATTAAAAGCCAAATCTATTTGTCTCGGAAGACGAGAAGAAACGAAGATCAGAAAGAATGAAGAAATACTGGGCACTAAGAAAAGAACAACACACAGAGAAAGAATTGATTCAACATACCCCAAAGAGGGTGAAACGAAATAATAATAAGAATAATAAAAATAATATCCGCCTCTGTGGTGTAGTGGTTAGCGTGATTAGCTGCCACCCCTGGAGGCTCGGGTTCGATTCCCGGCTCGGCCACGAAATTTGAAAAGTGGTACGAGGGCTGGAACGGGGTCCACTCAGCCTCGGGAGGTGAACTGAGTAGAGGTGGGTTCGATTCCCATCTCAGCCATCCTGGAAGTGATTTTTCATGGTTTCCCACTTCTCCTCCAGGCAAATGCCGGGACGGTACCTAACTTTAAGGCCACGGCTGCTTCTTTCCCTCTTCATTGTCTATCCCTTCCAATCTTTCCATCCCCCACCAAAGCCCCTGTTCAGCATAGCAGGTAAGGCAGCCTGGGCGAGGTACTGGTCATCCTCCCCAATTGTATCCCCCGACCTAATGTCACGCTCCAGGACACTACCCTTGAGGCGGTAGAGGTGGGATCCCTCGCTGAGTCCGAGGGAAAAATCGACCCTGGAGGGTAAGAAGATTAATAATAATAATAATAATAATAATAATATAATAAGTACTTTTGCGTTAAGGCGAGAAAGCAGTGTTAGACTATATGATCGTTTGTCCTTAGCTCCTTAATGCCAATATGTTGCTTTCTTGTAAAATAAGAAATGTGACTTAACGATATGACATATATATACTGACTGACAGAGCAAATGCAACACCAAGAAGGAGTGGTCAGAACTTTATGCCAATTGCAGGGTAGACTGACGTCACTGAGGTATGCTCATGATGTGAAATGCGCCGCTGTGCTGCGCACGTAGCGAACGATAAATGGGACACGGCGTTGGCGAATGGCCCACTTCGTACCGTGATTTCTCAGCCGACAGTCATTGTAGAACGTGTTGTCGTGTGCCACAGGACACGTGTATAGCTAAGAATGCCAGGCCGCCGTCAACGGAGGCATTTCCAGCAGACAGACGACTTTACGAGGGGTATGGTGATCGGGCTGAGAAGGGCAGGTTGGTCGCTTCGTCAAATCGCAGCCGATACCCACAGGGATGTGTCCACGGTGCAGCGCCTGTGGCGAAGATGGTTGGCGCAGGGACATGTGGCACGTGCGAGGGGTCCAGGCGCAGCCTGAGTGACGTCAGCACGCGAGGATCGGCGCATCCGCCGCCAAGCGGTGGCAGCCCCGCACGCCACGTCAACCGCCATTCTTCAGCATGTGCAAGACACCCTGGCTGTTCCAATATCGACCAGAACAATTTCCCGTCGATTGGTTGAAGGAGGCCTGCACTCCCGGCGTCCGCTCAGAAGACTACCATTGACTCCACAGCATAGACGTGCACGCCTGGCATGGTGCCGGGCTAGAGCGACTTGGATGAGGGAATGGCGGAACGTCGTGTTCTCCGATGAGTCACGCTTCTGTTCTGTCAGTGATAGTCACCGCAGACGAGTGTGGCGTCGGCGTGGAGAAAGGTCAAATCCGGCAGTAACTGTGGAGCGCCCTACCGCTAGACAACGCGGCATCATGGTTTGGGGCGCTATTGCGTATGATTCCACGTCACCTCTAGTGCGTATTCAAGGCACGTTAAATGCCCACCGCTACGTGCAGCATGTGCTGCGGCCGGTGGCAATCCCGAATCTTCAGGGGCTGCCCAATGCTCTGTTTCAGCAGGATAATCGCCTCTGTAGCGTAACGGTTAGTGTGATTAGCTGCCGTCCTCGGGGGCCCGGGTTCGATTCCCGGTACTGCCAGAAATTTAAGAATGGCAGGAGGGCTGGTATGTGATTGAAATGGTACATGCAGCTCACCTCCAATGGGGGTGTGCCTGAAAAGAGCTGCACCACCTCGGGATGAGGACACGAGTTTTTAGCAGGATAATGCCCGCCCACACACTGCTCGCATCTCCCAACAGGCTCTACGAGGTGTACAGATGCTTCCGTGGCCAGCGTACTCTCCGGATCTCTCACCAATCGAACACGTGTGGGATCTCATTGGACGCCGTTTGCAAACTCTGCCCCAGCCTCGTACGGACGACCAACTGTGGCAAATGGTTGACAGAGAATGGAGAACCATCCCTCAGGACACCATCCGCACTCTTATTGACTGTGTACCTCGACGTGTTTCTGCGTGCATCGCCGCTCGCGGTGGTCCTACATCCTACTGAGTCGATGCCGTGCGCATTGTGTAACCTGCATATCGGTTTGAAATAAACATCAATTATTCGTCTGTGCCGTCTCTGTTTTTTCCCCAACTTTCATCCCTTTCGAACCACTCTTTCTTGGTGTTGCATTTGCTCTGTCAGTCAGTGTAATTATATAATTGTTCTCAGGTACAGAAACAAAATATACAGTAATTCATAAAAGGCAACACCATAAAGGGTCTACATATGCTGAGTAACAACGTATGTACACGAAGATAACTTAAATGGCACTATAAATAATAAGTAATAAAATAATGACATTATAATTAGTCACAAAATGAGCACATTCTTGCTTTATTATGTCCACTACATCTCTTCAATTCCACTGAGTCCTCCGTCATCACTTCTGTCGTCCTCACCGGATGACGTGTCGTCAGCTCCCAGCTGGTTCGCAAAGGACTCCATAATGTCTTCAAAATGTTACCCATCACTTATGTTCCAGTCTTCGGCGGATATTGACGCCAATTTCTGTCTAGTGAGTTTCTATACGTCGTCAATAGTGAAGGTGACGTGAGAAGCTACCCAGTTCTTCACTTTTGCCCACATTATTTCAGTACTGTTTAATTCAGGGTTATAAGGGGGCAGTCGAATTACCGAGTGTCCGTACTGTTCATCTAGGAGGTAGGTTTTGTGTGCCGGCTTGTGCAATTTGATAAGCTCATAAAGCTCGTGTTGGTATATCGTCTCACGGTGTGGAATGTTCCTATTCACTAGCCAGGAGATTATCGTCACTTTACGTGAGCTGGAGGTTGGAGCACGATCTACTTTCTTGTTGTGATATGACGAGTAGTCAATTACGAGAAAACTGCGAGGTGGAAGTTATCTTTCATATCTTTCATTCTCTTTAAAAAAAAAGTCACTATTCGTGTCATCGTGGTAGTTGCCACTCTTGCTGCCAGACTTCCAGATTAGCAGACAGTTCTCGATGAAACCCATTTCACCGCCAGCATGTACAACTACCCTCCACCCGATACTGGGCATTTTTTAATAAACAAACCTTTTGTATTTAACGTCATGTTTTTCCATTAGGATGCGCTTGTTAGTGTTAGTTTTTTCTGATGATATCCTAAGGATCGAAGAATTCGCTTGACACTAGTATTGGATCCTTTGAACTTTAAGTCTTTACCTAACTTTGCACGAATTTTTGAAACTGTAGGTAAACATTTTTCATCTAAATAAAAATTGCTAACAATAAGACGTACGGCACCTTCGTCAAAGTCGTCCAATCCAGTAATATTCTTTGTGCGCATTCGGTTTTTGTTTGGTGTTTCAAACAGACTATCCATAGGTTTTCCTAATTCTTTCGTTTTCCGCTCTTAATCCGTACCAAAGAACTTTCTGACACTCCAACAGCTGCTGCTGCTACTCTTTCCTGCACTTTTTTTTTTACAATCTATCACGAACTTTTCTTCCATTGCCTCCCTTTCCATAATGTCTATAATGTTCAAGATTTCTGCACAAGTCTGACTCTTTAGCACCTTACGATGCAGGCTACTTTTAACGCCTTCCATACTGTTACAGATAGGCCTAACGTACACTACCACTAACCACGGTTACTACTCAACGGGAAATTAGAAAGCAGAGCGCGTCAGCTGAGTGTAAACTTATGCACTGAACTGTCCTTGTAGCAGGAGCTCTGTCAGGAGGGGATACGCTACGCGAGATAGTCCAAAGTGCGCATGCGCTCCCAGATGTCTTCCTAGCTGGCCCGATCTGTACCGCTTTCTTTGAAGTTGGATTAGAATAGTTGTCGACTGATTGCCAATATACAATTTTATACTAATCTACTTCCAAAGTGTCAATCGTATAAAGTAAGTAAGTAATAATAATAATAATAATAATAATAATAATAATAATAATAATAATAATAATAATAATAATAATCATGCTATTTGCTTTACGTCCCACAAATTACTTTCATCGTTTTAGAAGACGCCGAGGTGCCGGAACTTAGTCCCGAAGGAGTTCTCTTATGTGGCAGTAAATCTACCGGCACGAGGCTGACGTATTTGTGCGCCTTCAAATACCAGCGGATTGAGACAGGATCGAATCTGCCAAGTTGGGTTCTGAAAGCCAGCGCCTCAACTGTCTGAGCCACTCAGCCCGACTAAAAGGTAAGTAAGCCTACCTGCGTAGTAGTTTCTCGGAGGTAGGATTAACGGTGTTATATTTTACAGGTAGTCATTCACAGTATGTACGAGTGAGGCCAAGATGGAGATACGGTACATATAAAGAACATCGTCTACACTAAGGGTGCTCAGCTGGGCGCCATTTGAGACTGGCCCAGTGGGGCGGGACTGGCCTGACGTAAATGCGGGCAGCTTACGTAGACGCATAGGTCACACTGAAGCGAAAGAGTGAACACACTTTGCAGGGAAGGAAGCAGTGACGTTCAATTGTGAAAGCTCTCCTCCACTACTCGGCGAAATGCTGATTGGGGTACAGTATTTAAAAACCGCTATAATCGCAAGAAAACCTACCTTTTCAAGATAGTCTGGTTTGATTTATACCTACCTCGATATAAACAGTTCTATTTTCTTACATTTATACATTGAAAGAAAACTGACACGTTATAATTTTTGTGTTACAATTTACAAAGGTACATGGTTTGAGCGTACAAGCTAAGATTTACAACTCCTTGGATGGGAATGTCAGGATTTCCATGTTTTAAAAGTAAAATTCCTGCTATTCATTCAGCAAAAAGTAATCTCTGTCTGTTAGATCATCATCCCAGAGACTGGTTTGATCTTCAGATAGCACCGCCAGAGGTTCTGCGGTTACGTGGAAACAGCAACAACCATTGGAGGCGTCACAATGAGGCGTACTAGGCAAGATGAGGAGTGAAATAGGAGCAGCACCTTTCATAACACTCAGACACACTGGTTATGCTCTGAATGTCATTACTCAGCACTACCCACACCCTAGCAACGTTGATATTATTACAGCCATAGATGAGACTGGGACTTCGGTGGAAGCTAAATTTTGATCCGCCATGTGCCAAGGGACAGATGCAAAAGTACTTAATCCATCAAGTAATGTCAGTAGGCGGCAGAAAGTAATATATTTACAAAATTCAACAAGTTTACTGCTTGAATTTGCACAGTGTTGTGTGGCTTTCCCTGTTCACTGAATTTCTGGAAATAGTATTTAAGGCTTATCAGGCATCCGATGATAATAAATAGCCTTTAAATGTGCGAGGAAGTTTCATCCTGAGTGAGTACAGAGATGTTTACTATCTAAGATTAAAGTACTACAACTAAAATATAAATGTATCAACCAAATAGACGTACAGTATGCCTTCAAATAAATAACCTAACTGATGTTATTCCTGGCGGTAAGCATGTTTGGATTATTGGTGAGTTTATCAGACAATTTAAATCCAAGCAACCATAAGCCACAGCTTAATCACCTTATCTCCGTATTATATTAGAAATGTTTCTAAAGCACGTCTTAAATACTGTAATTCATTACGTACATTAGAACAATATTTGAGGTTGTAGGCCTAACTATGTATTGTATCCAGTCGGAATACATGAATTCCAATGAACATAAATAGTCTAAATTAATTCCCAGCAGGTAAATTGAAAATGACATGGATTTCTTCCCTATGTCTTTCATAATTTCCTACCTCTATTTCAAACCCGGGTTTCGCCGCAATGATAGGGAGTGACTGGGAGAACTTCGCCCAACCTTCACAGCCTGTGACGTAACCACAACGTCACTGTTGTTGAATAGCATATCGTCGTTGCCGGGACAAAACCTCCTATGCGATAATATTTTTGGAGATTTACTGACCCGCAGCACATACATTACGAAGAGCGACAATGCCTTGACAACATTCACACAATATTGCACCTTAGATGACAGAAACATACCGGCCAAAGTTCTAGGCTAAAATATTTCACATAGGAGATTTTGTCCCGGCCTGTCTGCCCGCCCGCTTACCGTACTGTGCGCCCGCGGGACAAAGTGCCCAGCGTGAGCACCTCTGGTCTACACTGAAGAACCATCGGAGACCAGCACCTAGACTGTTTTACTGACTTTATTAAGGAGCAACAGTTAATTTTATTTATTAATTCTGAAAGCAGTATGTGTTTGCTAAAGGACACAGAACAGCTCACAAGTTCTATGAAAAATAATTGAATTGTTGATCTCGAAAAAGAAATATCAATGCACTTTAGAATATGCACATCGTTAATGATTTTTTTTAATTGAAGGAACTTACTAGGAGATTGAATCTAGTAAAGACGTCAGCTAAGGATATGATGATGGCAAGCATATTTGGCACTCATACATGTTTTAGTGAAAATGGAAGAGTATGTATGGGAACTTAAAAACAGAAACAGGTTTCATGAAGGGCATTCCAGTTATCATTAATGAACTAGGGGAGGGTGTAAGCGAGGATCTTCAAAAGGCAGAAGAATTCAGTCAGCAGTATGTAAAGATTGTTGGTTACAAGGTTAATGTCCAGACAGAGGAGGTGACTAATACTAAAGAAGTATTAAAATTTATATATGACAACAATGATATTTACAGTAAGATTCAAAAGTTGAAAACTAGAAAAGCAGCTGGAATTGATAAGGTTTTGGAGGGTATACTAAAGACAATGGGTTGAGATATAGTACCATATCTGAACTACTTATTTGGTTATTGTTTGCATGAAGGAGCTATACCAAATGAATGGATAGTTGCTATAGTAGCCCCTGTGTATAAAGGAAAGGGCGATAGACATAAAGCTGAAAATTACATCTAAGCTTTGGGAAGGCGTAATTTCTGATTATATCAGACATGTTTGCGAAATTAGTAACTGGTTTGATAGAAGGCAGTTTGGTTTTAGGAAAGATTTTTCCACTGAAGCTCAACTTGCAGGATTCCAGCAAGGTATAGGAGATATCTTGGATTCAGGAGGTCAAATTGACTGTATCGCCAAAGGCATATGATACGGTAGAACATGGGAGACTACTGGCCAAAATGAGTGCAACTGGACTAGGAAAAAAGAGTGACTGAATGGGTGGCTATATTTCCAGAAAATAGAACTCAGAGAATTAGAGTAGGTGGAGCTTTATCTGACCCTGTAATAATTTAGAGGGGAATTCCTCAAGGCAGTATTATTGGACCTTTATGTTTTCTTATATATATCAATGATATATGAAATGGAAATGAAATGGCGTATGGCTTTTAGTGCCGGGAGTGCCCGAGGACAAGTCCGGCTCGCCAGATGCAGGTATTTTGATTTGACTCCCGTAGGCGACCCGAGTGTCGTGATGAGGATGAAATGATTAAGAAGACGGCGCATACACCCATCCCATTCAGCCATGTAGCCGGAAAATGATATATATATGCGTGTGTAAAGAATTGGAATCAGAGGTAAGGCTTTTTGCAGGTGATGTTATTCTTTATAGAGTAATAAGTAAGTTACAAGATTGCGAATAACTGCAAAATGACCTCGATAATGTTGTGAGATGTACAGTGGGCAATGGTATGTTGATAAACGGGATTAAAAGTCAAGTTGTGAGTTTCACAAATAGGAAAAGTCCTCTCAGTTTTAATTACTGCGTTGATGGGGGAAAGTTCCTTTTGGGTATCATTGTAAGTACCTAGGTGTAAATATAAGGAAAGATCTTCATTGGGGTAATCACATAAATATGATTGTTAATAAAGGGTATAGATCTCTGCACATGGTTATGAGGGTATTAAGGGTTCTAGTAAGGATATAAAGGAGAGGGCTTATAAGTCTCTGGTAAGACTCCACCTAAGGTATGGGTCCTGTGTATTTGACCCTCACCAGGATTACTTGATTCAAGAACTGGAAAAAATCCAAAGAAATGCAGCTCGACTTATTCTGGGTGATTTCCGACAAAAGAGTAGCGTTACAAAAAAGTTTTGGCTGGGAAGACTTGTGAGAAAGGAGACGAGCTGCTCGACTAAGTGGTATGTTCCGAACTGTCAGTAGAGAGATGGCGTGGAATGACATCCGTAGACGAATAAGTTTGAGTAGTGTCTTTAAAAGTAGGAAAGATCACAACATGAAGACGAAGCTGGTATTCAAGAGGACAAATTGAGGCAAATATTCGTTTATAGGAAGTGGAGTTAGAGATTGGGGTAACTTACCAAGAGTGATATTCAATAAATTTCAAATTTATTTGCAATCATTTAAAAAAAAGGCTAGGAAAACAACAGATAGTGAATCTGCCAGCTGGACCACAGCCCTAAATGCACATCAGTATTGATTGATTGATTGATTGATTGATTGATTGATTGATTGATTGATTGATTGATTGATTGATTGATTGATTGATTGATATGCATCGGTATTTATTGGTTCTCGGACCACTAGTTCTTCACCTTCGTTCAGACAAGAGATTTCACTGTGGGAGTTCAGTGTTCATTCTCCCGTAATTCTTTCCTAACATAAACCTGAATAACAGTCCGCGGCGAGCAGCAGCACAGTTCCAGTTGGAAAATTGTCCATTCAATGCAAAACGCAAATTTAATGATGAATGGGAAGAACAGTCTTTCTCCTCTTCCAAAGAAGACGATGTGACGTAGATTTTAAATAAATACCGGGCGAGTTGGCCGTGAGGTCAGGGACGCGCGGCTATGAGCTTGCATCCGGGAGATAGTGGGTTCGAATCCCACTGTCGGTAGCCCTGAATACGGTTTTCCGTGGTTTCCCATTTTCACACCAGACAAATGCTGGGGCTGTACCTTAATTAAGGCCACGGCCACTTCCTTCCAACTCCTAGGCTTTTCCTATCCCATCGTTACCATAAGACCTACCTGTGTCGGTGCGACGTAAAACCACTAGCAAAAAAAAAAAAAAGTGCCCGCTTATTCCTCCATCTGCTGGTTCCTTCCAAACCTCGTGGTGTTTGCTTGCTTTGCGGATTGCTTGTCAACTGGGTCGGGGTTTACCTACGCACAGCGAGTCTCTTCTCTACGGCAAAAAGTCAAGTGGGTGGTAAGGAAGACAACAAAGCCAAGATGTATAGTCCAGTTCATTACAGTTTTTGCACTATTAATGTATGCTGCTAAGACAGCTTTACGTATCGAGACCTGCATCTGGTGACAGTTAAGCAAGTATCAGTCCCTAGTATCACTCACAAAGTACGGAATTTATGTGTAAGTCAATAGTGGGTGGGTACAACAATTTTTTGTACTACAATCTGCCGTCAGACTTTTAATAAGTGCACCTCGAGTAACAGGGTCTATACCGGGCTGGGTCAGAAACAACTGAGAAGTAGCTTATGCAGTAGTCAACGTTGAGTACACTTGTTTCGCTTCCTAGAGGCAACATAACTCGATGCGTTTTTTCTCCATCTTTCATAAAATGAAATTAACTAACAGCAGTAGTGTATTGGATCATACTTCTTGGCTTACTATCCTGCTTATCATCACCCCAGTAATCACCCTGGGTTTTGCCATGGAGGAGATAATCACCCTGTATAATAAGGAATTGCGCTCCTTACCAAATAGGACCAGCCTTATAACTTCTATTTCCTTGGAATAAAAAAGTATATAATAAATACAGTAAAATATTTCCTTACATTTGGGCAGCAGGTTTCACTAAAATAGATCCTTCCAATGCAAATGAAAGCACAATATACGATTCTCTAATGGCTTGTACACGAGGCGTTGTTTTAGTACATCTGTTTCGGGCCTAACCTAACGCCGTGAAAACTACTAAAAGGACGAGAACTGCACCAAGGTTGCATGACTTAAGTGAAACCTCCACAGTGACTAGGAATACTTCAGCTACATATTAAACCACATTATTCACAGAGATCCCATTCATCAAACAATTGTAACAAACATATAAACAACTCTACAAAATAAACAAATAAAAATCGGAAAGTTTTCCCCAAACCCATGAACATATATTTTTTTACAAGCTGCTTTACGTCGTACCTACACAAATAGGTCTTATGGCGACGATGGAATAGGAAAGGCCTCAAGAACATATAAACACAAATTTAAATCTCAAATAAAAGTACATGGTGAACTATGGATTCTTTTCTTTAACGGCTCAATATATTTGCGATTTTTTACCACTTATAGAAATTGACAAACAATGGCGAACAAGTGCAAAAGCGAAACACTTAGATAAATTTATGTAACCACAAGTCTCATAGACCACATAATCGACACACATGTTTCTGGCTCATGTAGTATCTCTAAAACGTAGTTTACAGTCATACACAGATTTTAACACTGTTTCAGATATACTGTTCACATTGCAAAACACAAGTCTCCTTCTACGCACAACTCACCTGGGCCGTAAAAATAGAACATACTGTACATTGGACAGTAGACAATAGATCCCGGGCCTAGAAGTTGAACACATTTATATAGGCATCCAGACATATAGACTCGCTTCTTCATCCCCAGATGACACACCCAATTTTCCGGTGGCGTTGTTATAGATTATTAATAAAACTTTCCATTTATATTGCTTTGTTTTTGTAGTTTATTATATTCCTCTGCAAATTAGAACAAAATTTCCAAAATCCAATACTGAAAACTTCCCAGTTTCTGCATTTAACATGCGAAATAAACTGCCAATGAAATAAACAGTATTACGTGCATCGAGGTGTTAGCTAAAGTGGAAACTTCATCAGCATGTAGATCAAGAGTATACTGAACCCCATGTAAATGCTGGGGCTGTACTTTAATTAAGGCCACGGCCGCTTCTTTCTAACTCTTAGCCCTTTCCTATCTCATTGTCGCCGAAAAACCTATCTGTGACAGTGCGACGTAAGCAAACTGTACGTGTATATGATGTACCAGGAAGGCCTAGGTCCTGGTCCATATTAATTGAAAGAAATGTTATTTCCAGCATTAAAGATCCGACCGACGTACGAACATCCATGTAAAGAATGTTCCAGTATGTGCCAGACCCTACGAGTACGCTAGGCGGAGTCAAGTGACGTCACCTGTCGCTCGAAGCTCACCTCCCCTAGAGATATTTCTCGAAAGAATTTTTCTTTTAACAGCTTTTTAACACCTTAACCAATTTCAACGGGACAAACGCTGAATTATAGCAAACATCATAAAAGTTAATCCCTGTAAATTTCAAATTAATTCATCAAACGGTTGTTGAGTTATAACAATTTAAAGTCTCAACGAAATTACGTAATTACGGTCACATGGCCGAGGGAGAGCTGCCACCCCTCCCTGCGCTGGTATCTATATATGTCAAGGCCAGATAGCCCGCAAACCAGTGTGTGCAGTACAGTACAGTACAGTATGTTCGCGCAGTCACGTTAGAAGTACTTTCGTCGTATCTCCAGAACGCGAAATTCTATCGCCGATAAAGGACGTCGCACTGCAGTTAGTATGTCGCGTCGCGATTACAATATAATCCTAAAAAGACATTTAAGACTGTAATACGAGTGAACTTGTTGGAGTACAAATATTAACTATTTCATTACGTGTGAACTTAGGCAACGTCAAGTAACATTAAACTTCTACAGAGCCTAATACTTAAGAATCACCAGAACTTATTTTTTTCTCTCGAGTACTGCATTATATTTCTTTATTCACGTCACATCAATATTTTGAATGAAAAAGTAAGAACTTTTCTGAGTTAATATAACAGGATTAGCAGAAAATCTAACTTAATGACTGTGTTCGCAGACTGTGCTTTCTTTCTTCAAGTGTGAACTGTGTGATTAAGAACGTTTCAATAACGACTGTAAATAGTATTTAGTACAGAAAGGACTGTGATTCTTCATACGCCATAAATAGTGTTCAACAGTGTAAGTGATAACCAGTCGCACTAAATGAATTTTCGTGTGCGAAACTCAACAGTTCCAGCTGTCATCACCTCATCGGGAACGTCAACATCGCCGATCCTGATTCTACATGGAACATTCCAGATGTCCATCTTTCGACATTTGGTAACAACAGTTCTTGTCATAAGTGAGTAACAAACTGACTAAACTTTTTCATTTATTTTGAACAGTGAAACTTCAGTGTCGCGTGTGAACAATTTCCATAATTTCTCAAAAGTGATAAATTTAATTTCAATTTCATTTCTCGTAGAAAGACTGTAGGATTTCAAGTGTGTTGTATAACGAGATTGACGAACTGAGAACTGAAAACTTTTAATAATTTCTCATATCCATTTACCATTATAAAAGTGTGCTTAGGTTTAAAAAGACTTTAGGTGGAATTTCACACATATGAAAGACTTTGAAACCAATGATATTTATGCCATTTTTTTCTCAAGAAGATTATTTTCAACATTTAATTTCAATATAAATTTTGAGTCAACAATCATACCGCAGGGTGAGAAATTAATAAATTGTTTTGAAAAAAAATTATTTACCATCTATTATTCGCTCTGCGAGACTATCCTTCTCTGTATCGGCTCCAAAACCCAGTTCCACTTCCTGAGGTCCTACTCATGCCCTTTGCCCACAACTTTTCCTGGTACAATATATATATATACACACACTGGACCAAGAAGAATATATTCCATTTCTTTCATGTCTTTAATCCGTCCGACTTGGATGTCGGAAATGCACAATGTTATTGATATCGCTAAAAGCACCACACAAGGTCTAGATTGCATGCGCAACTGTGGTGGCCATTTGAAAATCTAGTCCACAGAAGAATGATGAAAAGCGATACAAAAATCATCTGCCTGTCACTACGAAGATAATATACAATATTTCATTAAGAAGAGAGTTGTATGGATTGCACTAGACAGGTTTCAGTTAAGCTTGTGTGAATAATCAGTTAGGGTATCCCTTAATTTAACGGATTCCACATTGTCTGATATAATGGAAGCCTGCCTTAAAAGTATAAAATCTTCATCATCACGCTATTTATATAATTTTTTATTAGCACAAACGATTCCATTCTCACGTCCAGGCAAACTCTGGGACAGTTCCCATTCATAGGCCAAAGGCGATTCCTTCTACCACTTTACCCAGTTTCAATCACCATCATTCATTTCATCTTCATTAGCCCTCGACTGGGGTTGGCGTGAGGAAGCGTATCCGGCCGTAAAAACATGCCATATAATTTCATATACAACTTTACTCCTTAATATAACAAACTTCTGGATCCACCTATACAAAACTCCTTTCGACTATTCATATAAACAGAAATTATGTAAAACTAGGACATGTTTCGGCTCATATAGTACCATCTTCAGATCGAAACATACAATTGTTCTGAAATATTTACAAATAATTTAGCCATTAAATTGGAACGTTATGGTATTTAAAACATATTAACATATTACAAAAATATGTGTGAATAAATGTAAGTAATGGAAAGTATTTCAATATGCAATATTAAATGTCATCATTTCGCCACCTGACGATGGATCCTAGACTCTTAAACGCGTTGGGAAGAAGATTAAATAAAAATTGTGTCTGGTAACAGATTTAATCATTTATAAAGAATTAATCCACAGTCACAGACAAGGCCTAAACAAAACATTATCATGATTAAGGTTATATCCTAGTTTATATAATGACCGTTTATATAAGGTTCGTGTAACGAACTATTGAATAGGTGGATCCAGAAATTCATATTCTCTTAAGGAAGTTCCGTACTGACACTAATATAAACAACTTTTTCCTGGAAAGACCTTTTTAGGAATCGATCGCAGAACGGCTGTCACAGATCTTGGATGGCTACCACGTCGGTGATGAACAATCTTTTGACCTTAGAATTTTGCATGAGATCCATTGTTCGTCGCGAGAAGTCTGTAAACGTCATTCCATCGACCACTGCTTGGATTCCGGATCAAACTGGTAGCGCCAGGTCTCATCGCCCGTGACGATGGTTCTCAGAAAGTACGATCCTGATCATACCATAATTAATGGATTGGCTCTTTGGTTGAATAATCAGTGTACAGTACAGCCTTCGGTTCGCAGCAACTGGAGTTCTATTCCAGGCCGCGATTAGCATTTTAACTTCGTATGGTTAATTCCTCTGGCTAGGGACGTAGGTGTCCGTGCTCGCCTTAGCACATGTCTCTTTGCAACTTCGGCACATCGCACTACCAGACACCGCGAAAACACGCAATAGTGAGAACATCCCTGCACATAGGATTGGCACCAGGAAGGTAGTTCAGCCAGAAAAGTAGGATAAATCCACATACGAGCCAGGGTGAAAGAAAAGAGCCAGGAAGAACATACTTTTGAATTAGGGCCAAAACGTTCAGGTCATTGGCTCATATTTTGAAAAATTAGCGTGGAATGCTTGGCATATTTTGCTTCTCAGTGGGTACAAATTACATTTTAGGCACAGCAGTCCTGGTCCATTATTTCGCCTTATTGTAACATCGTGTGCTTACCTTGTGTCGTCGGCTGAAATATCTCCGTCGAACTTGGAAATCGCTAACTTCACTATGGTGTTTCATACTACGTAGGCAATTCACTAATTATCAACAATTTTGCTCTAATTGTTTTTAGGTTGACTATGGCGATGTGTGCTTAGTAGCTGCTGGATTTCATCGTTGTCTACGTCCGTGACAGGTTTCAGCGTTATCAAATCAGGATAGCTTACGCTATTCCGACGTAAAGGTGGCCGCACCACTCTCTCTTTGCACCAAGGGAAAACAACATTCCGTAATCCGTATCTTTTTGTGGTCTGAGGGTGTAGCAGGAGCGGAAATTCTTAGACGACTTTCAGCACAACACAGGGGAAACGTTTTGCCACAGCGAAGTGTTTACCAGTGGATTGAACAGTTCAAAAGTAGTCGCAAGAGCGTGAAGGATGAGGAAAAATCCGGACATCGATCTGCAGTCGTAACTGAGGCCAATATTGAACAAGTGCGTGATATGATCCTGAATAACAGTCGAGTGACTGTTGATGACGTGGCAAACCATATGCACATTAGCAACTATAAACAGGTGAAGGAAGCGGTGCATACGTTGTTTACTGCGCAACCAGACCTTTTTTGCAGAGGGTATCAGAAAGTTTGTAAAACGGTTGACCATGTGCATTGAAAATCAGGGTGACTATGTTAAAAATAATATCAATAAAAAGTGTGTATTCTTTTTGTAGTAAATTATAAAAATTGATTTCAGATACTTATTGATTTGCCCTCGTACATTCTACGCAAGTTTTTAAACACCTACACTGAACCTTCACCGTTCAACGCTTGTTTACCTCGCTATCTCCTCTGCTCCTCGCGCACCGTCAACTGGTTGTTCCCTGCTTGCTGTCGCCGGAACTGTGACGTCACCTTGTCACATGTCTTACTCGAACTACCCCTTTCAGCTCTCGAATATTCTTATCCTTTCTATGCCCTGCCTTGCCTGTGTAAATACGAGGCGGTTTCGGGTGTACGGCAATTCGGATATGGCATCCGCTCGACCGTGTGGACGGCTCCTTGGACGGCGCTAAGAGTCTCCATCGCAAAAATATTTCTTGCCCTCTATGCTTCAACTGTTACCCGCCGTGCCAAGACAGGAGAAAGGAATGAGGTAAGATTACATTGACTGCTTTTATAATCTGCCTCTCTGGAGTCCCCGTAAATTCAACATTTCAACATGCAGGCTGGACTTGTTTGAAATGGGAACAGATGAAAGTTAATTTGATTTTGTTTAAGTTCCTAAAAATAGGTATCCTGTCACCCCCTAATTGTTGTTCGATTGTCCTTTAATTACTACCGAACTAATTTCTCTATTATTGGACTCTGGTGCTCCCCTTTTCTTTGCAAAGGCGATCCGTTATACCTACAGTTTACTGATGGAAATTCAATTAATTAATTAATTCATTCATTCATTCATTCATTCATTCATTCATTCATTCATTGGTGTGTGTGATTATGTATAAATTATATCTAAATCATTATACTCTGTATTAGCTCTAACGCATAATAATTTTTCTTTCCTGTAGTCCTTGAAGCTACTCCCACTATGTATTTTAAGGTGAATAGGGTCCCCCCCTCCTCCTTATTTCTTCTTCATCACCATCTTGCCTGGCGAACTTTGTATATCTACTTCTATTCTTCCTTCGTGATTCACTTGAAACCAAATAATTTTGATAGAATGTATGAGATTTCGATAACATTTTAGTCTCCACAGCTTTTTGCGTTACCGTTATTGTAAATAGGTCGAAGTAGTGTCTTATTTAATTCTTATCCCGTTGGGTTATCGAACCTTTGTTGAAGGAAAGTGTACAATCTATTGTAAAAAGAACGAATTTTACTCTCAATTATGGTCTGGCACCATAAAACATTTGTATGATGTTAAATGGCTTTTATGTGATACTTCTCTTAATACATGTATCTTGGCTCTTTGGAACAGTATCTTCCTTTATCTCATTTGAGGAAAGCATGAATGGAACCTTCCCTACCCAATATGTTTTCCTTCCCTTTTTAATTCTTTCCCTCTTGCTTTGTGTTCCATACACGATCCTCTAGGTGCCCTAAGCACTTCGTTGTGATTATTCCCACTGCGCTTTGCACAAGGGTCTTCAACTGTTGAGTGATCAGCTACATGTACAGAAAAGAACAGTCACAATATACACTTGGTTTTGTACGGGTTTGCTGCGCATAAAACGTTTCTGAAGATTATGACTTTGCAAAGTTCTGGAACTCCTCGTTCTTAATGAAAGTGTAAATATCAAACTTGCTGCGACTCTCTCGGAGAATCTGGGTCACAGGATTCAACTCTGTGATCTGCAAGTGCATCCGTTCTTTAATATTTTCTTCAGTAATGAGGAAGACTCTCACTGAATGTAACGTCGCTCATTAAAATGAACTATCTCTTTACAGTTTGACAATTTTGTCACAGCAGTCATCCAGGCTGTACAGTCATGTGTGTATTTGACGGAAGAACGTCCCTTGCCGTCTTACTGTATATTCCTGCTGAGTCGTAGTAGCTTGTGTTAAACGAGATTCCACAGAGTCTGATGTAATGGGAGACTGGCTTAGAAGTATTCATCCAAAACTCAATGCACCTGGCCATATTACTTATCATTCATGTACAATTTATTATTTTGCCTGAAAAAGCATCGTTGAATGCGACGATTTCCTTGTTTTGGGTCACGATTGTTGCAACAAACAACACCGGATGTACATTTCAGGTTCCTAACATAAAATTAATGTGGTGGTAATAATAATAATAATAATAATAATAATAATAATAATAATAATAATAATAATGTACTTAATTTTATGGTTTACAGAAACTCCGAGGTGTCGAAATGATGTCCCAGAGTAGTTATTTTACGTGCCAATGAGTTTACTGGCAGGAGGCGTACGTTTCTTAGCACCTTTAAATACCACTGGACTGAGACGGGACGAACTCTCCAACTACCGTCTGAGTAACTCAAAAAAGCAAAGCAAAGTCACTTCCGTATAGGCGATGAAGGCCCTTGGAGGAGTGGAAGGTAAAGGCTTCCACCATTGTTAACCTCGGCACGTAATGGACATGATGAGGTCGAGTGGTTGGCTTTACGCCCGGCCGCCTTTGCCCCCACGAATTAACGTGGTACCCATTTTGGGTGTAGGCTCAGTGAACCTCAGGGCCATATGCACCCCCGGAAGTGGAAATCTCGTTTCTTAAATTTTACGATTTCCTGACCGGGATTCGAACCCACGTCATTCGGGCGAAACGAGCACGCCTTTACCGCCTCGGCCAAGTAGCCCCTATCTGAGTAACTCAGCCAGGCATTCATATATTCTTAGCATCGTATCCATTGGTGATCCTGAAGGAAGAGGATATGTATCCTAATACTGATACTGGCAGAGATTTTAGTCCCCCCTTATCTCATAAATGAAATTGCCATAATTGTTCAACCCATTACCATTCTGAGCCGACATCATCTCCGCGATCAAGAAGAAATTAGAAAATGTTTTCCTCCTACTCGTAATATTGTCATCATCAATATTATTATTTTCACAAAATCGTGATGCAAGATGAATGAACTATATCAGAGCCTCTGCACTGCGTGGCGCAAGGTGCAAAACACTACTTCGCTAGGTTGACTGGAGTGCAAACGCCCACTCCTCGATTTTGAGCTATGCCTGTCTTGCTCACTCCGCCCCCCCCCCTTCCTCACTTGCTCGCCAGCGCTCCACCATCCGAGCAGAGTAGAGCCGAGCTTAGTCGACTAGCCCCGAGACAAAACGGTGGTCGGAAAGGAGCCGAGTCGGACCGATGCATGGTGCTCACAACCTCTGCGCCTTGGTTTGCACGCGTGAGATTTTGGGCGATTGAGAGACCCTGAACTTGACGGACAACTTTATTGAGTAACGCATACCTTGGAGAAATGGCTTTGGGAAAAAAATTCGGGTCGTAAATACACTAATGCTACCCAGGGACGTAATATTAATGTGAAAAGAATACAATTGTAATAAAGCAATAGTCATAGCCTTTTATATCCTATTTCATTTCACTTAACGGCGTTCTTTGTAAGATAATGGGTTGAATTTAAGCACATTTCCTAACCCTTTTTTTTTCATCAATGGTTTGGTTTATATTATTTGACAGCCCGGTTCCATGGCTAAATGGTTAGCGTTCTGACCTGGTTTAGGGGGTCTCGCGTTCGATTCCCGACCATGTTGAGCATTTTAACCTTAACTGCTTAATTCGCCTGGCTTATAAATCTTCTTAGGTACAGCCCCATCCTCAGAGACATGCAGGTCGCCTATAGGCCGTCTAATAAAGCAAGACCTGAGCCAGACCTCTTCGGAGGTCAAACGCCTTTATTATTGGCATATACTAGAAAAGCATCGTTGAAGCTTGCCTTATGTGACTGACGAGGAACTCATTCAACTCTGAGGTCGGAAAAATACAATGTTGGTTGTTGATGTCGCTGAAAACGCCACAAAACGTCCACTTCGTGTGCACAATATTAGTTGCTAATAGTGCAATCATATAGTGTTAGAGGCATCCACATTTACCTGGCGGGACATCACATGCATGGAAATTAGACTTGGTCTTTCCTTAACGCAAAATATCGTCGTTGCGCCTACGGAAACGGTGTGAGATTATGTTGTTGGAGAAATACTGACCCACAGGATTCGAGAGCGGGAATACTTTCAAATTACCTTAAATGAGAGAACCTTACCAGTCAAAGTTCTAAGCTGTCCATCGCTGGAGACAGTAGGCTTTGGCCAGCAAGTAGCCACGGCTCTGTACTCCGACCGACCAACTGAGAGCCGGTGGCCACGGCTTTATCGTGGCTCTACACCTCTGCATTCGGTAGACGTATGTACTATGGTGAATGTCGGGGTCACGGCCGCCAATCCCCTCACCCTCACCGTAAATCTCCTTCATTAATTCAAATCTCTTTGCCTCCTGAGATCAGGCATTGCCTTCTAAGAGGCCTGCCGTACTCGTTCGGTATAAGGAATGAAAATAATTGAGTGCTAGAATGTGAGAGGGAGCTAACCTACGCAGACATGGAACTGTGATATTTTGTTTCTTATTATGTTAGTAAAAAAAATGCCAAATCTTGTTTTAAAATCCTACCCTTTTTTTTAACATACATTCGGTCGAGAAGAGAGTTAGCGCATTCCGTAGTTCTACTCTTCAGACCACATTTTATTGCCTGCTATTGAGCACTTATCATTTTCGAGTATTTTTATGCACCTTATACGTTAACAATGAAGAATATTTATGCATAACATCCTCATCCTGATTCTAAACAACCATAAAGAATAAAATATGTGCGCACGTACAAATTAGGATACTACGTGCGCAACCATGCTTATTATTGAAGATGTGTAATCAAATGTGCAATAGTTTTCATCATACAATTCAAACAGTATTTTCTTGGAGAAACGGAAAGTACTATTGTTGATTCCGATATATTGGCTAAAAACTACCCTTCGCACAATATAATACTACCCTAGAATTCTTCATTTGAAATATAGTGAGCCATTTGTTGATGAGCCCGTTGTCTACATAGCTACGAAATTGTTCGAATACTTACACTAATATCGGTATATAGACAAATATTTTAACCCATGTAATCTTCATTTACTCTTCATATATTTGAGGATAGTGACCTAGTGACCTTTTAACTTCCTCACGCTCAAATGATCTAAAAATAATCTCTCTTCTACAAAATGAAAATATGCAATATAATGAAAGCTATAAATGCAAAATATTGCCCTATGACACACGCATCACGTTATCTCATGAACCACCGAATCGCTGAGAGTGAAATTTAGCGTAGGGATTCCCCCTTAGGTTATGTGTAACTCCTACTAAACCTTTCTGAAGAATTCAACACTTAAATAGTGAATACACGAAATGCAGGAAATTTGTACTGCTATGATAGTTAAATTTTATGCTGCCTAGTCATGTTGATATGTCACGGGATGCTATAATATATAAGTTTTACGCCGCTTTGTGAAGTTTGTATCTACTACCGTGGCTTTCTCTGTATTGTGGCAGGTAAATTATATTTTGAGGTTGCAGTTGGCAACACTTCTCTTTGTTTTGTTCTGTTGGTTGAAAGTGAAGTATTCAATGTACGTAGGCTGATCAATAAAGACAGAGACTGATTTTTTCCTGTAGCTTAAGGAATAGTTTCCTATCTGTAACATTCATATTTGAAAAGAGCGGGTTTTATGTATACTGTCCGTAGGCGGCAGCACTCTCGTATCGGTAGGTAGGTAGTAATGCTCTATTGTGTATACGCTACGTGCATTTCACATACCAGACAATGGATGTGACCAGCTTGCAGTTCCCCCTCATACTACTGTTACATCATCATACTACACGTCAGTATTGGCTACACTGAGGAAGCACATTACAAAGAAACGACCAGAACTTTCTCGCACTGGGTGGAGACTTCATCATTGCAATGCAAATCAAACCATGAAGTTTCTGGCTCGTTATCGCATCCACCTTATAGCCCTAATCTTGCAGCCTGTGACTTTTTAAAATTCCCATCACTAAAGGCAAAGCTTAGGGGCATTCGGTGTGAGGACTCTTAAGCAGTGCTCAAGAAAAGTGAGGCGATTCTCCAGGACCTGACAAAGAATGGTCTGCAACATATGTTCAAGGACTCGCAGAGAGGCTAAAAAGTGCATTGAAGTGGGTGGGGAATACTTGGAAAACAATCATGTAAACATTGAAATGTAGTAATCATCTGTGAAAAAAGCAGTCTCAGTCTTTGTTGATCTGCCCTCGTATTTAATTGCGCAAAAGATGTGATAACCCATTATGTAAATATGCCTGAGGAATGTGTCATTATTAAAGAGGCAGTGATACCTCACTTCGAGGTGGCCATCAGGGGAGATGGTTTCTTTTCTCTTCGTTTTCCTAATACACTGACTGACAGAGCAAATGCAACACCAAGGAGGAGTGGTTCGAAAGGGGTGAAAGTTGGGGAAAAAACAGAGACGGCACGGACGAAAATTGTTTATTTCAAACCGATATGCAGGTTATACAATGCGCACGGCATCGACTCAGTAGGATGTAGGACCACCGCGAGCGGCGATGCACGCAGAAACACGTCGAGGTACAGAGTCAATAAGAGTGCGGATGGTGTCCTGAGGGATGGTTCTCCATTCTCTGTCAACCATTTGCCACAGTTGGTCGTCCGTACGAGGCTGGGGCAGAGTTTGCAAACGGCGTCCAATGAGATCCCACACGTGTTCGATTGGTGAGAGATCCGGAGAGTACGCTGGCCACGGAAGCATCTGTACACCTCGTAGAGCCTGTTGGGAGATGCGAGCAGTGTGTGGGCGGGCATTATCCTGCTGAAACAGAGCATTGGGCAGCCCCTGAAGGTACGGGATTGCCACCGGCCGCAGCACATGCTGCACGTAGCGGTGGGCATTTAACGTGCTTTGAATACGCACTAGAGGTGACGTGGAATCATACGCAATAGCGCCCCAAACCATGATGCCGCGTTGTCTAGCGGTAGGGCGCTCCACAGTTACTGCCGGATTTGACCTTTCTCCACGCCGACGCCACACTCGTCTGCGGTGACTATCACTGACAGAACAGAAGCGTGACTCATCGGAGAACACGACGTTCCGCCATTCCCTCATCCAAGTCGCTCTAGCCCGGCACCATGCCAGGCGTGCACGTCTATGCTGTGGAGTCAATGGTAGTCTTCTGAGCGGACGCCGGGAGTGCAGGCCTCCTTCAACCAATCGACGGGAAATTGTTCTGGTCGATATTGGAACAGCCAGGGTGTCTTGCACATGCTGAAGAATGGCGGTTGACGTGGCGTGCGGGGCTGCCACCGCTTGGCGGCGGATGCGCCGATCCTCGCGTGCTGACGTCACTCGGGCTGCGCCTGGACCGCTCGCACGTGCCACATGTCCCTGCGCCAACCATCTTCGCCACAGGCGCTGCACCGTGGACACATCCCTATGGGTATCGGCTGCGATTTGACGAAGCGACCAACCTGCCCTTCTCAGCCCGATCACCATACCCCTCGTAAAGTCGTCTGTCTGCTGGAAATGCCTCCGTTGACGGCGGCCTGGCATTCTTAGCTATACACGTGTCCTGTGGCACACGACAACACGTTCTACAATGACTGTCGGCTGAGAAATCACGGTACGAAGTGGGCCATTCGCCAACGCCGTGTCCCATTTATCGTTCGCTACGTGCGCAGCACAGCGGCGCATTTCACATCATGAGCATACCTCAGTGACGTCAGTCTACCCTGCAATTGGCATAAAGTTCTGACCACTCCTTCTTGGTGTTGCATTTGCTCTGTCAGTCAGTGTATATGGCACCGACACAAAGACCAGAATGAAACTGATGGGAGAGGTCTCAGATGAACTTAAAATTAAATCCGTTGTCAGACAGGGAGATGGACTGTCCCGATTATTTCCAACTCGATCATGGAGAAGTTAATAAGAGTATGCGGAGAAACTAAAAGGTGACTCCATTACCAGATAAGATTAGTTTCGAAGCACAAGGGAGTTGGTGCAAACAGTTTTGTCTTCGCTGATGGTATCGCAGTCTTCTTTGGAAGTATAGACACAGCACATGAACGTATCAGCCTCCTGAAAGAAATAGCAAGTAAAGGACTTCAGATATCTTTTGAGAAGACCAACTTCATGTCCAATATAAGGGAGTTACCTACAGCAGGTCAATGGGCAAGGCAAGGAAGTAAACAAATGAAGAGCGAGGAAACCAACTAGGACACCAACTGACTAGAGATACTTACAATAAAAAGAATCTCTCAAATAAAACTAAATTCAAATACCATAACACAGTAGTGGAGCCAGAAAGCTTACACGAACAGAATGCACGTTCTCTGTGAAAACAGGAGAAATAGACGAGAGAGCAAACGAAAAAGATATCTTCTGAGAAAAATTCTGGCACCTTCTGAAACGGAGAAAGGGGAGTTTCAGCATTGGAGAAATAAATATATGTACAAGGGTGAAGAAAACGAAAGGATGTCGGACAGAATCGGTAGAGGGATAATTAAGTCCTCTGTTCACATAATGCCGATGTCTATCAGCAGACTTAGAAAGCGAAGTTTCCAGATATGTTTACAAGAGAAAGAATGGCAAACGGACACAAGGAATAAATAAATATATGGTAGAGATTGTGATGTCAAAAGATACAATACAAGACACACCAACATTTAAAAGGCTAATAAAAATCTTCAAAGGCATCCAGGAGAAGAACAACTGGAATTCAGGAGGACAAATTGGGCAAATATTAATTTATAGGAATAGGAATAAGGATTTTAATAATATAAAGGGAGTTGTTCAATGGATTTCCAACTTGCTTGAAATAATTTAAGAAAAAAATGTAAACAATTGATAGGAAATCTGTCGCCTCTGTTACAGCCTGAATATAGATCAGTGGTGACTGATTGTGGATGAACAGGAAAGGAAATCTGGACGGATGAGAGGAAGATACAACAAAGTGAAACGTTGACCGTCAATTGGAAGACAGGAAAAACAGATGAATATAGTGTTACTTTACGCGGTTCATAGATGGCCCAAATTTAGAGGAAGAATATGGCTTAGACAAGAAAACAAAATGAGTACATTAAAGCATGTATCTAGTATTAACTGTTGTAGGTTCAAGCTGTATGCTGTAACACCGAATAGTGATTCCTATAAGAGCAACACTTGAGTTCATAACTGAGATGGCGAGATCTACCTTGTTCGGTAAAACTTTCTGGCGGCGAGTTGATTCCTTACGAATTTCATAAACCCCACCCGTGCGAAGAACTGGTAGATGTGTTCGTTAGGTCCTCAGATAGCACCATCACAGATTATTTGGTTATAGAGAAACAGCAAAAACCGATGGTGGCAACATAATGAGGCGTGCAGGGCGTGATGAGGAGCGAGTTAGTTCGCCATTGCTTTTCTCACTGGGCCTGCTACTACAGCGCACCCGATTCTATAAGTAGCACCTTTCATAACATCTAGACCAGAGGTCCTCACGCTGGGCACTTAGTCCCGAGGGCGCACAGCACTGTAAGAGGGTGGGCAGGTAGGCGATTAGCGTATGCTATTCAGACACAGTGACGTTGTGGTTACGTCACAGGCCGTGAAGGTTGGGCGAAGTTCTCCCAGTCACTCTCGTTCACTGTGATGATACCCGATTCTGAAACGGAGGAAGAATATAATGAAAGAAGGAGGGCATAAATCCACGCGAATTTTAATTTACACGTCGTGCAGTTTCGGATCGACCAAGAAACACCACCCTGTGGGAGAAACGTCGTATGGTGCGCAAAGCATTGCGGGATCCCATAACTTCGTCACCCGCCATCCACGAACATGTACTAGAGACTCTACAACATACTGTGAGTTCCCGCAGAGCTGTCTCGACAACTCGTATCCGCCGGATTGGCGTCCTACCGCCGCAAGCGTCAGTTGCCATTGACACCAGAACGCCAACGCCTGCGTTTGGAGTGGTGCCTTGCCCGGGAGGTACGGACAAAGAACGACTGGCGTCGCATCATGTTCGCTGATGTGTCCCGCTTCTCCATAACCTCCGACGACCATCGCGTGCGGGTTTGGCGGCGTCTAGGGCACAGGGAAGGTCCTGCCCATAGTGTGGAAGGACACACAGGCGTTATCCCTGGCTCATGGTGTGGGGAGCCATAGGATATGGTTATGGGAGTCTTTAGGGGTTTTAGTAAGGATGTAAATGAGAGGGCATATAAGTTTCTGGTAAGACCCCAACTAGAGCATGGTTCCAGTGTTTGGGACCCTCACCAGGATTACCTGATTCAAGAACTGGAAAAAATCCAAAGGAAAGCAGCTCGATTTGTTCTGGGCGATTCCCGACGAAAGAGTAGCGTTACAAAAATGTTGCAAAGTTTGGGCTGGGAAGAAATGGGAGAAAGAAGACGAGCTGTTCGACTCTAAGTGGTATGTTCCGAGCTGTCAGCTGAGAGATGGCGTGGAATGACATTAGTAAACGAATAAGTTTGAGTGGCGTCTATAAAAGTAGGAAATATCACAATATGAAAATAAAGTTGGAATTCAAGAGGACAAATTGGGGCAAATATTCATTTATGGGAATGGGAGTTAGGGATTAGAATAACTTACCAAGGGAGATGTTCAATAAATTTCCAATTTCTTTGAAATCATTTAAGAAAAGGCTGAGCGACTGCCCTAAATGCAGATTAGGATTGATTGATTGATTGATTGATTGATTGATTGATTGATTGATTGATTGATTGATTGATTGATTGATTGATTGATTGATTGATTGATTGATTGATTGATTGATTGATTGATTGATTGATTGATTGATTGATTCGTTCAGGTCACCTTTAACAATGCATCGGGAGACTTAAGCGGCACAGCGATACGTTACAGACTTTCAGCGTCCGCATTTCCTAGCCGTTATGGCACAGCACCCTGGGACAGTGTTCCAAAAACATAATGCAATATAATGCACGTCCACACACAGCATATGTGTCTACGGACTGCCTAGAGCATGTTGAGGTCCCCCCGTGGCCAGCAAAATCCCCGGACCTCCGTCCAAGTACCAACCTGCAGGATCTAGAAGGGACACCTGCAGTAACTGTGGACGAACATGCCTCAGAAGAGGATCCAAAGGCTGTTTCACATCATTCCGAACCGCATAAGGGCAGGCATTGCGACCAGAGGGGAGGGGGTGACACCCTACTAACCTGGCGCCAACATTCCACCTGTAACTGCCAACGGCCTTGTCTCATTCATCCCGTATTGTAATCAGTTTAATAAAGCAACATGGTCTTTCAGCAAATGTAGTTTCACTTACTTTTAAGCACTCCTTCTGGGTGCTTAATTTTGTTTGTCAGGCAGTGTATATTACGTTTTGCTGAATGACTTAACAGGAATATTGCTTTTTAAATGGAAATAGTCATTTTTTTCCAAGGAATTGTAAATCGTAGCTTGTACGCTTAAAACCTGTATCTTTGTAAATTATAACGTGTCAGTTTTATTTTAATGTATAAATATAGGAAAATAAAACTGACTGCTTATATCGCGCGCAGTATAAATCAAACATGAATATCTTTAAAAGGTCAGTTTTCTTGCGATTATATTCTTTTTAAATTTAAATATTTAATACTGCACACGAATCAATATTTCGCTGAGTAGCGGAGGAGAACTGAACGACACTGTTTCACTTCCCTGTGACGTATGTATGCTACGCAAGCTGCCCGCATCTACGTCACGCCAGCCCGACCGCACTGGACTAATCTCAACGGCCGCCCAGCTGAGCACCTTAGATCTAGACGAACACGTCGTGCTCCGAGTATCATTTCTCAGCACCACCATACTGTCACATCTCTAAATGAGATGGAATTTTAGCGGAAGTCACATGTTATTCTTGCCTGTCCCAAGAGATAGGTGAAAAAAATATTGTGCCCGTCAAAAAAAAAAAAAAAAACCAGGCAGCACGTATTTTGCAATAGACGTGAATTAACCTTTTCACTCCCAAGTTTTTTCCAGCCTTATGCATGTCCCGTACCGGATTTTTGTGGATGTGTCAACAATGGTTGAAATAGGCTAAAAATATCTTTCATTTACACAGCTACCGAACAGTCATGGAACGACAACTTTAGCAATAGTTTTTTTTTTTTTTTTTTTTTTTTTTTTTTTACAAGCTGCTTTTTTCTTGCTAGTTGCTTTACGTCGCACCGACACAGATATGTCTTATGGCGACGATGGGACAGGAAAGGCCTAGGAATGGGAAGGAAGCGGCCGTGGCCTTAATTAAGGTACAGCCCCAGCATTTGCCTGGTGTAAAAATGGGAAACCTCGGAAAATAATCTTCAGGGCTGCCAACAATGGGGTTCGAACCCACTATCTCCCTCATGCAAGCTGATAGCTACGTGACCCAAACCGCGCGGCCACTTTCTCTGTAGCAATAGTTTTCTCTTGATTTTCAACACAACTTGACAGTGGCATGATATAATGTCTACAGCTTGCTTCACTACAACTTACCTTCTATATACTCATAAAAGTCAGATTCATTATCATTCCCTAAAATCTCTAAAAAGTATAATCTTCCTTGATGTTTTCTTTACACTTTTGCGCACCCATCTCAGAAGAGAGCTCCTAAAAAAAAGGGCACATAATGTATTTGTGTTTGTCGTCTGAACAGAGCACGTGATGAATAACAAAACTACAGCGTCAGACTGAACTCAGAAGTGGAGAAGAGTGCATTGCTTGAAATCCGAGTTAACTCGTGTTTTGGGCAACAGGGGATATGTTGATGTCCGAGTTAACTCAAACATGGGATGGAAAAGGTTGTTGAACCAAGCATAATATGAGAGAGTGTTCATGGCAATATTTTCACGTCTGTAACATATTTTCGCTCTAAAATTCCACGTTGTTGAATCTGGTATCTTAGGTTAAGATACGAGTGAGAATGTTTGGCAGTGCTTCATATTGTTAAGTGCCAGCCAGCCTTCTGCCTCTAGCTCCGTTTGGTATTTCCTGGAAAGTGCTAGTGAGTCAGCTGGAAGCTCCCATTTGTAGGGCATAATGACAGCCTCTCTCCTCTATTTTCCTCTTCGTCTTGTTTTTCGTTCATCTAATGGAAGGCGTAACCTGAATGTTCTCATTCCGGCCGCACCCCTAAAATTCTGGTACTTCATCACACGGGTTCGCCGTGAACAGACTATCAGTGTAGGGGATTAGGACGGCAGAAGCTCTGGCTGTCGTCGGACTTGTTACGTGGTCGCTCTTCAGTGGTCAGTGTTGACGGTGTTATGAGTAGTGATTGTAGTCGTAATGTTGGTGCAGTGTTGGAGAGGAGTGTCAGTGAGCCTGTCGTTATGTGTTGAGTAGTTCACTGTGTGGAGCAGTTGTGTTGACTGTGTGAGTCGTCGGATTCGTCTGCAGTCGAACGAAGTAAACAACAGTCATGTGTTATTCTGCCCTATGTTCGAATCTGTCTACGCGCGGCTGATATTTGAAATGATAGAGTGCGAAACCAAGTGAAAGAGAGGCCTATCAATCAGACTTATTGCCCGTCTCCGGTAATACCGCTGAGCCTGTCTTCCTACTGTGAGGAGGGCAAAGGCTTTGTAAATAGTAACTAATTTTAGAATTGTTTTCATCCATTCTGAGACATAATTCCGTGTGTATTAATCGGACAATTCTGAATTATATTAGATCGATAAAACAGATAAGGTAATACCAAAGTTTGAAGGCGCATTGTATTTAGTTACTATTCAGCAGGTATAACTTATTTTTACTGTGTTTTAAAAGTTTATCACAATGTTCGGCCCTTTGCTGAGCGATGAGTTTCGCGGCCTTCGGCTCAGAGGGACCCACTTCGTCTTCCGGCAAGTTTAGAAATTATAGACGCATCCAGTTAATTTCCCTGACTCGGAAACTTGGTATGTGTGATTATCTCACACACATTTCTTTATACGACGTACAACTCACCATAGTATCATCCACCACAGAAACATGAATGAGAAAATATATCCCTCTATATCCAGATGGCGTCAGAAAGGACACTTACTCGTTAATCAGGATCAAGTCTATTCCGCATGTGCGACACAGTTAACACTTGGTATCCTAGCAGAAAAATCAGGAGTAGGTGAAGGAAACTTTAACACAATGAAAGGTTAGCTGCAGCAGTCTAACCCTTAATTGATAGCATGGCTTACCGAATGTAAGCAGCAATAAAAATGAAGGACAAGCTAATTTATCTACATACCAGCTGTACCCATCCGTCTTGACGGGTTCATCAGAATTGCGGTTACATTAAGCCGAATATTCTGAAACAAGAATGTTAGTTTTGTATTGCCTACTGTAGAGGCTGCAGGCAAAATTGTCATCACACATTATTCTTTGCATTTCACTCCCCGAAACAAAGTAACGCCGAAAGCATTCAGTGTGTTAGTGCAACGTTAAACCAGTAGCAAAGGAAAACCAATGTAGCATAACTGTCGGGAGTCCTGAAGATCGATTTCCGTGGTTGCCCATTTTCACACCAGGCAAATATTGCATCTTAAGGTCGCTTCCTTCCCACTCCTAGCCATCTCCTACTCCATCATCGCACTAATATCTGTGTCTGTGCGACGTACAGTTGGCCGTGTGAGAAGCAGCTGGACCCGAGGTCAAGTCCTGCAACTTTCAGAGTCTGACCACGAGACTTGATAGTGAACGTGATGCTCGGGCTGACGGGGAACTACAAACGGAAACTAGTAGGCAACCTGTGCTTTTATCAAATGTGAGAAGTGTCTGCTACTGTTATTACTGGGGTTTAGGGCTAGGACAGGTGCTTTGGTACTCGATGTGAGTTAATACCGAAGCATTTCCATGGGATATGGCAGAAATCACGTGGTTAGCTCCACGCCCGGTCCCCTTTGCCCCCAGGAATTAACCTGGTACTCATTTTTGGTGTAAGCTGAGTGAACCTCAGGGCCATATGCACCTCCGGAAGTGGAAATCTCGTTTCTTAAATTTTACGACCGGGCTCGATAGCTGCAGTCGCTTAAGTGCGGCCAGTATCCAGTATTCGGGAGATGGTAGGTTCGAACCCCACTGTCGGCAGCCCTGAAAAGGGTTTTCCGTGGTTTCGCATTTTCACACCAGGCAAATGCTGGGATTGTACTTTAATTACGGCCACGGCCGCTTCCTTCCCACTCCTAGCCCTTTCCTGTCCCATCGTAGCCGTAAGACCTATCTGTGTCGGTGCGACGTAAAACAACTAGCAAAAACAAATTACGACTTCCTGACGGGGATTCAAGCCCACGTCCTCCCGGGGGAAGCGATCACGCCTTTACCGCCTCGGCCAGGTGTACAGTCTCTAAAAGTTCATCAAATACTTCACACATTCCTTATATAGGCCTAGTTAGAAGTAATTTAGCTTAAGAGATGTATGCTCACTAAGAATACTTTTTTAGGAGTGATTTTGGAATTACAAGGCAAGATTAAAGGTCGTTAATTTTTAATTCTGTTGTCATAATTATTTTGGCTACTCCAGTCCTCAGTTTTAAGTCCTATTCTGAGTTTCTTTTTCAGTTATAGGTATTGCTTGTAAGGTGTAACGGTTCAAACCCCGTTACAAGATTATGTCTGCTGTATTATTATTATTATTATTATTATTATTATTATTATTATTATTGTTTAATTCAATTCTGTAATTGATAATTCATTGCTGTTGAGATATTTATTTACATCTTTGTGCTGTCACAATTTTTAAAGAGAAATCAAAAATCACTTAGACAGGCATTAAAGTCTTTATACACAAACATTGGCTAGCATGAATAGCTCTATAATGAGTTGTCCCGTCGAGCATTTACTGCCTCGCTATACGAGTCCAATACCGTTAAACCTATTAATGTTCGACTAAATTAAATTATGTAAGGGCAAGCTGATTACATTTTCATGCTAGGCAATCAATGTCTCTTGTAACCATGATATATATATATATATCTCCTTCAGTATTCATGAACTTTCCAATACCAGGGAAATGTAATGAAATATTTAATGATTTCATTAAAATATTTATTACAGACACAGGCAACAAAGTTTTCGCCTTAAACACACTATGCATGAGGTTATGTGTGACGAGGAACACGCTATCAATTGATATAAAATGACTGAACTTCAGTCTTGGAATAGCTGACAAATGTTTAGTTTCATCAATAACGTTACCTGCAAATCATTACAACGAAATATATAAAGCGGACGTCTAACAAGAGAGTCTTCCCCATGAAAAATTACTACTACACCCTAAAGCTTTTCGAGGGCACTCTTCAAGTGCTGAAGCGAACACACGTATAATGGAACGTTTCAATTATTTTCGCAAACACGCGATTGAGAAACAGTCACATTCTGAGGGCCCGGATCCCACTGTCGGCAGCCCTGAAGGTGGTTTCCTATGGTTTCCCATGTTCACACCTCGAAAATGTTGCGGCTATACTGATTAAGGCCACGGCCACCTCCTTCCCAATTCTAACCCCTTCCTATCATTTTGCCGCCGAACATTTTCATGTGTGAATGCGACGTCAAACCACTAGCAAAAAATAAATTTCTGTAACTATTTTAAGGTATGTTACGCAATTAGTTAACTTTTTCACGGTGTTATATTTACTAGGTTTCTCGCTTTACAGTGTATTAGATTTTAACTTCAACTTTAATTCTTTATTGAATTATGTTACATTTTATATATGTTAATCATTGTACAAAATATAAGGTATTGCCTGTAAGGTGTAACGGTTCAAATCCCGTTACAAGATTATGTCTGTATTATTATTACTATTATTATTATTATTATTATTATTATTATTATTGGATTTGTATTATTATTATTATTATTATTATTATTATTATTATTATTATTATTATTATTATTTAACTATTATTGTGTAATTCAATTTTTAATCTGATTTCGCTATGTAGTAATTGACTATCGCTTGCTTGATTATAGTTAATTTGTTATGTATGTATGTGTGTAGATTAGCATTAAAACATGTAAAATAAGAGTTGCTGCATAATATCAGATATGAATCTATGTGTAAAATGACATTGCAACACATGTTCTAATACTGCTAGCGAAACTGCCAGGTCATCACTCTTATTGTATGCATTTAGCGATGAGCTCATATTTAGGAAACACCTAGTGTGCCCTTAGGTAATTTCAACATAGTATGTAACATTTGTAGCCGGGTGTGAGTATCATCATTGTCATTTTTGGAGATAACGTAGGTGTAACAGCTTATGTCTATATAAGCTGACCGTATATTGTAGCGTCAGTCATTTGAATGGAGAGTCCTCAGTCGGTGAGTCAGTTGGAAGGAGAGTGAGGTCACAGTTGGTCGGAAGGAGTTGGAAGGCGAGACTTGCTATGAACTGTTGTAGTCAGATGGATGGAGCCTTGATCCATGGATAATCGTGTGGAAAGTAAGGCCACAGTTGGTCAGTCAGTGGAATGGAGAAGCAGCAATCACATGGATACTTAGTCGCCAGTCACCATATGGATTAAATGTTCGGAGTGTTTTTCGTGTATCTGATCAGTCGAGTTTTGTGTCAGTGCGGTTGGAGCTGAATATTGAGTCGTCGCAATTCAGACTAGTGAATTACTTGTAAAGTTGATTGTGAAGTGTGAATCTAATCGCAAAAAGGTAACTACATCATCGGCGGAATTTACCGAATAACGAAGAACGTTTTTCAACATACTACTTAACGGGTGAGGGATACTAGAAAAGGGCAAATTCACAGAAGGCAAGATCGATTGCTGAACTGGAAGATTAGCCTGGGGGAGAATCCTAGGTAAGGAACCTTGCTGCGATTCCAGCAAGCCTTGCGCACCATCCAACTCAAGATTACCAATAACCTTATTGGGTTCCTCGTCAACCCGATTAACAGAAGGAGTGACAGGTTTAGATTTAACGGAGAGTGCGGCCAACCAAGCCTCAACCTTTCCTAAAAGTTGGACCGCTTTGTCCTTCAAAGCTCCAACTTGACTTACTAGTTCTTCCTTTAATTCTAAGGAGAGTAAATCTTCCGTCCGATGAACATAATGCGTTAGACGCCCTTGTACTCGTTTTAACTGATGGAGAGACGCTACATCGTTCTCTAAAAAATCCATAACTGAGGATATTTCAGTCAAATTGGCCTGAATAAGGGACGCCACACTCGCAGCCTCACCGTCAGAGACCTTGGGCACCACAACAACTTTATCTAAATTAGTTCGTAATAGTAACTCATCCGCTTTAACTATCCCTTTAGACTCTACATTACGAATTGACAATTCGTATAACAACTCTTCTTTTCTAAGAGACCCAGGATATGCCACGTCTCGAGTAGCCATGGTAAAAATATCTCCGGCCACCAAGCTGAACGGGAAACACCGTAACCGAAAGAGAGAGAGAGAGAGACCACGCACGCTCAAAATTGCCCGAAAGCACTGGTAGGAGCACAAATAAACGCTCTGCTACCAGACTGCTGCACCAAGGAATTGGCAGCGATATGGAAGTAAGGAAGCTGCGGGCTTTAAGACCGAAGGCTGACTACCAGTGACGAGCAAGGGAAGCGATAACACAGTCAGCGAAAACCGAGTCGTTGCAATGCTGAACATTTATTACAGTAGTAAGTGCGCACAAAATAAAGTCCGTATTCATTGGGGGACCTGCCCTCCGACAATTCAAATACTACAATTCTCGATTCTTAACAATTACAAGGGCCATAGGCCGCGTACCGATTCAACTATCATGAGGGCTACACTCATTTTACCAAGAATTTGAGGCTCAGCCTCGGGCACAAAGTCCTTTAGTGACAACAGGTTGAATTACTTAAAAACCCAGTTAACACATTAACTTTTACAGAAGTAAACCCTCTTACTATTTACTGAGGCCCTTAGCCTCTACTAACAAGAGAACAAATATGTTACATTCTGAATATAAGAGAACTCCCTCCCTAAGCCTGAAGTTGGTTGACAAACATTCCTACCTCCACGCTCACGGCTAGGCGACTAAGCAGCTTGCTCGCTCCAAGCGAACTGAACGAAGTTCCCTGCGAGCACCGTGCCATCCCTCTACAGGGGAGAGGAGAGGCAAGGTAGAGAGAGAACGCGACAAGTGCGCAGGTCGGGGGAAGGCTTGCCAACATAATATGGAAGGTGCCACCAGGGCGGAAACAATTTTCGCTTTTCCCTGGGGCCATAAGGGGGGACAGGACAACATGTGTATTTTATTAAGATACAAGGAGAAAACATACTAATTACAAATACACAATATACGCAGATCGATCTGTATAAATTGAAAATTTAAAAGAATACGGCGAAGGAGAGTTCCTCTTGGTACAGACCTTTCTTTTTTTTTCGTATTGGCAGCGATATGGAAGTAAGGAAGGTGCGGGCTTTAAGACCGAAGGCTGAATACCAGTGACGAGCAAGGGAAGCGATAACACAGTCAGCGAAAACCGAGTCGTTGCAATGCTGAACATTTATTACAGTAGTAAGTGCGCACAAAATAAAGTCCGTATTCATTGGGGGACCTGCCCTCCGACAATTCAAATACTACAATTCTCAATTCTTAACAATTACAGGGGCCATAGGCCGCGTACCGATTCAACTATCATGAGGGCTACACTCATTTTACCAAGAATTTGAGGCTCAGCCTCGGGCACAAAGTCCTTTAGTGACAACATGTTGAATTACTTAAAAACACAGTTAACACATTAACTTTTACAGAAGTAAACCCTCTTACTATTTACTGAGGCCCTTAGCCTCTACTAACAAGAGAACAAATATGTTACATTCTGAATATAAGAGAACTCCCTCCCTAAGCCTGAAGTTGGTTGACAAGCATTCCTACCTCCACGCTCACGGCTAGGCGACTAAGCAGCTTGCTCGCTCCAAGCGAACTGAACGAAGTTCCCTACGAGCACCGTGCCATCCCTCTGCAGGGGAGAGGAGGGGCAAGGTGGAGAGTGAACGCGACAAGTGCGCAGGTCGGAGGAAAGCTTGCCAACACAATATGGAAGGTGCCACCAGGGCGGAAATAATTTTCGCTTTTCCCTGGGGCCATAAGGGGGGACAGGACAACATGTGTATTTTATTAAGATACAAGGAGAAAACATACTAATTACAAATATACAATATACGCAGATCGATCTGTATAAATTGAAAATTTAAAAGAATACGGCGAAGGAGAGTTCCTCTTGGTACAACAAGATTATGTCTGTATTATTACTATTATTATTATTATTATTATTATTATTATTATTATTGGATTTGTATTATTATTATTATTATTATTATTATTATTATTATTATTATTATTATTATTTAACTATTATTGTGTAATTCAATTTTTAATTTGATTTCGCTATGTAGTAATTGACTATCGCTTGCTTGATTATAGTTAATTTGTTATGTATGTATGTGTGTAGATTAGCATTAAAACATGTAAAATAAGAGTTGCTGCATAATATCAGATATGGATCTATTGTGTAAAATGACATTGCAACACATGTTCTAATACTGCTAGCGAAACTGCCAGGTCATCACTCTTGTCATTGTATGCATTTAGCGGTGAGCTCATATTTAGGAAACAACCTAGTGTGCCCTTAGGCAATTTCAACATAGTATGTAACATTTGTAGCCGGGTGTGAGTATCATCATTGTCATTTTTGGAGATAACGTAGGTGTAACAGCTTATGTCTATATAAGCTGACCGTATATTGTAGCGTCAGTCATTTGAATGGAGAGTCCTCAGTCGGTGAGTCAGTTGGAAGGAGAGTGAGGTCACAGTTGGTCGGAAGGAGTTGGAAGGCGAGACTTGCTATGAACTGTTGTAGTCAGATGGATGGAGCCTTGATCCATGGATAATCGTGTGGAAAGTAAGGCCACAGTTGGTCAGTCAGTGGAATGGAGAAGCAGCAATCACATGGATACTTAGTCGCCAGTCACCATATGGATTAAATGTTCGGAGTGTTTTTCGTGTATCTGATCAGTCGAGTTTTGTGTCAGTGCGGTTGGAGCTGAATATTGAGTCGTCGCAATTCAGACTAGTGAATTACTTGTAAAGTTGATTGTGAAGTGTGAATCTAATTTCAAGCCATGCTATATCTCGTCAGCGAAACAAAAAGGAAACATCACCAAATTAGGCTTGAGATACCTACAGGAAACAACTCATAGGAATGCGTTGTAATAACACTCAAAGTGTTGAAGGTACTGTTCGTGAACCAGTGAGGGATAAATTCCTTGTACAATTTTTCAATGTCCGGTCAATAAGATTTCAAATTTAATGCCTAGTTTCTTTCAGTTGTAATGCCATAATTTTATATTATAATGTAAATTATCGCAGCAAATCTTGCTATTTAAAGTCAAAAATTAAAGAACATATTTTGTTCAATATCAATTTATCGTTTTATTTCAATTTTAATGGGGAAACCGAACGCCAATCTCCTTTTCCCAGAACCTATAGGGTATGTTGTAAAAAGAAAGCTTGTTACCTCACACCCTAGAGATATTCAAGACTCTCAATCTATTATTGCTGCATTGAGGTATAGCTGGCTCCCATCAAATGTGTAAGTAATCAGGTAAGAATTAAGTGTGAGTACATAGTCCGACGATTGAGTATTTTATTTAATGAATATTTTAATATATTTTAATTCAATTTAACATTTTAGTCTTCATGAGTAATAGTAGCAAAGGAGACTCAGACTAAGAGAATAAGAAGGAGGCGCAGGTTGGAAAGAAATAGAGTTAGTAAGTCTGTGGAAGTACGGAGAAATTGAAGGAACTTACTAGGAAATTGAATCTAGCAAAGAAGACAGCTAAGGATAACATGATGGCAAACATGAAGTATTAAAATTTACCCATGATAACAATGACATTTATAATAAGATACAAAACTTGAAAACTAAAAAACAGCTAGAATTGATAAGATTTCGGGGGATATACTAAAAATAATGGGTTGGGATGTTTGTGTGTATGTTGGGTATTCAGACCGAAGGCTGGTTTAATCCTCCACAGCTCCACCAACAGCTGTCATAAATAGCCTAGGCGTCACTAAAGAGGCGTACTAGGGAAACCGTGAGGTTAGGATTGCCCTCGAACATAAGGGTATGACGTCATAACCTCACCTAGCAGTCAAAACTTCCCGACTCAGCTCCTCCAAGGGGGCCCGTCCGATTCATTTCCTCCAAAGTCGCCCGTGGGGTTAGCATTGCCCTCGTACGTAAAGGTATGACGCCATAACCTCACCTAACAGTCAAAAACACTCCAGGTTAGTCACTGAGGTTAGCATTGCCCTCGTACGTATGTGTATGACGTCAAGCGGGTCAAAAAAGCACCCCAGATGACCAATTAGGCCGCTCCAATGGAGTCTGTGAGGTTAGGCTTACTTTCGTGCGGAAATTCCGCGAACCATCAACTCAACTAGGGGTCAATGACCTCGTGGGTAAATGCTGACTCAGCGCTGAGTTAGCACCCTTTGTTTTAGAACATACAATCTACTACTTGAGCCTTCTGTTGTTGCGTCATCTGCTCAGAACTTTCAGGCTTGTGCTGTATGCGTTCCGATGGCACATAATCTTGCCATAACATTTCCACTAGCGAACAGCACGTTGGTTACCAATCCACGTAGTCCATGTATCCAATGTTCCTTAAACTCGAATGTCTCTCGTGTTCTGGTGTGCCAATATGGAAAATATAGGAAACAATCCTCACGGCTGCCGAGGGTGGGATTCGAACCCACCATCCCCCGAATGAAAGTTCACAGTTACACAACTCTAACTGCATGGCCAACTCGCTCGGTGAGAGGATGATTGTCCAGTTGTATTTCCACTTATAGCAATCATCACTATCACCACCACCACCAGTGTTAAGAGAGGATGGATGCCTAAATTGACTTCCGATGATGATGATGATGATGATGATGATGATGATTATGATGTTTATTCCTTAAAGGGGCGTAACAGCTAGGTTATCGACCCCTAATGGTATGAGGTGAACGAAACGAAAATTAAAACTTCAAAACGTATCCACTGATTAAATATAAAATGAATGATGATGAAAAAATGACCATGAAACCAAAACAATCTGTGGCTCCAATTCACAATTCCTTCTTTTGTGAGATGATGCTTGTTATTAAAAAAAGGGGTCCGAAATCCAAGTAACCGGCCCCTCATAATAGTACTAATCACTCGTAAAGCAAAACCATAGTGTTCCCTCTATAGTGGTACTAATCACAAAGAGACGATGACCTTAGATGTTAGGCCCCTTTAAACAACACGCATCATCATCATCATTAATCACAGGTAACGTAGACTCGTGGTGTTCCTCGCATGGTGGTACTAATCACAGCTAATGGAGACCCGTAGTATGTCACACATGATGGCACAACTCACAAGCAACGCAGACCCATGGTGTTCCTGACATAAAGGCACCACTCACATGCAACGCAGACCCGTCGTGTTTCTCATACAGAGGGACTAATCATGGGCGCCATTATTCCCGTGATGTTTCTCAAATAGGGGAAGAAATCACAGGCCACGTATACTCATGGTGCCACTCACCTAGTCGTACTAATCATAGGCAATGCAAACCCACAGCGTATCACACATTCTGGTACCACTCATAGGCAACACAGACCTATGATGTTCCTCACATAATGTACTATTCTCGGGCAACCCAGAGCCATGGTGTTCCTCACATAGTGGTAATAATCACGGGCAACAGCCAAACCCGTGGTGTTCCTCATATAGTGGTACTAATCAGAGGCAGCGTAGACCCATGGTGTTCTTCATACAGTTGTACAACTCATAGGTAACGCAGACCCATTCTGAACACAGGGGGACCGACACATTCCAGCGCAGCATACGGCACCTTTTCTCGCATTGACATTAGTCCGCGCAGCCGAGTGCCCGCCCCTCGCTTCCATGGGATAAACACGATGGTACTAATCACAGGCAACGTCCAGACCCGTGGTGTTCCTCACATAAGTGTACTACTCCAAGGTACGTAGATCTATGGTGGTACTAATCGCAAGTAACCTAGTCCCATGGTGTTCTCCACGTAAGGGTACTAATGACAAGTAGTATCATGCTCTTAATTGCATCATCCCTTGGTCGTCCATTTTAGTCGCCTATTACGACGGGCAGGCGCCACCGTGGGTGTATTCTTTGTCTGCGTTCCCCACTCACAGGGGGCGAATTGACTTCCTCTTAAAACAATAACCACTACCACTACCCCTCTCCCGCAACACAAATTCCAAACTACTTAGATTTCATATTTTAAAACACATTAACCCTTTGTGGGACTGTCATTCTGCCAGATATAGTAGGAAGGATGGAAACTTGATATGTTACATGACTAATCGTGATTAGAACGACGGGACCTCCAGATTTACATCAAGACTGAAATTCTGAGCCACAGGAAGTGACATTTTCATTCAAAAATCCAGCATAAATTGGCAACGGTTCGAACCATGACTGCCTTGGCGAGAAGCCAGTGACAACGCCACTCAACTAGCACGGCTCTATTCCTGACAGTGATAGACTTTGTGAAACTACTACTCCTTTTTTCTCTCCGACACACCATCTCAACTTTCGGGTTTCATGGAAATAAGGGCTATCCTCCTGATTAGCTGAGTTCGAGTACTTCGACCATTTCATTAGAATTGCAGAGAGTGGAATGCAGTCTCGCTTTCATTATCAGGATGTGTAGGACGACCGATATATCCATTATGCAACATGGCGCCACCTCTCAGACATTTCCTGTTACACGCTGCACACCCTCCATTTGTTTCAGTAATGAACTCTTCTCAGTTTAACTGCTACTGTAGTTACCATGGTTACTTCACGTAAAGGGCTTTGGATATTGCGGCCATTAGCCTGGAATTTTTGGCGTTTGAGAGTCTGTTACATAACCGGCTTGATTTTGGTGTCCGTGGTACATTTTAAAAGGAGTTCAAACTCTAACCACAAAATAACTCCGACAGTTTTAGCTTAGCTTACGTTTATGGTTTCTAAATCGTATAACTAAATCGCATGGAAAAGAATATAATTTAGAAAGAAAACTTACAATTCTACATTGTAAATATCTCCAGAGCGAGTGAGTTGGCCGTGCGGTTAGGGGCCTCGCAGGTCTGAGCTTGGATTCGGGGGGTAGTGGGTTCGAACCCAACTGTCGGCAGCCCTGAAGATGGTTTTCCGTCACTTCCTATTTTTCACACCTTGCAAATATTGGGGCTGTACCTTAATTAAGGCCATGGCCGCTTCCTTCTCACTCATAGCCCTTTCCTAACCCATCGTCGCCACAAGACCTATCTGTGTCGGTGCGATGCAAATCAGCTTGTAAAAATATATAAGTCGGGTATATCTCTGGGTTTCTTCTTTCTACCGCACTTGTTTAACTTTGCACTAAGACAAACAACATTTCGGTGGGACTGGCTAAGATAGTGACCGTGATTTCAAGTCTGACATTTGTCTGTTTCGAAAATGGGAAACTACAGCAAACCATTTGAAGCAGCAACGGTGACGGGGCTCGAACACACCTGCTCCCGAATAAAGCTTGCATTACGTTGCCCATTCTAAGCAGCAAGCGCTCTGTGTCCTTTATTAATCATCGCTCCAAAATGAGGATGATTTCGTTCCTCCTACTTCCACCTCTGTGGTGTAGTGGTTAACGTGATTAGCTGCCATCCCCGGAGCCCCGGATTTGATTCCCGGCTCTGCCGGGACATTTGAAAAGTGGTACGAGGGCTGGAATGGGATCCATTCAGCTTCGGGAAGTCAACTGAATAGAGGGGATTTCTATTCCCACCTAAGCCATCCTCGAAGTGGTTTTCCGTGGTTTCACACTTCTACTCCAGAAAAATTCTAGGATGGTACCTGACTTAAGGCCACGGCTATCCCTTCCGCTCTTCCCTTCCCCCTCCCACTACAAGGCCCCTATTCAGCATACCAAGGCCCCCCGGTGAAGTATTAGTCCTCCTGCCCAGCTGTATCCCTTCGACCCAAAATTTACGCTCCAGGTCACTACACTTGAGGGAGTAGAGGTGCGATCCCTCACTGAGACCGAAGGAAAACCTATCCTGGATGGTAGACGGATTAAGAAAGAAAGGTTGCTTTAATGTGACAAACCACCTTTTAACAATTTCCTGTGTGAAGTGTCTGTTGCGGAATGATGCCTGCCCTTCATCAGTTCTACTGCATAGATTTTGGCAGAAAAATATTTTCAGCGTGATTCAATAATTATAACTAGAGACCGGATTATATGCAACATAAAAAGCTCAAAATATGCATGAAGTGTGTGAAAATATGCAACATCAAATAATAAAAAACAAAGTAATGATTAGTTATATAATATTACTTACATTATTTCAAAAACAACATACAATAGGAAATTTTTATTCAGAAAAAAGTACTGTATACATATTATTTTACAGTTTTCTACTATGGTAAACAGAAACGATGAGGTACTTTTCCAAATGTTCAGTAGTAAGATTATGTCGTCGATCGCTCAACATATTTTTATAAGCAGAGAAGGACCGTTCGACATCAACTGAGGTAACTGGACAGTATTTGAATTTGGGTGCTATATTGGCACTTATTGTTTCTGGCAAAAGTTCACCCGTCCCATTAATAAAACTATCAATTAAACAGAAGGGTTCAAAGCCATGGGTTATTGTTCAAAATGTTTGCAAACAACTTTTCTTTAAGTTTCTCAGAGAATACCTTCAGCAAGGAGGAGTTCACTAGACGAATTTTATTCATTACCTGAATAGATTCAGTCAACGCCAAACCTTAAGTTTCGAGCTTTTCAACACTCGCACGTATATGAGAAAAATTACTGCTAATGACTGCAATGATTTTCTGAATACTAGAATAATTAAATGCTTCCTTGCACTGACAAACTGCCACAGCCTCTACACTATCGAAGTCGTTTACTACACAATTGATTGCCTCGAAATGTTCATTGTAAAACAACACAGCTTCGACCCAGGTACCCCAAAAATTTACCACAGGTTCGGGAGGAAAAGGCACATTTTGTAGTTTTCCTTTTTAGGCCTTGATGCGAGCAGGTGCCTTAAGAAACACTTTCTTTGTTGGTGAAATCAGTTTGTTTACATTCCCAAACGTGGATCGTACTTCTTCAGCGAGGCGATATACTCCGTGAGCGAAGCACGTCACATGAATTATATTCGTGTACTTGGTGGGCTTTTCCTGCTTTAATCATGTAGGGAACAGCATCTGAGAGAAACAAAAACATCTTTTCTACTGCAGAAGATCCTGGAAATATCTTTATAACGCCCTCATTCACAAATCTGGCGATCGTAGAATGATTTACGTCTTACAATTCTTTGTAGGCCACCAAATAGGAAGAAGGCTCCTTTTTTTATGCACCAACAATTAAATTAGCAATGTAACGGCTACAATTGTCGGTAACTTCATCAGCTGAAATCCAAATTATGTTATCCTTGAGTTCATTGCGTATTTCTTCCAGAACATGTAGATAAATTGTCGGCATGTAATTTTTACGCAATGTTGATTCATCTGGTATATTTTGATTTAAGCAATATTTGCGCAGAAAACCTTTGAAGATAGGGTTTGTAAGTTTGTGTAGAGGAATATTACTTGCGATGAATGTTTCACATAGATGTTAAAGTGATTTTTGTCGTTTCCTCTGGAGGTTAAATCACTGCTACTGTTACTTGCCGCTGTTAAAAGCTGTTGTTGTAGGTCTTTCTTTTGCATTCCTGCTGATGAAGACTTGTCTTGACTGCTGATCTATTTGAAACTTTTTGTGCACGAAACATTTTTCTCGCAAATTCGACAGTATAAATTATTTCCGTCATAAGTAAATGTTGCAGAATGGTTAGCTATCCACGAAACGTTACAGACTACGCTTTGAACTTTGTACAAATAAATAGAGAACTCAACTGAAACAATAGACGTGCGACAATGCGCGTAATTTATTTGCATCGGTCATGAATCATCGCTATGGCAGGCGAGGGGAACAAGCGGGTGCGCGGGCGGTAGGCGCATTGACTGTGTGCAGTTATATGTCACGGTCACTATAAAACATTAGAACGAGATAGAAATTGAGCCCGCCCTTATCGATTTCCAAAATATTGTAAATACACTCCGGCCTCAGGTTTTGCAGCTTTAGATTTTGCACATTTCTTGGGTTTTGCTCAGTGCTTGTTTTAGATATTGCATGAGTACCATATATTTCCGGTTCGACGCGGTAAATTTAAAAGTTGATAGAATAAAATTTTTGCATAATACAAATCAATGACTAAAATACTAATGATGTCAATAGAAAGTATTGTAGTATTCTAGTAATTGAAGTGTGTTGTAATTGAACGACTTCTTTAACATTATCCCAGTTTATTGTTATATTTTGTTACACATTCTATATTACACTAAACTAGCACTAACCTATGGAAATGTCCAATCACATCCAATATAGTAATATACAATCAGATACAAGATAGAATTATATTATCCGATCCAAGAGCACATATGCGCATGAGCGAGCAATATCTAAGAACTGCCGGGTTCCGCAAACGAGCAAAATCTGAGGCTCGAGTGTATAGCCCTAAAATATGCATCATCGCCAGTTTTTAGTTAAGATATGCAATAACCGGTGAAAAGGGGTTAAATATGCAAATACATATGCAACATGAAAATGTATATAATCAGGTCTTTAATGATAACTAATGTCACAAATGCCAGAGTTTTTGTGTGCATTCGATCCGACAGGTTGATTTTTTTTTGTCTTTTGTTAGTCTATGTGATGATTTATCTGCAGTGCAGAATCTCATTTCTCAAGTGATTCCTTTGAGAAGAAACGTTTTACACAGTGTCAATTAATAAAAGAGGACCTATATTTTCACTGTAAGGGAAGACATTTTTGACGAGGCGGGGAAATTCTTTGACGAGAGGGGGGAAGTATCCCCATATCCCCTGGTTATTTGAATCCTGGGAATATGTCCATAAAATGATGTACATTAATTAACGTCCACACTGTACAGTATACATTCCGAAAGTAATAACACGAGTCCAGTCTGGATATCTATCACCATTTGCAGAAATATTTTACTACCGGTTGTTAAAAGGAGGAATATAAAAAATAATTGAATGGCCTGCGGGAAGAGGTGGGGCTTGACCTTGTTGCCTGTCCTATCGATTATTCCATTACACTCGAAGAGTATCAAGTAGCCGCTGTGGTGTCATCCTTCACGTGACCTCATTACGTGCTCGGCTATCATTAGAGTCACAGCATTTTCTTATGACACAAGATTTATGGGACAAACAGTGCATCTTGGTACAAGCAACTATGCTTCGTGGGTCTATTCAGGGACTGAAGGCACGGCGGACAGTGAGATAGTCACAGATATTCCAGTTCTTTACCTTGTTTCGAAAGTTAAGGATTTGTTCCTTGACTTAATGGTCAGCATGGTGGCCTTCGGTCCAGAGGGCTTCGGGTTCGATTCCTGGCAGATTCTGGGGCTTAAATCTTAAAACGTTAATTCCCGTGTCTCTATAACTACTGTCGGCGCAGGAAGTATGTGCGGTCGAGTTTAAACACTAATAAAATTTGAACCAGTCCACTAATCTAAAATATAATCACACCAACGTAAAGCTTGTTTTATACTACATTCTTTGGTGGTATTTGCATATTTTCATTTAGTCTCTTTTGAAAGTTATATTAGACGGAATGCACAAAGTACTTACTTTCTAGCCCGTTTTTGGTAAACAACAAATTTGTAGTACCACTACATAGAAACGGACGTTGCGATTTTCATGAAATTTAGATAGATTGTGGAATGCACTATTGCAAATATATTTAGGAAGTTTAATTACTTTACACAGTTTGTAAAAGACGTTGTTATTGTTTGTGTAAAAGGCTGTCCGTTTGATCCGGGGTAGACATCTGAAATCGAGATTGAGTTCATCAAAAAGGTCTGACGCTTTTTGTTTCAAATCATTGTATACCGAAAACCTACTATGATTTATGTATTTTATACCGATTTGTATTTGAAAGCGAGGGAGCGATATGCACTCAGGCGTGTCACGCAGCTTGAGCAAAGGGTTGTCCACTAAGCGAGCAAACACCGTTGCGTGAGCTCCCTTTCAACGATAAGATGATAAGCAGGTAAATCATGGTATATTCAGACTTATTTTGGTGTAGTTATTTGCATTCATCTGGACTTTCAGTACCACTGGCTGTATTGCTCAGTTAAGACAGAGTTAAAAATGCGTGCGAGGTCATGTTTTACGTTCATTTCGCATACCAGACAATGGAAGTGACGCGAGAGAAGTACTACTGTTACAGCGGCATACTACACGTCAGTATTGGCTACTCTGAGTAAGCACATTGCAAAGAAACGACCACAGCTTTCTCTGACTGGGTGGCGATTTTATCATGACAATGCACGGCCTCACGTCGCAAATCAAGTCATGCCGTTTCTGGCTCGATTCAACATTACCTGTGTACCGTATCCACATTATGGCCCTGATCTTGCAACCTGTGATGTTTTTAATTCTCATCACTGAAGGCAAAGCTTAGGGCCATTCGATTTGAGAACTCTGAAAAATGCTCAATTAAAGTGAAGCGTTTCTCAAGGACGTGACAAAGAAAGGTCTGCAGCATGTGTTCAAGGACTCGCAGAGACGCTATAGATGTTAGTTACTTATAGTCAAACGTACATTCTACTGACATAGTAGCCTCCGTGGCTCAGACGGCAGCGCGTCGGCCTCTCACCGCTGGTTACCGTGGTTCAAATCCCGGTCACTCCGTATGAGATATGTGCTGGACAAAGCGGAGACGGAACAGGTTTTTCTCCGGGTACTCCGGTTTTGCCTGTCATCGTTCATTCCAGCAACACTCTCCATTCTCATTTCATAGCATCATTCTATCTTTCTTTCTTAATCTGCTTACCCTTCAGGGTTGGTTTTTCCCTCGGACTCAGCGAGGGATCCCACCTCTACCTCAAGGCCAGTGTCCTGGAGCTTCAGTCTCTGGGTCGGGGATACAACTGGGGAGGATGACCAGTACCTCGCCCACGCGGCCTCACCTGCTATGCTAAACAGGGGCCTTGTGGGGGATGGGAAGATTGGAAGAGATAGACAAGGAAGAGGGAAGAAAGCGGCCGTGGCCTTAAGTTAGGTACCATCCCGGCATTTGCCTGGAGGAGAAGTGGGAAACCACGGAAAACCACTTCCAGGATGACTGAGGTGGGAATCGAACCCACCTCTACTCAGTTGACCTCCCGAGGCTGAGTGGACCCTGTTCCAGCCCTCGTACCACTTTTCGTGGCAGAGCCGGGAATCGAACCCGGGCCTCCGGGGGTGGCAGCTAATCACACTAACCACTACATCACAGAGGCGGACTTACAGAGGCGGACTTCATAGCATCTGTCAGTCATTAATACATCACTTTGGGATTGGCGACCCCATCGTACTAACAGCCTATATATGATTCATTCATTACATCCCTGACCCGGTCAATGACTGGAAAACTGGTTGTAGGTTTTCATTATTGATATAATCAAGCCTGGTGGCCACGATCGTTAAGGCGTCAAGTTAACCGGTTCAAATCCCGTGGGTGGAAAAGAATTCAGCATCAGAATGTCGGTGGGCAGGGTAGGTGAGGTGGCTTACAATTCCTTATCAAAAGCCTGAATTCAATTCCAAACCTCTCCGCAGTGTCCATTTGGAGTGAGGGAATGTGACACTCTTGATGATTCGTCCGTCGGATGGGGATATAAGTCGTCGAGCAAACCTTATGGCATTATTTGACGGTAGGCACCGGATTTCCTCCTCTCTCGACCCTATTATCATCATCTCACATCAAATTCACAAGGCGAGCTGAATATATCCTCGGACTTTCACGGCACTAAGAGCCATATGCTAAATGCTGTTGTTGTTGTTGTTGTTGTTGTTCGAGTCATCAGCTCACAGACTCGTTTGATGCAGTGCTCCATGTCACCAGATCCTGTGCTAATCTTTTCATTTCTAAGTAACTATTACATTCTACACACCCCTGTCTCACTCCAGTCTTGACGTTTATCTTTTCTCTTAGTTTCCCTTCATGAAGAACATGACACTCATACCCCTCGTACATCTCTTTCAAGATCTTGATAATATTTGATGAAATTTTGCATTCCTCGAGGGTCTTCCACATGATTACTTGGCTTACAGAATCAGACTAAATATTATTATTAAAGTAAGTTTCGTCACCTTAATCGGGTGTACGGACTGTTCGTCCATACTTTGGAGATAAGGAAGCAAGCGGCTGTGATTTATAGTCAACGGGGTGTTTCACTAAATGTTGCAAACTCGAAATAATTCCGAGACAGTAGAACTGATTTCACAGGGTTATTTCCACGTATATGATTCACAACTTTTTTTTTTGTAATTGCTTTACGTCGTACCGACACAGATAGGTCTTATGGCGACAATGGAACAGGAAAAGCCTAGGAATGGGAAGTAAGCGGCCGTGGGCTTAAGGTACAGCCCCAGCATTTGCCTGGTGTGAAAATGGGAAACCACGGAAAACCATCTTCAGGGCTGCCGAGAGTGGCATTCGAACCCACTATCTCCCGGATGCGAGCTCACAGCTGCGCACTCCTAACCGCACGATCAACTCGCCCGATGGTTCACAAATTGAGAGGATAAATGTACTTCACTAAACAACCACTCTCAACAGAACGTTATATTCTTTAAGTGTAATTATGAATACTCTTTGATGAATTACAAACAAGCTCCAACATTACACATAGTGAAATTTGTTTCAGGTACCAAATGCTTCTAATGTTATCGTTGAAAGTACAGGTAAACTGAGTCACTTGTTTGATATATATGAATTCATGACCTGAATCCACACACAGACACAAAGGAACTGAGGCCGATTATTTAATATTAGCTGGAATATACAATAGCAAAGTTTGTTTCTGTTACAATTTAATGTAAATTCAATGCCTTACTGTGTAAAACACTTGAATGCTACAAAAGCAACTATGTTCTTGCAAATTATGTTAAGGGTACTGTGCAATAAATTTACTGAGCAATCATTACTGTGAACAAAACAAAATAAATATCTCATCGTAAAGTTAATTTAACGAATAATTCAACTTCGAGGATTGTACGATTATCACGGAGTTAATGTGTTCTTTATTAAAATAACCACTGGAACTCCATAACATCACTACATGATGTTCAAATAGACGTTCAGCAAGAGAGCGATGTCAGTGGTTTTAACGTCGTCCTAAACACATCAAAGGTTTCCGGCGACGCAAGGATCGGAAATGGCCTGGATTGGAAAGGTAGCGGCTGTAGCCTTAATTGCCTGGTGTGAAAATAAGAAACCACGGAGAACCACCTTCAGCGCTGCCGGCGGTGGGATTGGAACCCACCATCTCCCGAATGCAAGCTCACAGCAATGTGGTCCTAACCACACGGCCAACTCGCAGAAGAGCGTTGCATACATCGTAATATTTCCTCGGATATTGTCATACTGTTACATACCTTCTGTCTTTGTCAGGGCTTCGTGTTACACTCTATCCTTCAATAATCCTCAGAGAAAAATATCTAGTGGTATTACGTCGGAGGAACGAGCTGGCTATCTCAAATGCCCACCTTGTGCAGTCTGCCAACTTGGAAATTTGTCACTCTGTACCTCTATGCTCGCGGGAACACACTGGAGGAGGTAACCATCATGACAGAACCACAATGAGAGACGAGTTACCTGTCACACGTCATTGACCACGTCCCAACTGCCTAAATCATTATATGGGAAAATACTGAAGATAGTATCGTGAAACAAGTTTTGTTATTCATAAGTTTGCATCTAAATTTAAACTGGGCAGGCAAATATATACATTCTATTATTAAAATATAAGTCTGTGTTGAATGACGTACATCATTAGCTTACTGGAGTATCTTTATCATCTCGGTTTGTGAACCTCCAGCGTATGAATATTTATGTGAAATCAGGTTTCCAATGTCTTGCTGCATTTCGGAATTAGGCCTATTTCAAATTGCAAAGTTAAGTGAAACATCCCGTCCCGTATATTAAATCGTATTTGCAAACTTGCATGGAAGTGAAGTGGTTAAAGCTCAAGAGACCAACTTCAAAATAGGCAATAGTCAGATTTTACTTCACGTTTTTTTTCTCATTTGAATTACCTGAGGATGCTTGTAGTCGCGTTCCGGTGGAAAAATCTCATGATATTTTTTCCAATGAAGTTTTAATTGAAACACATGCACTTCTAAACCTTTGGCCATTTAATTCTCTACGAGGTTTCGTGCAATATAACGAGAATACAAGCATTTTCTCCCACTCGTTAATTTTAGTTCTGAATGCATTGCTGTTTGTTCATTAAAATATCTCACGAAATTTAATTGCTACCAGTACTTGCGTTCAAACACTATTCCAACAATTTAACAAGCCGACAGACCTTCAACTTTTTCTGTTATGATTGAATCGTGAATTGTATCCCTTTCTCACTTTTTAAACCAAGTGCTCTCCATTAGATCGGTATACATCGAATAATTGGTAAAGTTTAATTCTGCGATGGTTTCCCATTAATCGCCTCGCCCTAGTTTAAAACAACTGCGGACACGATGTTGCCGAAATGTTCCATTACTGACAGAGGTTTGACCACTTCATGGCTCAAGCATTTAGAAATTTCACCGCTTTAATCCTTGTTTAAACCTTGGTGGCTCCGAGTAAAATTTTTGCTAAACAAAGCAGGAAAACATTCTCCAACTTCTTCCGATAAAAGAATAAATCAGTTCAAGTTCCCCGTGTTATAATATGGAACGGGATTCTGGAAACTGGCCATAGCATCTGAAAATAAGTTTGGACACTTATAAATGTGGATTTGTAGACAGATACTAAGAATGCCATGCGTCAAAAATGTGACTAAGGGTGGTGGTGATTATTGTTTTAAGAAGTAAAACTGAGCAACCATCCTCTACTTACACTAATACTTCGAAAAATGAAGGTACCGGAAAAGGAAAACGAAGATCATGATAATGAAAGACTCCCTAGGCCTCGCAAACATAATACCTTAGGGGTCGGAAGAAAACAAGAGTTGACAAGAGAGGTCAAATGGGAAAGATGGAAATGAGAAGCCTGGCACAAGTAAGTGAAATCAATGTCAGGACTGAGCTAGGGGAACTCTCCCCGCCAACCTATGGTCCCCAGTTGAAAGCTCCTGCCCCCGCCTTTTAGTCGTCTCTTGCGAAGAGCAAGAGGCTATTATCGATGCATTCCATAACCCCCAACCACAGGGGGTTAAAGTGGTATTTGAAAGTGCTCAAATACGCCAGCCTCGTGTCATCAGATTTACTGGCACGTAAAAGAACTCCTGCGGGACTAAATTCCGGTACCTTGGCGTCTCCGAAAATCGTAAAAGTAGTTAGTGGGACGTAAAGCAAATGGCATTAATAATAATAATAATAATAATAATAATAATAATAATAGTAATAATAATAATAATAGTATAATAACAATATATGCGAGAAGCTATACTTAGATGGTATGGTCATGTCGTCCAAAGCCTAGCAGACTCAATGATACATAAAGGCCTCTAATTTGATCCTGCAGGTTCTCGATCCAGAGGTCGTCCCAAGAAGCGATGGTTCGACTACATCCAGGAAGACATGCGTCTTGTAGGCATCACTGAAGCGGACATCCTTGACCGCAGGAAGTGGAGAATGGCGTGTTTAAAAGTGGACCCTGCACCAATGCGGGACTAAAAGCTGGGAAAGAATAATAATAATAAATATTTAACGTGCTGGAAGTCAACGATGCATACTTGTAGCATTTCTTCAACTTTTAAATAGCACTGGCCTCAGCCAGAATCGACCTGCTACCTTGCGAATGAATGGATCACGGTCAGTTCCCTAAATATTTATTTATTTCTTTGATTTATTGTTCAAAAGGCATTTCTGCCCACTTACAGAACATTCCCATTTCTTATTTCCAATTTTGTAAATAATTTACAATAAAAAATAAAATATAAACCTAATATTATACTTACGAACTATAGACAGTGGTAAGTGTGTGTTTCAACTTATTATTTTAATTCCTCCTAAAATATACATTATTAATCTAAATTAATCTAAGGACTAAATTATTCATTGTACACAATAATGCTACTCTATTTACTTTATGTCTTCTCTCTGTGCGAGTTCCCTTCTGACTGACCTTAACAAGATACTCTCGTCGTGAAATATGTCCACGTTTGGCATTTTATTAATTAACTGACATATTCTGTTTAATGGTGAATTCATATGGTGATTTGTATTTGACCTTTTAACAAAGAAAGTTAAATTATTTCTATTGCTTCCAAACGGTGCATATAAATGTATTTGGTGGCGTAACTCTCGGTTATCTGCTTTACCTTTGAGAATTCTATGTAGGTATTTTACACAGGTTAATGTTCTCCACGTATGCAACCTATCTATCCCAAAATTTGTTATTAAGTCACTATATGCCACATATTTTGGACTAGTTTTAGAGATACAGAAATACAGATATCTTAGAAATTTAGCTTGAACATTTTCTATTTCTTTTATACGTTTGATACATGATGAATTCCAGACTATAGAGGCATATTCTATTACTGTTCTAACTAGTGAATTGTATACCTGTATTATCGCTTTGATATTTTTGAATTTCTTTGTGTTTCTCATTAGAAATCCTAGGTTCCTATAGGCCTTATTTACGGTGTTATTTATGTGTATATTGAATTGGAGTTTACTATCAAATATCTCTCCTAAATCGTTCTTTTTTTCAGCTCTTTTTAGGCTGTTACCATTCATTTCATAAGAATGGATTTTTGGTTGTCTTTTCTAGTAAAGATCATTGATTCACATTTCTTAACATTGAATTGAAAGGAATTGTGTTTTCCCCATTCAACCAGTGCTGTGAGGTCTTGTAATTTTTCGTTATCTTTCTTTGAACTAATCTGCCTGTAAATTTTCATGTCATCGGCATATAACTGAAATTTAGAATTCTTCAGCAGAGCCAATATCGTTAAGAAACAGAATGAACAACAGTGGACCTAATTTTGAACCTTGGTTTATGCTTGAAGTTACCCTGTACATGGATGAAGCTACGCCTCTGAAACTTACAAATTGCAATCTATTCCTGAACTAGGAGTTAAAGAATTCGACTCGTTCAGGGCTAAAACTAAAACTGTGAAGCTTGTTTAGAATTTTATGATGATCAATCCTATCGAATGCTTTTGTCATGTCCGTGTATATGACATCCACTTGCCCTCCTTGATCTAAAATAGATGACACATAGTTTGTAAAGTTTACTAAATTTGAACTTGTTGATCTCCCTTGCATGAAGCCATGTTGTTGCTCTATGATGACTTTCTCAACATGTCGATAGATATTGCAGCAAAGTATATCCTCAAACACTTTTCATAAGACTGATAGTATTGATACTGGTGTATAATTATTTATGTTTTAGATATTACCATCTTTGTGAATTGGACACACTGTTGCTATCTTCCACAAATCAGGAAATATTTTTTGTTGCAACGATTTGTTAATAATTATACAAAGTGGATATGCAAGAGCGTCTCCGCATCCTTTCACTATATATTGGGGTATATTATCTGGACCAGCACTTCTTTTAGTTTGTAATCTTTATATAGAACATTTAACATCATCAACAGATACTACTGAAATGTTTAGCATATCAAGTTCCTTATATTGCAGTTCCTCTAGAATATACTGCTCATTTTCAGTGCTATTTTTTGTGAATGTACTTTTGAAGTAAGAGGCAAATCCATCGGCTATTTCTGTCTCGGAACTTAAGGTGCTATCATTTAGTACACATCTGTGACATTCTTTATTATTGATCCTCTTTTGCTTTAAAAAGTGACAAAAGTTTTTGCTATTACTAGCTATACTACTTTCTATACCTTGAATGTATTATTTATATGCTATTCTTACTTTCTTTTTAAGGATTGCTCTCTTTGTTTTGAACTCTGTCATACTATATTCACTCCAATGTCTTCTTTTCCTATGATACTCCTTATTTCGAATTAGTTGTATTTCTTTATTATACCATATTTGATAAGTTCTTTTACTATACTTAGTCAGAGAAACGCAATAATCAAGAATCTCATAGAGTTGATTGCAGAAGCAATCTAAAGCACTATTAACGTCTTCAATGTCATTCAATTCTGACCAATCACAAGTGTTTATTAATTCAAAGAGTAATTGAAAATTAGCTCTATTGTAATTATGATGCCTAAAAGTTGATCTGCTGTCCAATGAACTAAGTTTTCTTAGATTCTGTTGAGAGAATCAGTGCAGGATGATAGTCATCTTCAGGTAAGAAAGGCTGGTCATCTCTCTCAATGTGAATTTGCTCTGTTGTAGAGGCCAGAACTAAATCTAAACAGTATCCTAATTTATTCGTGATAGTATTTCCAGACGTTAGATCCATGAGATTTAGGAAGTTCTGAAGCTGCATTGCTGCCGGTCTTGCTTTACTTGTACCAACATCCTGATTTGTTTCTCTCGAATTGAATTCTCCTACAATACAAATAGCACTTATTTCCTAGATTTACTGCTGATTCAACTATTTCAAAAAATTCACAGTATTGATCAAGGTTAGAATTTGGTGGAAAATACACTACTCCGAAAAAATATGACCTACATTTAAAATGAACTTTAACCATTACAAATTCGAATTCACGAGAGTAAGAAGTAATCTGGTGAATTTTAAACATGTTATCAACGGCTATTACCACCCCACCTCCCCTCCGTTTACCTGTTACTTTATGTTCTGTATCTGCTCTAAACACACAGTAATTACTAAGGGATGATTTCATTATCAAATATAGACTTAGTGAGCCAACTTTCGCTTATGCAGATTATCTTATGGTTATGTCAACAGATATAAATTTATTGAACTCTCAAACTCTCAAACTGTAAAATTCTGGGAAGTCCTCCATAGAACATACAGTCTGTTTAACAATTTGCTCTCAGGTATGATATAACATTGGCAAGTAGGTGCTTTTAGCATTAGTTCAGTCTTTTCTTCTTTCCTTTCCAGGGTGCCGCTGAAGTAGCATAGCTTGTGGATGTATTTGTGCTATGTTCCAGCATAGCTCTCAATCAAACTTGCTGAACATATGCCTTTGACTCTGCTCATGGAAGCACGCAAGTAAATCGGCTCTCCGTTTAAGCGAATTTTGTAGGTGAACGGAAGCAGTGTGTGGTGTGTAAAAGTGCAGATCTGTGGAACGTGTGCCAGGGTTCAAGTTGAAACCAGTTTTTAATCGATATCGTTGTGTATATCAGCATAATATTAAAAATGGGCCGTCATCCTAATAAAGCTAGCAGCGGTAGTGTCAGCAGTGGTGCCAACGAAATCGAACAGGCGGTGAGAAAGGTACTGGACGAGGCCGTGCTCTCCGAACGCTTCGTGGAAAGTATTGTAAGTGCAGTGGCAAAACAGGTGACGGAAATTGTGGTGAAAGAACTTGAGCGTAGTCTCCAGTTCAATGCTGAATTGGTGAATGACCTAAACAAAAAACTCGAGTGCCGCGAAAGAGAAATAAAAAATCTCAAAGAAGAAGTTGAGGCGAAGTGCGACTCCCTGGAACAGTATCAAAGGAGGTCAAGTTTACGTCTGTTTGGTATTGATGAAAGTGAGGGTGAGAACACAGACGACATTGTTGTGAGCCTCTGCAATAAACTGGACGCCAAGGTAACCAAAACTGACATTGACAGGAGCCACAGAGTAGGACCGAAGGTGCCAGGAAAACCTCGACCCATCATTGTGAAGTTTACGTCCTTCCGCTCCAGGCAAGAGGTTTTCACACGGAAGCGCCAATTGAAAGGAACACCTACCACGATACGAGAAGACTTGACTGCAACTCGTCTAGCAATTCTGAAGGCAGCCATCACTGTTCATGGACTAAGGAACACTTGGACTGATCACGGGGATGTCATAATTAAGTTGGCAGATGGTACAAGGCGTCGTATCAACCGCATGTGTGATATTCCTAGATTGTAATCTGCAAACATCACCACATCTGTACAGAACTACATTCGCTTTTAATGTGAGTACCGAAATATTGTCTTCCCTTGCTTTCATAGTAGGAATTCACTACAGTTAAGTTTCACTTTCTCTTTCTACTCTCTCTCTCTCTCTCTGTCCTCTTCCTCCCTCCCATTCATCAATCTCCCATAACACACTCCCTATCACATCTTTTACTATATCAGGTATCTGTTTTACAAGTATAACATCGCTAGTTAGAACCCTCTAATTTAAAATTAGATTCATTTGTGTGATTTACCTTGTATAATCTGTTTGTAGTGTGTTCTGTCATTGTTATTAGCTTTGCACTGTCTTTTATTTCTCCAGTGATCAGTATTGCTTGAACTGTATTTAACCGTAGTCCTCCCGTTAGTACTGTTTTAGTTTTCATTTTCTGTTCCGAAGTTGGCATACCTTTTAACACAACAAGGGCATGCTTCTGACGACAGCAGGTCTAAGCGCATTCCTTTAATTCCATCCCCTTGCTCCCCTCTTCCGTTAACCGCTCCCTTCACTCACATAGGTGCTACAGCAAACCCAGGTCCTATTTCAGCCGCTACTATCTTGAAGGAAACCGTGGACCAATTTCCAAGAGCTCTTAATGTTTGCCACTGTAATGTGCAGTCTTTGCTCTCCCAAACGCGCATGGATGAAATGCATAACCTGTTTTCTACGCGCCAGTTCCATGCAATTCTTATGTCTGAAACGTGGCTGAGCAGCAAATGCCCCAGTTCAGCTGTTGACATAGACGGGTACGTCCTTCTACGAAATGACCGCGAGGGGAAAGGCGGTGGGGGGGTGGCTGCTTATGTTGCCAGAGACCTCAACCCTCAAGTAATTAGCCATTCACCTTCACAGTATGAACGTAAACCAGAGTTTTTGTTTATAGAGATAACACTGTCTAGAACGAAATGCTTGCTAGGAGTAGTTTACAAGCCTCCGAAAGTAGGGTATTTGACCGACCTTGAGACTGAAATACTAAACCTTCTGCCAGACTATGAACACGTTATTGTAATGGGCGATTTCAACACAAATTTGTTAGACAGTACCGCAGCTTCAACTCGACAGTTTCGTAACATTTTCGAAGCATGTAACATGATAATTTTACCTCTCGGACCAACCCACCACACTAATAGCAGTCACACCCTTCTCGATCTAATAACAACAAACAATTCAGCGAAAGTCCTGCAACATGGACAGACATCAGCCCCGGGGCTATCTGGACATGACATAATCTACCTGTCCTACCAATTACAAACTCCGAAACCAAGGTCGAAAATATTATCATTCAGGGACCTCAGACGAATTGACGCAGATAAATTAGAAGAAGATGCTCTTTCCGTGCCGTGGATGGAGATAAATCGCGCCAATAATCTACAGGAAATGGTCTCAACATTTAATAACCTAGTAACGCAACTCTACGATCGGCACGCCCCAGTGCGTACGGGAAAAGGTTCCAGACCTCCTAAGCCGTGGATAAATGACGAAATTCGCCACTTAATGGCTAAACGAGACGCTGCTCATAGACGATACAAGCACTACCCAACGGAAGTGAACCACCAGACTTATAAAACACTGCGTAATAAAACGACCTCTAAAATTCGAAGCGCTAGACTACGTTACGCCCATAACTTGATTAGACCTGACGTACGCCCTGCGACGATATGGAAATCTATGAAATATTTTGGTATCAATAACCAGAAATCTAACGATGAACTAAATGTTAACGTAGATGAATTAAACGACCATTTCATCTCGCCAACGGGAATTAATCCGGTCGTAAAGGAGAAAACTATTAATACATATGATAATACGCCATCTCCACAAAGAGATCAATTTTACTTCAGTCACGTCACACCGCAAGAAGTGATTGACTCAATAAAACGCATCAAGACCAGGGCTAGGGGCGTAGATAATATAGGCCATGAAATGCTCATGCAAATTCTCCACCACATCATTTATCCATTGGTGAATATTTTTAATTACTCACTGCAACAGGGGACTTATCCGGAAATATGGAAAATGGCCATTATTCGCCCGCTTCCGAAAATAAGACTTGCGAAGGACGTCGGTGACTATCGGCCGATTAGCATCTTATGCATATTGTCAAAAGCTTTAGAATTCATAGTTCACAAGCAAATTAGCGACTATCTTATTCAACACAATCTTCTTGATATCCACCAGTCCGGCTTTAGACCGAAACACAGCACCTGCAGTGCATTAATACATGTGACTGATGACATAAGGCAAGCTATGGACAACAAACAACTGACAGTTCTAGCGTTATTGGACTTTAGTAAAGCTTTCGATACTGTTGACAGGGACATACTTATATACAAATTAAATAGTTTAAATTTCTCCGCGAGTGCACTCCAGTGGATCAGATCCTATCTCACCGGTCGCCAGCAGTGTGTACTTAATAACAACAATGAATATTCAAATTGGCGTACGGTCGACGTAGGAATACAACAAGGATCTGTACTGGGCCCCCTATTTTTCTCTTTGTATATAAATGGCATATCTTCCGGATTAAAACACTGTAAATACCACTTATACGCTGATGACCTACAGATATATATACACAGCAAACCCGAAAACCTACACTCAGAAACACGTCACCTGAATGAAGACTTGATGACCATAGATATATGGGCCAGAAATCACGGTTTAAAATTAAACCCATCAAAATCCCAGGCAATAATTATTGGTTACCCTAAATTACTTTGCAAGCTCAATCGAACAGCGTTACCACAGTTGTCCATAAGTGGTACTCCCATACAGTATAGCCAAAATGTAAGAAATCTTGGCATAATATTTGACGAACATCTGTCCTGGTCTGCCCAAACTATATCTGTGTGTAGGAAAATATACGGAACGCTACGCTGTCTCAGTAAATTCAAATTCACTTTCCCTTTTAAACTAAAGAAAATTCTTGTTGAATCACTCGCATTACCTCATTTTGATTATTGCGACATAGTTTACAACAACCTAGGAGTAGACTGGGGAAGGAAATTACAGTGCGCTCAGAATGCCTGTGTAAGATTTATCTGTGGACTTCGTTACGCTGACCATGTCACACCGTCTTACACGCTGCTCGGGTGGCTTCGCCTGCAAGAACGACGCACACTTCATACTCTTTGCTTCTTGCATACTATTCTTAAAAGTTCTCAACCAGCCTATCTCCGTGATCGAATGAAGCTCCTCTCCACAGACCATAACAAAAATACCCGATCCTGCAGCACCATGTGTTTATCCCTTCCTGTACACAGAACAGCAATCTACACGAAATCATTCACCGTTACCGCAGCCCGACAATGGAATCTCTTACCAGTGGACGTCAGAAGCATGTCCAGCAGCTTAGCTTTTAAACATGCCTGTGTCGAAATACTAGGTAAACATGCATGAATCATCAAATTATGACCTGAAAACACCTACTCCTACCGCCTCTTCATCATCATTTCCCTCTTCCCTTCACAGATATTCTTCTTCTTCCTCTTCTTCTACTTCATACTAATCCTTCTCTTCACCTCTCAACTGAAGGCGATATTTCGGTGTACTGTAGAAATGTATATATTTTCTAAACTTTTTCTTAAGTAGTTGTTATAGCACTCATTACTCATAATGATATTCTTAGTACTCATTATTCATAATTATATTCTTAGTACTCATTATTCATAGTTATATTCTTAGTACTCATTATTCATAATTATACTCTTAGTACTCATTATTCATAATTATATTCTGCACTTTACGTACGATTTATATTATATAGATGATACGATTTTTTTTAAAGTGTGGTTACTTTTGTTAATGGTATTACTGTTACTATTGTCCATATTATCATATTATTGTCATCAGTAGTTATTATTAAGTGTTCTAGGTTAAGACTGGTTAAGTGTAAGAAAGGGAGTACATCCCTAACTTTGCCAGTATAAATAAAACATATTACTTACTTACTTACTTACTTACTTACTTATTATCATAAAGAATTACTGTGGAATGTAAAACAACCCTAGGTGTGTGGTGGAGGGGTTAACATGTAACAATAATATAAAACGTTAGCATCAAATCCGTAATTTCCGGAGTCTCTGTGATGAATACTGACATTCCGGATGCCGTTTAAGTCTAGTGTATGATCTGCCCTCATTGGCATGGAGGGTAAGAAGGGGTGAAAAGGAAAATGTAGAAAATGACCGAGATTATGGATGTATGTGTGGATATTCCAGTGTAGTTCTCAACCAAACTTGGTACATATATCCCTTACTAACTGCGAAAAAACACTCGTTGGGGAGGAGGTGACATGTACAAATTAAAATGATCGGAAACGACCTGTATTAGTGCCGAGTGAATATTTCTAGTTTTCGGTGTTACTGAGGTGAATTGTGACACTTTGTATGTCTAGAATGACCAATATTAGTGCTCGATCCACAGTTTTTAAGATCGCTCATCTGATTGGTGGCCCTATGGCAGTTGGAAACATGTACGGTGCATATCTACAGCGTGACGCATAAATGCATACAGTTATGACTTACTTTTACTATTTATCTGAAAGGATCAACTACTCCCCAGACAATTTAGGCTTTCAAAAAGACATACTAAGACGAAGCTAAATAATCTCAAACTTAAACTAAACACATAACAATAACACAAAATCTACGAAAGAATTCGTAAAATTCACACATCAAGAAAGTTTATGCATCTCTGTGTATGCCATAAACACATTCCTCCTCGACCTACTGTAACCATTCATCACCATGCCATAGGCATGTTAGGAGCTTTAGTCAACCATATATGCCGTTTTCCGCAACATTCTGTGACATATAATGTCCTAATTAGCAGTTTACGTTCCAAACCGGGACACGAGTTGTGACACGCAAGCTTGAAGGGAGCAGGTTTCTGTGCTGTGTAGAGAGAAGGATAGCGTATTACCGCGGCACCTTGAAACTGCGCTCTCACTCGGTGCGAGAGAGGAGGAGAGATGACGCTACGCGTGAAAATGTATTTTGCCAGAGAGTGGGGTGAATTGAGGTGTGTTAACCCCCAAGAAATAAAAATCCTTACTGATTCAACACCGCATTCATTGGTGCCAATTCACCGTATTTAACTAAAAACAAGGGGAAGAAGAACACCTTTGTCTGAGATAATCTATGGAAATTTATAAATCAGGTCTCACTACGTTGTCATGATACGAAACACCTGGTCCTTTGAACTGTCTAAACACGTAAAAAAACTTGCATATATAGCCCCATCTATCGCGAGGATATCCATTTCGTTGAATGTCGGTGAGGCAGTTACATATGTACCTTCGCTCACACAGCAATGCCCGACTTTTGTATTCAGTGCATGAACGTTCTGCAACGGTAAGACGATGGATGTCAACGTTTTATGGCACAATGATTGTTGCTTCATGACAAGTACTGTCAACAAGAGACCTTGCGAGGCGAATAGGAGTGAGCCAGAGTGACGTGGTCATTTTCTAGACACAGGTAGTGTTCATTAACTTGCCCCGTACTGGTCGCCCCAGGTTAACAACTGTGGTAGATGAGCGGTATTTGCGACTTATAGCCCGGAGGAAATCCAATCACACTGCCACTATGATTAACAATGACTGTATGCGTGCCACTGGGACACCAAACCGTACGAAGAAGATTCAACAACGCCTCTCCGTATTCTAGACGGCCCTGGATAGGCCCGGGCCTTAAACTCAGACAAACTGCTGAACGGTACTGCTGAACGGTCACCAAGAATAGACTAAGGAAAACTGGCGCAGAGTTCTCTTCACAGATGAATGCCGTGTATGTCTGATACCCGATGATCGTCGACAAAGTGTGTGGAATGCACCTGATAATCTCATCCTATGAGTACAACAAGGTGGCGGATCAGTGATGCTCTGGGGTAGAATCATGTGGGGACGTCAGACGCCATTGTTGTACATCCAGGACAAACTCAACGCTCCCCAATGCAGGGATAACATTCTCCAATCCACTGTTGAACCGTGTCATCAGCATTTTAGGTTTATGGTTTATGGATGACAATTTCCGTGTCCATCGTGCAGGCATCGTCAATGATTTCATCAATCGTTTCGGTATTACCTGACTGGATTGCCCTTAATGTTCCCCCGATATGAATCCCGTGGAACATTATTGTAATCGATTGAAAAGAGCTGTGTGAACACGTCCTGCCCCACCACGAAACCTACAAGAGTTACGCAATATTGCCACAGAATAATGGGATGAATTAGACCAGCAGTGGTTAAATGAACTCGTGGGCAGCATGCCACGTAGGTTGCAGGCTTGCATTCATGAAATGGGACATGCTGGTCTGTATTAAATGAGGTTGCTACACAATAGGCTTAGCTAGAGTAAGTGATATGTTTGGTTTTGGTTGTCAATATACTGGAAGATGCATTACTTTTGAAGTACCATTTCAACATTGCAGAGAATTGCTTAGAATATTTTCTTGGTGGGTGAAGCATACCTTTCCCTGGTATTTGTATTAATCAACCTCACAATAAAGAAATCTACAAAAATTCACTTCAAACAGGCAATGAAAATCCTAAAATGAAACATTCGAAAGTGTACCCGAGCAGAGTCGGGTACTAAAGCAAGTAAATTCATAATGTACGCAGTTCCTACTCATGTAATAGCATACCGTTATTTGGAAACAATTATGTATCATATGACGATGAAGTAAGGTTTCTGAAACGCTTAGTGAGTTGATACTTTTCGTGTGACTGGAAACAGTGTTTGTTAGTTCATTAAGAGTGGTTGTTCCTATAATTACTTTTCCTTTTCTCATTACAGTTACGAAGGATTGTTTATATATTGTACTTCTCCTTCTCTTTCTACCCATGAATACAGAAAAGAGGGGTGATTTCCTAGAAAGCAAGGATTCGCCGCGCTGTCCAGGCGCCACTGCGTTATCTGTAGGCCTTACGGTTCAGCAGTGGTCATTTGGTAGGCCAAGGCCCATGAGGATTGTAACGCTAAGGGGTTTGGTTTTCTGAGAGGTAGGAGGTTTACTAGCTCTACCCTCCCTTGAATCAATAATCACTGCGTCCGGACATATTAATGAAAACCCCCAACCTGTTTTCCAGTCATTGACCGGGCCAGGGATGTAATGAATGAACTATATATAGGCTATTAGTAGAATGGGGTCACCCACTCCCAAGGTGATTTTTATTAATGAGTGATAGATGTTATAAAATGAGAATAGAGAGTATTGCTAGTATGAAAGATGACAGGGAAAACCGGAATACCAAGAGAAAATCCTGTCCCGCCTTCGCTTTGTCCAGCACAAATCTAACATGGAGTGACCGGGATTTGAAGCACGGTATCCAGCGATGAGAGGCCGACGCGCTGCCATTTGAGCCACGGAGGCTCCTCAGACAGATTAGTACACTGCAGAATGAATATTTCGGGCTTGTAGGCCGTGCTCCAGATGGGTTCCTAGCTCCCAAAGTTTCACCGGCATTCCGAGCGGGTCCACAAGCCTAAGCCGTTATCTCCTCAAACGTTTCTGAAATTGTTTCATTCTTTTCAATGTTATCATATCACGCACCCATGATGTACTTATCGAATACACTGGAGTGTAGCTCGCGTATAAAGCTATGCCCTCATAAGAGAGAAACTCTATATTAGCAATATATGAGTCTGTTCAGTTCACGACACCTGCCAGCTGCATACCCACGGCAGCAAACTGCAAGCAAGAGCTGTTTATTTAATGTGCTTGTTACATTGCTTTCTCAATCCCTAGGGAACTGTTACGTCTCTAGAAGCAGCGCGCCTTCAAACAGAAGAGTTAAAAATACAAAGGAGCCACAAAGTAATGCCATGTATGTTAACACGGGCAGCAAAAGAAATGCGGTCTATGGTAGTGTGTAATAAGAACTTGTTTTCTTCATCATGCTTGTCCTATAAAGGAAGCCAGGATCACCAAAAAGGATGTAGTTTCAAATTCCTGTCAGAGAGTCGAAAAATTTACAAACTGGATTTCCACTTCTGGAGAATTGCATGGCCCTAAGGTACATTCATCTTTCACGAGAAATGAGAACTAATTTAATTCTTGGTTGTAAAGGTGGCCGAAAGCGAAAGCCCTGGCTCGCTTAGTCATTCACTCGTCACTAATTCTCACATTTCCCACGAAGTTAGAGGGCTGAAATTCGGCACAGATGTTCCTTGTAAGGTAATTTTATTCTAATGTTTCGTTGGGAACGAGGTGAAATTGGGGTAACTACCCTAAACCCTTATCACTAAATAACCGACTTCCCACAAAGATGGAGGGCTGATATCTGGCACAAGTATTTTATAAGCTAATTAAGGAAAGTAAGAATATGTTACTCCATTTTTTTTATTAAGGGATAAAATAGGGTTAACTCCCTTACTTAAAATATTTAATTCTCACACTTCCCATGAAACTACAGTGCTGTAATTTGACACACATCTTTCTCATAAACGAATTAGGAAAGGTGAAGTTGACCAAAAATGTGGCTTCCGATTCAGGCAGTAAACAAAATTTTGATGTTTTGTAATAAACGGCGTAAAACTGGTGAAGTATCCTAAAGAGAATATCAATAAATCGTACCCTTCCTACAAAGCTAGAGAGCTGAAAGTTTGTACAACTGTTTCCTAGAAGCTAATTAATTAATTTTTGATGTTTTGTGATAAAGGTTGTGAAATTGGAGTAAACTTCATATCACTAAATGGCACACTTCCCACAACGCTATAGGAATATGATTTGATGATGATGATGATGATGATGCTGATGTTGTTTGTTGTTTAAAGGACCTAACACCTAGGTCATCGGCTCTTGGGACGTGATTTAGGGCAGGTGTTCTTTATGAGTTAATTAGGGAAGTGAAAGTTTTACTCCTATGGTTTATAGTAAGGGTGGAGGGTGAAAATGGCGTAACTAACTTAAACACAACATTGTTAAATCACTCAGTTCATGAGAAGCTAGAGGGGTTAAATTTGGCACACATGTTTCTTCTAAACTATTTAAGGAAAGTACGGATGTCGTATTCCGATATTTTGTTATTTGTTATTAAAAGGGTGAAACAGGGTTAACTCATGTAATTATTTTGCACATATTTTTTTCGTAAGCAAATTAGGAATAGTGATGATGTACCATTCAGATGTTTTTTGACAAACGGGGTAAGATTGGGGTAACTGCCCTAATTACAACATTAATTCTCACATTTCGCACAAAGCTTGTAGGCTTTAATTTGGTACAGGAAATATAAAGATGTTTTATTCTGAAGTTTTGTGATAATCGGTGTTAAATTGAAATAACTATTTAGATCTCTGTATCAATTAATTGCAAACTACCCACAAAGGTAAAGAGCTGCGTTCCGGTGCAAGTGTTTATTATAAACTAATTAATAAATGTAAGGTTGTTTTTCCGATATTTTGTGGTTAATAAACTAATGATAACGCAATACCCGGTGGGAAAAACTGGCATTGAGCCAGTATATAATAATTCCAATGTCCTCAGTCTCACGCAGGACTTGACACGAATTTAAGGTTTATTTTGTAAGTGGTTTAACGTCGCACTAACTTATCAAAGACCGGGCAAGTTGGCCGTGCCATTAGGAGCGCGTAGCTGTGAGCTCATGCCCGGGAGATAGTGGGTTCGAACCCACTGTCGGCAGCCCTGAAGATGGATTTCCGTGGTTTCCCATTTTCGCACCAGGCAAATACTGGGGCTGTACCTTAAATAAGGCAACGGCCGCTTCCTTCCCACTCCTATGCCTTACCCGTCCCATAGTTGCCATAAGACCTGTGTGTCGGTGCGACGTAAAGCAAAATAGCAACAAAAAAAAGTATCAAAGGTTTTCGGCAACGCAAGAGTGGGAAAGGGCTAGGGGAAATGTAGCAGCCGTGACCTAAGTTAAGGGACAGTCCCAAAATTTGCCTAGTGTGAAAATGGACAACCACCTTGAGGACTGCCGTCGGTGAGATTTAAACCGACCATTTCCCGAATGCAAGCTCATAGAACTTAAGTAGCAATACATATCACAAGCTACTCTTATATCATCTCAACTACTGGATAAAAGTTGCTTACGTTAAACTAAAACGAGTCCCAGTCATTTGAAGTATTCGCAGCACGAGATGAGCTAAACCCTATGCCATTTCTCTGGTCTCAGTAGATTGCACTCCGTGATATGTGAAATTTTACATCACGAATAAACCCTTGTCACTTGACTTGTGGTGACCTAAACGAACAACATAGTACTGTACGGTATGGGGGTGTGCATTTGTAACACTGCGGGTAACGTTTTCCTAGGACCACTCGTTGAATTCAACTTTGCCATCCTGAATGAAGGTCCTCCAGTCTTGTTCCTAAGGATCAGACAACTTCCCTGTTTTCGAAGTTACGTTCTCCTCCTGTAGTGTATCTTGTCTTGAAAACCTTTACCTCATCCTTAAGGTTCTGATCATGTTTCAATCGAAGCCATTCTACATCATCATAGCACTTGCCACAGATTATACCGGGTACGTCAGGCGGAATAGTACATATTTCTGGAGGTTTTAGTATGGAATATTTCAAGAAAAAATATATAAAAGACATAATGTGTCCAATGTGCAATGTGCATGAATTACTGCTCTGTGTACCATACACATAAGGCGAACCTAAAAAAATGTTATTACATTCCCCTTCGGGAAAATCAGATTACCAAGCAACCATGCAGACTGTAATGTGAAGTATTGATAGCTCTTTTCACACAGATCCATGACAATTGCAACTCTCAAGGTACTGTTGCTATGTAACATCACGTAACACATTTTATTACATGACGCTATTTCGTTACACAGATTTTCGGGTGAACCCCAGTTCTAAGGTATAGTTATATCAAAATTATGAACTTCTGTTTGTGATATCTGAAGCCCTCTCTTCTATAATTTCGACTCAGTTGATTTATAACTGTTGGGTTCTTCAGTCTACCGAAACTAATTTTGAATAAATAAATTCATCAGCTACCTGAAAAAGATTTTTTTTTTTTGCTATTTGTTTTACGTCACGGGTGACGATGGGAGAGGAACGGCCTAGTAATGGGAAGGGAGCGGCCGTGGCCTTAATTAAGGTACGGCCCCAGTTTACCTGGTGCGAAAATGGGAAACTACTGAAAACCATCTTCAGGGCTGCCGACAGTGGGGTTCGAACCCACCATCTCCCGGATGCGAGCTCACAGCTGGGCGCTCCTAACGGCACGGCCAACTCACCCGGTAAAAAGAAAACTAAATAGCCAGGTGGACTCACGCCAGTGATAGAGTACCGGTATTGCAACAACTTGCATTCTGTGCTAGAGTGGAGAGAAGTGAGGACTTCATTATGATAAGTTCCTATTTTAAGTTTTTAAGGATTTAAATAAAAATAAACAAATGTTTATACACTTATAAATATTTTTGAGTGTGATTTGATATAATCTGATTACGTTCTTTCAAGAACGAAACACGTCATTCTGGTTTTCCGTGGTTTCCAATTTCCACAGAAGGCAAATGCTGTAACTTAAGGCCACAGCTCCTTCCTTCCCACTCCTAGGCTTTTTCCTTCTAATCGTCGCCGTAAGACTTATCTGTGTAGGTGTGACGTAAAACAAATAGTAAAAATTAAGTTGTTTCTTTTTCAGGCATGATTCTCTTAACATATGTTTTCCTTTTGAGGTACTTTATAAATGTATTTATAATATAGTTTCTGCAGACTGAAAAACCTAACAGCATCAACAAATTATGAAAGACATACGAATTTATTTATGTATATACCCTTTATTTATGATACAAAAAATCAACAAAAGGTGCAACAGTTAAACGCAAATGACTTATCGATGCATTCATTTACGCCCAAACTTGCATCTGCGCAGCCATTTCCAACACTTGTTATTCGAATGGCGAACCACTGTCGGATGAACGCGAGGGGAAAGCGAAAGGATCACGGTCGAAGCCAAAGTAGCCACAGAACACATAACAAATTCACCCTTCGGTCTGCGCTTGGCGAATTTCTGTTTTCCACATTCGCCTCTTATATATTAGTTGTTTTATTAATTTATTCATTCTGACACCAATACGTGTTTGCTAAAGGAGACAGAATAGCTCACAAGTTCTTTGAATAAATAATTGAATTTCTGGTTTCGTAAAAGAAATAACTATGTACTCACGAATATGAACATCTCATTTAAGCTGCCGGGAGGAAATTAAGTATTGTGTTTTCCATACAAATGCTTCAGCATTGTTACTATAATATTATTTATTTATTTATTTATTTATTTATTTATTTATTTATTTATTTATTTATTTGATAAGCAGAAAAGATACACACACAAACACGTGTCGTGTCTTTCATATCTAAGTGATCTTTACAACATCCCACCATCACAATGGAAGGTAGATGGATTACTATTCAGTGCAGGCGGCTGAACAAATTTGTTTGTGGTATCCTGTCAAAACTGGGTTTCTCTGCAGATTTCCTGCGTGATGTCATCATGTCTTTCATAAGGAACTCCATGTACATTTTGCGTCATTATTTGTGTTTTTTAGTAACAGAGAATGCTTCTCTTTTTTGTAATTGATTTGGGGGTATTTTGATATTAGAATTTTATAACAATTTGTAATAATTTTGTAGCTATTTTGGACCCTTGTTGTTACCTTATACAGTCAGATGAATACAATTATTAAATCACTATTATCATCATCATCATCATCATCATCATTATTATTATTATTATTAATATTATTAATATTATTAATATTGTTACGGAATTTCCGTGAATCTCAGAGGTGTAAGGAGGTGCCGGGGTGGGATCTAGAGCATGTGTTCACACAACGAAATTCGTAATTTTCTTTCTTTCCTTTTTTTTCCAATTTAAAACTTGATAGGTAGAAGATATGAATAAACAATAGCAATATAATAATGAGCTCGTCGGCTCCAACAACAATGACAAAGTAAAGAAATCAGGAACAAAACTAACGAGAATTATCAACATGATAATATACGGAGGGATGAGCATTATAGCTCTGAAACAGGTACACTATTTTATAGGAGCATGTTTGCTCCACTGACTTATAATGTATAGGAGTCTGAGCTCCAAAAGTAAATTCAGTCCAGCCTCTCAGCGACATAAATTCTTACGTCACAAGGTTAACCTGACAATTCTCATACAATAACTTGGCCCTGGTTTGGGCTCATCGTCTGCTCGACAGTGTTGTAGTTCACGTGTTCCAAAAGGAAATTCACACCACAATCTACTGTTTGATAAAGAAGGGGCGTGATTGCCCATACTACTGGCCTTAATATGAAAAATGGAAAGGTTGATTACGATCTTCCAGAAACGAAATGCAAGGAGGCAAAAAACCTGCACTCCTTGTAGAAAACTATTAAAACCCTAAGTGGGCTTATGGGCCGAAGTTACAGAGGCTAAGCCTATTCTTCAGAGGGATGACTAAACGAGAAATGTTAATTGCCGAAAGTGTTAAGAATGTAGAAGTTCAGAAAATGTTAGTCACCCCATACCAAGTTGAATTGGAATCAACATAGCGTAATCACTCTTTGTTCCCTTAGTTTTACATGTTTCCCAGCAGGGATTTGAACAGAGTCCTCAGACTTGCCTAAAATGTTACCTTTAAACCACCAGGTTTTGAAATTTACATTTTAAAAAAAGAGTTTTAAAACCTTTCCCTCAAGCTATCTTCAGGAGCTATCACATGTTAAGAAAATTCTGCCATTACCTTGAGTTGCTGGAACTTCCAAACGCCGACCGAGGCCCCTGACCCCGAAGAACACGCCACATTCATTAAATTGTAGCGATCAAGATGACAATTTAGCCCTAAAGTGCCCAGCTTTTATGGTATTTCGATGGGAAGTTTCCAGAAATCTTTACAGATAGGCTGGATGCCTGAACACACCCCCAATTTTAATTGGCTAGAGAAAATATTCACAAAATTTCTGATTGCTTGATAGATACAGGAGTTGGGAGGGGGGGCAGAAATGCTGACAACCTTGACAAAAGAACAAAACATTCTTAAAACACTAAGGTTAGCCAACTGTGAAAATACACACTTTTAATAAATTAATTAGACTTCGACCCGGTAAGAGGAGCAATTAAACCGATGATAGAGACATCTGGCTGTTGAAAATTCAACTATTTTTCATGACATCAGCTCAAGGCAAATTACCCAGATGGCCTTATAGAAAGTGCGCTGTTTAACTGACCGGAGAAGGTTTACCCCCGGTACAATTGTTATTATCATTACTATTATTTTGAATTTAGACAGCATCTCAACCTCTGGGCTTCAGCAATTATTTTGTGAAGTTCAAGCATCCGTACACTATGAGTGTTGCGGGTGTCACTACCCAAAGGAGGTGTACAAATAGGATTAAGAGTTGGGCCCATTTCTCAATAGAAATTATATTAAAATATTACTAAATCCAACAAAAATAACAATAATACCAAGATGTTCAGTGGAATGGATCATATAATTCACTGTATTGGCTTCTTAACAGATCTTCCACAATGTTTTTATATTTGTGAGAGTACTTTATGTAGCCAGACTATATTTTCATATAATTCGTATGAAGAAGATAACCAAACCTTTATTCAGATCAACCTTAAAAAATATCGTAGCAATGAAAGGAGCAATATCACAACAATTGTATGAAAATATTTCAAATGAAGAGTTACGGGGGAACACAGCGAATGCACAAGGTGAATGAAGCTGTATTTATGATCAATCTCGGGGTTTGGTCATAAAAGCGAATGAAGATGTGTTGGTGGTGATTATTGTTTAAAAAAATTACAACTGGGCAACCATCTTCTATAAACACTAATCAGAGGGAAAATATGGAAGAGGTCCGACACTTCGAAATAAGAGGGTATCGGCAACAGAAGTGGAAGAGACGCGAAGGGTATGAATTTGAAAGACTTCCCAGGCCTCGAAAACCTAATCCCAGCGAGATCGCAATAAACAAGAAATTACCAAGGGTGGTCGGATCGGAAATATGAAGGTGAAGAACCTGACAAGTAACTAGAAGTAATGACAGACTCAGCTAGAGGAGGAACTGTGGTCACTAACTTATGTTCCCAAGTTGAGAGGCCCTGGTCTCCTTTTGGTCGCCTCTTGCGATAGCCAGAAGATATCGTGAATGTTATTCCAACGTCCCCTCCCACAGGGGACGAATGATGGAAGATAGATTACGTGGAAATAATACCAGTCTCGATCATGGAGGGTTCCGATTTTTATAGTCTATAATAGATTCAGTGTGACCCGACACAAAATACAGTATATTTGATTTTCCACCGAGATCCGCGATAATATCGTGTAGTACTGTATATTACATTGTATAGCTGAGGATTAATCCTCTGGTTTATACATTTCACTGAATAATTTATGGAATAGCCTATTTATACTCAACAAATACGTGCAACACGTCGCTAAGCGCTGGCTTATTTCTCCTAACCCGCATGCAAATAAATTATATTGACCTGGGTAAGTTTAGAGTTTAACACGAAATCAGGATAAATAATGTACAACAAGGGGAAGTTGGTTCTCTCCCTGCTTCCACTGTTCACCCAGCAGGATGAGAGTTCGATTCCACGTCAATAAGTCAAAAATGTAAGAAAAGAGATCTCTACTTCCTGAGGTGCATATGGACCTGGGGTTCACTCAGCCTATTCAAAAAATTAGTAACAAGTTCATTCCTCGTGGGCAAAAGCGACCGGTTGTAAGGTAACCACTCTACCCCACCAAATGCCGGGGTTAAGGATAGTGGAAGCCTATACCTTCCACCCCTAAGCATGACTAAGTAGTTTGCTCTATCTTACCATTTACATTCAGTAGAAACTGAATAGAATTATTATTATTGTTGTCGTTGTTGTTTTTGTTGTTGTTCCGTGGTTTTCGTGGTTCACAGAAGGATAAAAGCGTCTGGGTTGAATGGCTGGATAAGGAATTGACTAGAGCAGAACTAAACACAACAAATTTGGAAATTTTATTTCTTTCCTTTTGTTAAAATTGCGAGATAGAAAATCTGAATGAATACCCAACAAATATAACAGGCTATTAATGAGCTCGTCAGTTCTAACAATATCAGGGACTTATAAGTCCAAAAATCAGGTACTAAAACTTGTGATAATACCACGCAAATAATTGGCATGAAAAGAGCCCTATTGCTCTTGATAGATACAATATTTTACAAGAGCACTATTTCCTCCGAAAAGATACTCTACTCAGGAGTCTGAGCTCCAAAATACCACAGCCTAGCCTCGTAGAGCCATCCGTTTCTAATGGCGCACTAAAATTCCACTAGACAACTTATTGATTGGCCTCACGTTAAAGTATTCATACACAGTTACCCCGATGTGGGCTTATCTCTTGCTCAACAGTTACAGTCATCATCATAAAAAGCAGAACAACTTGATGGACTAGAGACAGGAAGTTCATATTCACAAGACACATTAATTAGTATATTCTGCAGAAACGATTAGCATTTCAGTCACCTAGGTTCATGTTGCCTAGTAGGCGTTGGGTCCTCCGTGGGCACTGATAACTTGTCCCATGCGTGATTGCATCGACGTGTATATCCTGGGGTATAGCCGTCCATGCTGCATTCACCTGGTTCCAGAGTTCATCTTTGGTAGTTGGCACTGGGTCACAGCGCAACAGTCTGACATCTTGTGACAATAAGAAGGCACGTGTTCGTGCAGCCACGTGTGGTCGCGTACTGTCCTGCTGAAATATGGCGTCTGGGGTGTCGTGCGCAAAGGGTACGGCTACGGGTCGCAGGATGTGATTCACGTACGTGAAACTGGTCGCAGTGCCCTGGACACGCACCAGCTGTGATTTGTCGTTATAACCTACAGCACCCCACACCATAAGGTCTTGAGTTGGCGCTGTATGTCTTGTGCGAAAGCAGTCAATGTGAACCAAAATGAAACCATCATTTTCAAACAAACAGAACCTGGATTAGTCCTAAAACACTATATGCTGCCATTCCTGTCCCCAGATGTTGTCCCTCATTACCCCATTTCAGTAGCATGTTTATGCACATTAGTCAAAGGTAGGCGGAGAAGTGGACGACGTGCCGGTAACCCAGACCGTAATAAGCGGTGACGGACTGTTACTGCTGATAGTGTATGATGTGTTACACTGTACCACTGTTGCGCCAGAGCCGAGGAGAATGCAAATCTGTCCTGCAAAGCCATTTGGATGAGGTGCTGATTTTCTCGGGGGGGAGGGGTTCTGGGTGGTGCGACCAGACCCATCTCGTTGTGTTCTACGGCCTTCTGTGAACAATTCTGTACACACCCGTTGCACTGCAGATACATTTTTTCTCACACGAGCAGCAATTTTCCAGATGGATGCATTACATTCTCTCATGCCAATAATGCGCCCTCTTTCAAACTCACTTATTTGATGGAACGGTTCTCGCATACGTCTGCAAGGCATCCTGCACGTCTGCTCAAGTCACACTGATCCATCACCTTCGGTTTATAGCCACATCGAGAGCCGCAGGCACATTTTACCACTCGGTGGTGGTGCGCTGAGATATCGATGTGGACCTTGAACTGAGGGCCGACATGGTATATATGCTAATTATATTTCTTCAGAACATACTAATGCACATCTTGTGAATATGAACTTCCTATCTCTAGTGTTTCGAGGTGTTCTGGTTTTTATGAACAAGAGTGTATATTAGTTTCTGTTTCCAAAGGGAACTAACACAAGAGAAACTTTACACTCAGAAATAAATAAACAGGGACATAATTGCTAATATGATGTTGCCTTAAGGAGGGGCAGAAATCTCCTAATCCAAGAGCACTTGCTCCTAAAATTACAAATACTTAGCCTTCCAGAGGCATCCATAAATCTTACAAAAACTTTGAAAAAGAGCGAACAAGCTCTCAGTATCTTCTAGCCTCTTCAAGGGAACATTACATCAATCTCTGGTCTTTCAAACCACCATTTACAAATGGAACTTATTTTTACAGGAGTATTAAATACCCAACCTACTGGGCCTTCGTGGGATAAGAATAACAGGTTAAATTATTGGCCACCGAGCTCGATAGCTGCAGTCGCTTAAGTGCGGCCAGTATCCAGTAATCGGGAGATAGTGGGTTCGAGCCCCACTGTCGGCAGCCCTGAAGATGGTTTTTCCGTGGTTTCCCATTTTCACACAAAATATTAATGGCCTGAACACAAAATTAATGGAGGCATATACTTGCACTCCTGGATATGAACACTTAAAAACCTAAAGGGCACTAGGCCGATGGAACAGGGGCTATTCCCAAACTACTGAGGTGACTCATATAGAAATTACATTAATGGTGAAAGAACATGTTACACATTACCGGCCGTAAACAAAAGGCAAGGAGGCGAAACACCAGCACTCCTTACAGAAATTGTTAAAATCCTAAGTGGGCTTATTGCGCCTGTTATCTATGTTACTTTACACATCTTAGAGTAGACGCTACCAGTCATGCATTTATTTACCTACTTGCCGCTTTAACCTTACTATACCTACAAGGTGCGTAAAGAGTACGGTGACTGGACCGATATTACAATAACAACGCGTGACAACACTGCATGCGTATGTGAATAGTGAGACATCTCGAGAAATGCTAACAAGGGAGCATTCCCTACTCGTCACCACCTATTTCGCTCAAATTTACAGAACATGCAGGGCTTGGCTAGAAATGAAAGTACCCGAACTGCAGATGGCCAAGCATTTAGAAAATAAAAATAAAAATGTTGACGCGGCTCTCGCACCGTATAAGTCACTTACGTTAGTGCGCACGCCGAGCGGTAGTTAGCGTAACGGTAAGAGCTCGGAATAGTAAGTCGATGTTCGTGGGTTCGACTCCCAGTGTGGAATTTCCCCTAAATGTACTCCACTAGTTCAACCCTGCGATGTGTATTTTTATCATCAGGTCAAATACTTGATTAAAATTATACAAAACTTCTCTCGTCTCGTCGAGCAAGAAAAAGAAATAACTTCCCGAGAAGACTGCATAAAAATACATTCGACTGTTCATCAATTATCCGCGCCGATATTCGGTAAGATGTTACGTTACGCGTGGTTCGTTTCTAAACTTTGCGATGAGAGAGAATGCTTTATAAAAGTCAATCAAGTATGCTTTTCTATGGAGACGTTGAAACAACGATGTGGTTGTAAAAATGAGGCGTTTATAACTTGTGCTAGATGCAGAAATAATTATTGTCTCCCCTGTTTCTGCGATAAATATCATTCCGACATATGCAAATTATCGAATGTCAATGAATAAAGTTTTGAATTTTCATGTACAAAGTCTTTTCGTGCGCGCTTTAATTACAATCCCTTGTTGAAAAGTATGACAATGAAATCCCAATTTTTAACCTTTTCTATGCCTTTTGCGTATAAATAAATAAATAAATAAATAAATAAATAAATAAATAAAGTGAATTATTCACCTCTTTGCTTATTTGGAAAATGAATAATATAAAAGTCGGGAGGAGAAATAGTCTCCACACGAGGAGTCGAACCCACGACCATCGAATTACTAGTCCGAGCTCTTACCGCTAAGCCAACTACTGCTCGGCGTGCGCACTAACGTAAGTGGCTTATACGGTGCGAGATCCGCGTCAACATTTTTACTTTTATTTTCTATACGCTTGGCCATCTGGAGTTCCCACTTCAGGTACTTTCATTGCTAGCCAAGCCCTGCATGTTCTCTAAATTTGAGCGAAATCGGCGGTGACCAGTAGAGAATGCCTCCTTGTAAGTAGCGTTGGACACACGGTGCTGAAGCAGGTTAGTCTGCTGCGACCAGTCGAACGTAGTACGTGTGAAGACTCGTGTCATCGTGCAAGGGAACAACGCATAAAGTTTTCTTACAAATTGGGGAAAATGGAGACGGAGACGCATGCGATGTTTATGCTAGTGTGCTAAACGAAAACTGTGAGCAGATATGTGTTCTCGACTGGTTCAAACGATTTATGGTTGGCTAGGAAACGCTTCATGTTGCGCCACATTCTCGAACATCGGTACTTACCGGATCTGGTGCCTGCACAATTGCTTTTGTTTCCGCGCTTAAAGGGAATCCTGAAAGGCATGCATTGTGCTGACATACCAGATATCCTAAGACGTGTGACTTCAGTGCTTCGAATGATTAAAAAAATAAAATAACACGGTCTTCGTGGCAAGTTTCCAGCAGCTGCATGCATGTTGCCAAAAGTGTCTTGTGGCCCGTGGAAAGTACTTTGAAGGTGACTAGAAGTATTTTGTCAATAACTTCTGTTTCCTTTCTGTCATGTTATAATTCACCGAACTTTCTAGACAAAATTTTTCCCATTTACTTCTTTAGGTTGTTTCTCTGTTATAGGGAATGCATTGTACGCAAGATATTTTTAAGAAAATATTTTCATTCCTGAATTCTGAATAAGAGCACAGTATCAGCTTGGAAACTCGAGGTGGGCGGATCGAGACTATGAGAAACTATAGAAAAACTCGAACTTACGGAATTACATGGAAAAGCCTGCGTATGTTGACAAAAAGTGTTGAACATTACAGCAGAGCAGTTACGAAAACAAAAGCACGCAGACTGCCTTATATCAAAAGAAATAGTCAGGTGCCTTGAAAAATTCCATATGTTAAGCATTATACGGTCTAATTCAGTAGTGGTGCAAACTAGAGCACAGTTATTGTGCGCATCTGTTTTAACGAACTTCACCGTTACCGTCTAAACAGGAGGTTGTCCGTCGGAATCGTATCGGGCTGTTCGACGTAACGCTCAGCTCCCCTTGTGCGAGGGTTGTTTGGGATAGGAGAGCTGTCAGACTGCGTTCAAGGTCAGTGTCGTGTGCACTATGTTCAGCTTTCGCCCCTTATAAGGCACTCGCGCACTGAAAACTGACGATTTATTACTGTTCTTATTCAATTTTTTCAGCTCGGATTTATGGTAATATCCAACCATGGAGACTCGAATTACCGAGAGACTACTGCAGTTGTAAGATATTGCGTAGAGAGCCGAGTGTTTGACATCTCTAGAACTATACACTGAAGAGACCAGGTTAAATGAATCACTGCAAGTATTCATGCATGTAGACATTTCCTAGCTTCGATATTTCCGCGCCACGTAGCGGCAGACAGACAATCACCTTATCCACTTACAACGACGTCGTGTGGAACTAAATTTAGTTCATTACTTGAAAATAGTTTCAAGTTATAGACATAATATCAAATGTGCATAGCGTGAAGTAGAATTCGTTAAGGGAACAACGCGTCGGAATAGTGTAGGTACTTCGTTAAAATCGAACAGTGTGCGAGTTCTTAATTTAATTTTAAAATTATTTTTACTCCCTCTTGGTTTTTTATTGTATGTCTCTTTCCATATGACCTTTTATATTATTTTGTTAATACATACTGTTAATCAACTCGAAGATCCAGAATATATACTGTAAATAGAGAAGTAAAAAGTTCATTACATTTTATTATGGACTGTATTCAGGTCTTGAAAATCCTACGTAGCCTTTAATTGCTTACCAGTTATTCCCTTCATTAAAATGAACATCGAGCATAGTGGCCACGCGTGTTTACGCGCTACCGCTATAGAGCCTAGTTCTGCATTTGGGAGACGAGTGTAGTCGAGCCCCACCGTCTGCTATACTGAGAATGGTTTTAGTAGTTTTTCTATTTTTATTCCCAAACAAATGCCGGACAAGTTCCTGTTCATAGGCCACTGCGGAATCCGTCCACTCTTTACGCAATTTCTTTCAACCATCACTAATTTCACCTTCATTACCTCCTCTGTTGAAGTTGGCCATCAGAAAGCGCATCCAGCCGTTAGAACATGCCATATAATTTAATCTCACCTGACTTCGACCCCGTATAAGCAAACGGGGGTAGATATATACATACCATTTAGGTCTTGAAATACAGGTTATAGTTTCGCTAAAAATAGATAGGGAAATACTATTTATTTTAATTTTATTATTCATATTAAATTAACGATGTATGAGTCCGACTCCTTGACTGAATTGGCCTTCGGTTCAGGGAGCTGCTGGTTCGACTCCCGTCTGAGCCCACGTTTTAACTGCATATTGTTAATTTCTCTAGCTCGAGGACTGGGCGTTTTGTTCGTCACAATTCACATCACTTCATACAATACACCACATTACTAACCATCATAGAAAACACACAATAGTGAATACATCCCTTCACATAGTATTGGCGTTAGGAAGGGCATCCGGTTGTAAAACTTGGTCAAATTAACATCAAACCTTGTGGGGGAAAAGGACGGGAAGAATAAATTAAATAGTGCATGTACCTACAGTATATGTATGTATGCATGCATTTACACTTCCTGACTTTTACAATTTAATACCTGTTCAAGACACATTAATACGTACACTCTGAGGAAGACGACAACAACAACAACAACATCTGAGCGGAATCTTATGCAGAAGAATTGACGTCAAAATCTGTATAGGCCTACCTCGTCCAGTACTATGGTTTTCCACAATAAAACTAGAGATAGGTCTATAAAAAAATCAGTACTCTATACCAATGCATATTTTTAGTCTCGATACTTGCGTATTTTCTATCAAATGCATTTCTTTTTCATTTTCAGAATATTAACATGTCAAACGAACAGATGTGAATTTCCTCACTTACCGGTTGAATATTTCATTATGAAATATTTAACGTATTTACAATAATATCTTTGAGTCACAAGATGAAATAAAATGCAATAAAATTAATGCATCTCTTAAATTATAAAATGCTCATACATTAATATCTGTAGAATTGTCGATTAAATGAAAATATATTGTGTTCTATAGTTACCCATCCTTCCAAAAAGCAAATGTTAAAAGTATTTGAACCGGCCGAGTTGGCCGTGCGGTTAGGAGCGCGTACCTGGGAACTTCCATCCGGGAGATAGTGGGTTCGAAACCCCACTGTCGGCAGCCCTGAAGATGGTCATCCGTGGTTTCCGATTTTCACACCATGCAAATTCTGGGGCTGTACCTTAATTAAGGCCACGGCCACTTCCTTTCAACTCCTAGGCCTATCCTATCCACTAGCAAAAAAAGTATTTGACCCAACGTTTTAAAAAATGCTGATAAGTGTTAGAAGAGTTTGTTCAAAATTACAAGCTATCTCACTCTTTCGAAGTCAGGTCTACTTATTTGTTTGTCCTATATGAGTTGTGCTGTGTTAAACAGTCTCAAAAAAGTGGCATACATAAGTATTTTGACAGCAAATTTTCTCAGCTTTGGAAAATTTGTATTTATTTTCAGTAATAGTATACACATGAAAGGGGGGAGTATTATCTTCTGGCACAATGTTGCTATACACGAACCACATACCACGAAATCTCCCTAATTTCCAAGAACTGATCATGTAAAATTCAAAGTATCTTTACTAAACTATTGTTAGTGAGCATTTAAATGTAACCTATATTTTACCCAAAGATTTGAAAACCTAAGACATATCAGCGTGGAATAAAAGTCTCACCTCTTCATTTGTAGATTCAAGATCCTTCTAAAATTTCAGCAAAATCTCGTCCTTCTGAGCGGGGATCCAACGGCATTGCAACGAAGCATATTTCTTTCTCTCCATTGTCTCTGTGCTGCTTATTCATTACATCCGGCAATAACAGCCTGAGTGTGATGATTAGCGACCAATTTGTCACGGCTTCTGAAGATGAGACAAGACGCTGTTCACTGCGGGGATTGTCCCGGACACTGTCACTATAGAAGAACTTGCGGCAAGTATTGCTTGATCAAAATTGTTTAATGCCAGTATGCTCCTATTGATATACTGTTATTACTGGAAGGTGGGGATCGGAGCATACGAATAGAACGGTTCTGCTTCGTTCTTGAAGTCTTAGTAGCATATGAATAATTGAATTCCGTCGTGTAGATTCATTAGGTGGTTGTGTAGAGGAAGACGATTCTGTAAAGCTCTGAGAGCCATTGTGGATTTCGAGAAATGTTTCAAACAACCTGTTAGTTTTCTACATAACGCAATGAGTTTCTCAATATTATTTGTACTGAAAGCCGGCCCCGTGGTGTAGGAGTAGCGTTCCTGCCTCTTACCCGGAGGCCCCGGGTTCGATTCCTGGCCAGGTCAGGGATTTTTACATGGACCTGAGGGCTGGTTTGAGGTCCACTCAGCCTACGTGATTAGAATTGGGGAGCTATCTGACGGTGAGATAGCGGCCCCGCTCTAGAAAGCCAAGAATAACGGGCGAGAGGATTCGTCGTGCTGACCACACGACACCTCGTAATCTGCAGTCCTTCGGGCTGAGCAGCGGTCGCTTGGTATGCCAAGGCCCTTCAAGAGCTGTAGTGCTATGGGTTTTGTTTGTAATGAAAAGTCCCTGTTTCATAACAAGCGAGTGAGTGGGTCATGTAGCTGTCAGATTGCATTCGGGAGATAGTGCGTTCGAACCCCACTGTCAGTAGACCTGAAGATACTTTCCGGTGGTTTCCCACTTTCACCTCAAGTAAGGCAACGGTCAATTCATTCCCACTCCTAGCCTTTCCTAACCTACTGGTATGACACACTTCTTTAAAAGGTATCACTTCAATGCATATAATTATGATGAACTTTATAGTTGTAGTCTACAAAAGTGAACTGTGCTCTTGATGTCATAATCCGTCCTAACAGATGTGCTATCTGCATTTTGTAGCTCATATTTTACTATTCTTTCTGCTGAAGGAAATTCTCGGATGGCGTGATTTACTATGTGCTTACGAGTACGCATAGTACAAGGGCTATTTTCTTTTCAGTCTCAGATCGGTCGCGGAATTCAAACCACAGTGAGAATCCGACGAAGCGCAGTGCAGATGTGTTGCGCAGTATATCTAGTATACCTGCCGACCGCGTCACGTCGCACATGTCAGTTCTGAGCACGCAGTGAGCACGTAAACATGACTACGACAACAGAGTCCCCGGCCAATTATGAAGTGCGTGCTGTCATTCGATTGCTTCATGCTGAGGTGTACAATGCAGCCGAAATTCATCGCGAATGAGTAATGCGTATAGTAATTGCCACGTAAGGAAATACCCCACAAAGTAAATATCGCCGCCCGATGCTCTTCTTTTCTCTTTTTTGTAATGGCTGATCACTGCTGCCAACCTGCCTGGTTACATATTAAAATCATCAGACATAACCATAACAAACTAACCTCAATGTAAACACCGATAATGAATGTTTCCCTACCCTAGTAAATGATAAAAGATAAGATGAAATAAATCAAGATAATTATGAATATCGCCTCAATCAGGAATTAAGGAAATAAACACACTTTCTCACTTAAATTATCTGTCTTTATTTTGATATACAGTAGGCGTACTATAACCATATTCTTGAGAAGAGGGGCGTGTTAAACGATGCAATTTATTTAATAAGTCTTTGCAGTGTGATTTTCGAAAGTTCCAGACATCCAATGACTTCCCTTTCTTTTGCGCGAATATTTCCTTCTCTCTTCAATACCGGTAACCAGTAAGGAGAGAGATTATTGGGCATATTTTCAGCCTGAAGGCTGGTTATATCTTCAAGCTTATCACGAAACATATAGGAATACTAATGTGCCAAGCTCCGTGAACGAAATTTAGGTCAGCTTTCAAGTTCACTGCGGATTTGAAAATAATAATGTTATAAGTTCTACTGCCAAAATTTCGTCCCGCAAGAGTTATTTCATGCACCGGTAGATCTAGATATGAGACTGACGTATTTGAGCACTTTCATCATTTCACACAAACTATGTTATTAAATGCATTATCCGAACATGCCACAATCCTACTTACCTGGTATTAGCCAAATAGATTTACAATCCCACAGAAAAATAAAATATGCTTTAAATATTCTCGCAAATGTATCACTAGTGACTTTAACGGCGATGCGGTGGCAACACGCACTTCACGCTAGAGCAGTGATTGAACGTTGCCAACGTGCCAGATTAACGGTAAATGTAAGACGTCGTATCGGCAAGTAGGGTCCCTAAACTGTATGGTTACCGACACTGAAAAAGACCCAACAGCAAGAAAAGTAACCATAAATCAATATCTTAATATTACCGAGGAGAAAGGGTAAGGTTGCACCCTTAGGGTACGTCCTTACACGGAGAGGACTATATGGTGAAACATTCATGAGTGACAGCGAAGTGTGGCAGTGGTGCAGGAACTTTGAAGCAGCACGTACAGACGTTCATAATTCAGACGGTCAGGGAAGGAAGTGAGTGTCAAACGATGATCTTGTTCAACGAGTGGATCAGGCGATTCAAGGAAATTGCATTGCACCCCTCAGCATGAAGAAGTCGAATGAGAGCCCGCACTTCACACTTGGCGGGCGACTCTATTGTCCTAGGCATGTTTACGTGCTCAGTGCATGCTCAGAACTGACAACTGCGACGTGATGCAGTCAACAGGCATACTAGAGATGCTGCGCAACACATCTGCACAACGCTTCGTCGGATTCTCACTGCGGTTTTAATTTCGTGACCGATCGGAGGTTGAAAATAAATAGCCCTCGTATTATATAGGTTCCAGTTTCTAAATCAATTCCTCAAATCTATCACCGTCGACAATGCTAAATGCGTGGTTGGCTTTGCTTACCATGTGCGCTGCTTTCCTGGTAATCAGCTTTGATGGTTTATTTTACAGTTTAAATCTGGGTTTTCAGTCCTGAAATGATGTAAATGTGGGTCGACTTGTATTAGTGTAGTATGAGGATGTTAATGAAGACGTTAACGAAGAAAATAGCTTCGATATGGAATTAATGGACGCAGGCTTTTCCAAGCAACTCATTTTACTTGTTGAACTTTCACCTTTCCCAATTCTTATATTGTAGCGTTCAGTAAAAACCAGTCCCACGAACTGCGTTGGCGAAGTTCTTTACATTGCAAGTGTTGTAAGATTTTTCCACTTCATGACGATAATACGGTTTTTGCTCACAGGATCCAAATGAAAATAGTTCGAAATAACCATAGTACTCTAGTAACCCAAAAAGATATGTAATGCTCTCTATTCTGTTATTTCACAACAAGAACTGATTTTAAAATAGTAATCTAAAATCAACATCAGGTTGCATGCTAAAGACGCACGATAATATTACAATATAGGGCCTACTGTAAAGCTTGTGATTTGATAGTTTAACAGATCATATGATAATATGATTTACTAAAAGTCTCCTTTTGTTACTGTTATTAGTTACACCCAGAACGAAGTTTATTGTGAAGACAGGGAGTTGACTTTTTCATATCTGCGGAAATTGCAAATCACACTTAGAAATTAGTACAATATCGCGTTCTAAATGACTGTATATTCTTCAAGATTTAATTCAGCATTTCTTTATAGCCCTGGCATGTGACGTTTAAAGACATTTGTAGTTTTGACATACTGACACCGCACCATCGGCAGAAATGTAAGGAAGGGAGGCCACTTTCATTGTGGCTTCGGTGGTATGGTTTAGAATGGCACCCAGCGCCTTGCTACATATTATTCGCATACCATTGGCGGAATAGCCTATAAGATAGGGGGTTAATTATATAATAGGATCCGCGGTCTGACTTAGAAACGTATATGTTATTAATTAATTAATTAATTAATTAATTAATTAATTAATTAATTAATAATCGTATGGCCTCAGCTACCGTGTGCAGACGTTTTGCTTTGACGCCATCTGGCTGTTTGCTCGTCAATTTCGACGTTACGTTTTACTCTAAGCCTACTAGATGGCAGTCAATGGATGATTTTAATGAGTTTTGCCGGGTGAACACCAAATGTGTCACAAGAAATCATTAACAAACCGACATCGTTAGAGCCCTTCAAAAATCTGACTACCTCCACCGGGTTTGAACACGCTATCTTGAGATCCGGAGACCGACACTCTACCACTAATCCATAGAGGCACCAAATATTTCATTAAGTCGAAACTCTGCAAATGCATCTGTGAGAATAGTACCGAACAACACCATGTTTGTACATTGCGGGCGGAGTCAGCGGGAAACTGATTAAAATTGCGTCCACCTCTGTGGTGTAGTGGTTAGTGTGATTATCTGTCACCGCCTGAGGCCCGGGTTCGATTCCCGGCCCTGCCATGATATTTGAAACGGGGTACGAGGGCTGGAAGGGGTTCACTCAGCCTCGGGAGGTCAAATGAGTAGAGGTGGGTTCGATTCCCACTTCAGCCATCCTGGAAGTAGTTTTCCGTGATTTCCCACTTTTCCTCCAGGTAAACGACGGGATGGTACCTAACTGAAGGCCATGGCCGCTTTCTTCCCTCTTCCTTCTCTATCCCTTCCAATATTCCCATACCCCCACAAGGCCCCTATTCAGCATAGCAGGTGAGGCTGCCTGGGCGAGGTACCGGTCATTCTCCCCAGTTGTATACCCCAACCCAATGTCTCACGCTCCAGGACACTGTCGTTGGGGCGGTAGATGTGGGATCCCTCGCTGAGTCCGAGGGAAAAACCAACCCTGGAGGGTAAACAGATTAAGAAGCAGCAAAGGAAGAATTAAAATTGCTGCATTAACAACGTATCAAAAACAGATCGATCTCATGAACTGTTTTACCCTTCGATAGATCGAAAGTATCGGAAACCCATCTCTAAATAAAATATTTCTTATCGTACTCTTTAACGTACATTTATTCAATGCGCACTTTGCAAATAAAATTCCGTAGATCTATTAAGGTCCGCCTCTGTGGTGTAGTGGTTAGCGTGATTAGCTGCCACCCCCGGAGGCCCGGGTTCGATTCCCGGCTCTGCCACGAAATTTGAAAAGTGGTACGAGGGCTGGAACGGGGTCCACTCAGCCTCGGGAGGTCAACTGAGTAGAGTAGGGTTCGATTCCTACCTGAGCCATCCTGGAAGTGCTTTTCCGTGGTTTCCCACTTCTCCTCCAGGCGAATGCCGGGATGGTACCTAACTTAAGGCCACGGCCGCTTCCTTCCCTCTTCCTTGCCTATCCTTTCCAATCTTCCCATCCCTCCACAAGGCCCCTGTTCAGCATAGCAGGTGAGGCCGCCTGGGCGAGGTACTGGTCATACTCCCCAGTTGTATCCCCCGACCAAGAGTCTGAAGCTCCAGGACACTGCCCTTGAGGCGGTAGAGGTGGGATCCCTTGCTAAGTCCGAGGGAAGAACCGAACCTGGAGGGTAAACAGATGATGATGATGATGAGATCTATTAAGCACGAGAAGGAAAAAAAAAGCAGTGTTCAGGTTAGGTTTTAACGTACAACACCGTAAACTCGTTTTAAAACAAAACAAATGCATCAATTTATTGGTAAACAGTAGATAAATATTCAGTGTTAACTACCCAAGGGAATGCTACGATAACATGTTGACTCTTTGTGGTCGACTGTTTTTGTTCAGTTGTTTTACGAATATGTGAGCAATTTAAAATCGTAAATAATCATAAAGATAGAAACAAATGAGCTAGTACCTTAATACTGACTGGAAAATTTCACTCACCGGTCACGGATCATGAGGAAGGCGACAGATGCATCCAAACTGGAAATAAGAGATCAATTAAAATTACATACTATTAAAAGGTAGTATACATAAGTAATACAGAAATTCAACATACAGGATACAGAGGCATGCATATTATTAAGATTTATTCGTTGAACATCACGGCTCCGGTGTTATAGTTCAGAAGTTTTTAGGACAATGCCTTTCTATTTTTCAATTGTTTTCAAATTCATTTCTGGATGTATATTTCAATCCAAATGTTGTAATTATGTTTAAAATAATCAGATAATGACGACACTTGCTTAGTCTGGCTCTTAGGATGCAGCAGCCTTCAGTTCCATGCGGCGAGGCTCAATTCCCAGCCAGACCGGGGATATTAGCCGCTTTCGGTTTTAATCTTCTCGCTCGGAGACTGAACGTCTGTATTATTCTTAAGTGCACACCTCTTCATTCACGCAATACGCACATCTGCCGACCACTATAGCAACACGCAATGGCCGATTACGCTACATCCTGCCTTGGCGTCGGGAAGGACATTCGGTCGTAAATCTGGGCCATTTCCACGTATGTGACAGAGATTGCACCAGTGAACTCACAACGGTGTGGGAAAGATGACAAGGAGATAAGAAGAAGAAGAAGAAGAAGAAAAAAGAAGAAGAAGAAGAAGAAGAAGAAAGAAGAGGTAAGTACAATACTTTCCTTACATTATTAACTATACACTGTGTTTACAGAATGATTACTTGTTCTAACGACGAGGCAAAGTAGTAGTAGTAGTAGTAGTAGTAGTAGTAGATGGCTTTCTTCCATCACTTGGGCTTGGAATTATATCTGGACTAAGCCCAGTTTTACGACAGGATGTCTACAAGGACGTCAATCATTATTACGTGTTTCTGAGGTGGTTGGTAGTGTGGTGTGTTGTGTGACTTAAAACGAAATCAAACACACAGCTTCCGAGCTAGGGAACAAACCGGACGCGGCAAGGAACCGAAACCGGGACCCTCTGAGCCGAAAGCCACCACGCTGACCATTTAACAGTAACTCAACACACTCCACAAAACATTTAAAATCATCAAAATAAGAAATGTTGAACATCAAAATTAGGTAAGAAAATGAGTTTATCACAATATGAACAGATTCGAAGTAGATTTGAATTTCCCGACATAATGTAAGTCACTCCCGACGCATTTCTTTACTAATTGTTTTACGTCGCACCGACACAGACAGGCCTGAAGGTGACGGTGGGATGGGAAAGCGATGGGAAAGAAGCGACTATGACCTTAATGAAGGTATAGTGCTAGCCAGCAATTGCCTGGTGTGAAAATGAGAAACCATGGAACATTACGTTATCTTCAGGGCTACCGACAGTGAATCCGCTGAATGTAAAGTGACAGCTACGAGACCAAAACCACTTACCTCGGTCTCCATGTATTAACGATAAACAAACTTCAGAAATAAAGGAAATTCGATTTACGCCCAGCAGATGGCGCTAAGAACAGCTAATTCAACATCAAACAGCAGAACGTGATTCTGTCTGCTGTCAGCCGTGATGAAACGTTTTGAAAAGCTGATAACTTCAGTTTGAGTCCCGTGAGTAGTCATATTTTACGCTCTTTACGTTCATGATGGGCCAGCCCCGCAGTATAGAGCTAGCGTGCCTGCTTCTTAACCGGGGGCAATGGGTTTGATTTCCTGGCCACGACAAGGATTTTTACCTGGATCTGAGCGCTGGTTCGAGGTTCAGTAAGCCTACGTGATTACAATTGAGGAGCTATCTGATGGTGAGATAATATCCCCAGTCCATAGCGCCAAGAATAACGACCGAGAGGTTTCGTCGTGCTGGATATACGACACCTCGTAATAATCTGCAGATCTTCGGGCTGATAATTTGTCGCTTGATAGGCTAAGACCCTTCGGGGCTGTTGCGCCATGGGATTTGGTTTGGTTAGTTTTAAGATGACAATTTCTAAAACCAATTGCTCACACAATTATTAATGTCAGAATTCATCCTCACTGCAACATATGGATGAAATATCTTGTACGATACAGTAATTTGCAAATTAAAAGTAACCTTATCAAATCAAACTACGCGCTACAGAACAGGTAACTTTCAAATCACAGATTTTTTTCACATATTTTCTACGATAATACAATAATCTTCTATGTACATAAAATCGTAACGGCCGTGTGTGTGTCTACATTGACTATTTTGGAGAAATTTTCATTCAGTTATCCGTTTCTGGTGTAATAATGACCATCTGCATGTGTTTTAGCTTTGGTGTCGGTCTGTCTGTGTGCGTGCATGTTTGTTTGAGTTCTTATAACTACTGGATACATTTCTACCAAAATTCATATTTAGAATCCACCTGTCCTTGGGTACGTTTTAGGGCCAATGTTGTTTCTAAATTGCTGAACTGACTGTAGGTTTATACGAAAGTGGAACAGTGATTTTACACTCCCATAAAATATACACAACCAAACTGAATGGAAATCTACCTGCCTTAATGGAAATCAATTTCTAAACTTTTTATCTCATGTGCATCATTCCGATACGAGCATTAATAAGGGAGATATCATTAACGGACCGTTTATCGGTACATGTCCCACCGGATTTAACTCAAGAGCGGGTGCGTGTAAAGCGTATTTCTTATAACTTGAAAACTACTGAAGATATTTCAACCAAACTTTATATTTAGCATCCACCTGTCCAAAGGTAGGTTTTACGTCCATACAATGTAAAATTTCCGAAACAGACTGGAGGTTTATAGGGAACCGTAATAGTGATTTTACTCTCCCACAATATATACTAGACAAACTGACTGGAATCGAACAACCTTGATGGGAATCCTTTTCTAAAACTTTGATCTCATGTGCATTTGTTGTATAGGAGGATTAATAACGTAGATATTGTGAACGATCGGTTTTTCAGGCTAATTCCAGCGGACATATCCCAAAAGGTGTTGTACGTAGGGCAGATTCCTTATCTGTATAAATATAACCGTAACGACCGTGTGTCCGCACGTACACCATTTTGACGAATTATTCGTTCAGTTATCCGTTTCAGGTGTAATAATGAACATCTGCATATTTTTAGCTTTAGTTTCCCGAAACTTACCCTCCCCCCACAAAGCAAGATGGCAGCACAGTCTACCAGGCGAGCTAGAATATTGAAATTTGGCAAATTTATATGTCTTAGACTGTAACCGACGGAAAGCACAATCTCAGTTTGGATTGGTCCACAACTTTGGTCCTATGGTGTTTTGTTGTGTCTCTATTATTTATACGTTGTATTTCTCTCTATTTCCAGATTGTACGTACATTTTTCACTTTGTACACGTATAATTCATAGTTTGAATCACGTATACGGAATCTAGAATCATCTAATTCTACACGATCATTTGCTCATCAGTATCCATATGTGAGCAAAATTCTATGTTTGTAGCTGTCACATAAATATACAAAAGTAATGCACTGTTAGAAAGTTTTACGCGAATTTCGGCCCTATTAAACGTACATAACTCAATCTTACTCATAAATAGATGAGATAGGAAAAAATATCATAAGAATAGCCATTTAAACCGCTAAATGAGGCGTCTTATGGTACAATCCGTTTGTCAATATGACGTATCGTTTAGCAGAACTTAATATGTAAATGAAGGTTTGCAATATTGTAAACATCCATAGACCTTGTATGTCGATATATATATATATTCACTGACGTCTATTTTTAGCGATGAAGAAAGGATGTGTCTATCATTGTAATTTACATTTTACAAATCAATAGTGACTCTCGGCAGGAGGACGTCTGCTATTGTAATCATTACTCTCCACAACGACATTGACTGGCTGTAAAAATGGGTTCCTTCTCCAACTCCTGTGTAACTGGCATTAGTAAGAAAGGACTACAATTGTAATGAATAATTCCCATCTCGAGTTGACTGGCAGAACTCAAGGAAGCGTGCAATTTTTTTTTCAAAACTCCTCTAATCGATTGGGTTTGGGAGTAGAGAAGTCTGTCCACCACGATAAACAACTTTACCCATCTAAAATGTGAATGGCATTAGGCATAGTGGCCTGCTATTATAATGGAAACTCAACAACTCGGTGTGACTGACATTAAGAAAAGGGGCCTGCCATTATCATGATAACAGCACAACGCAATTTTGAATGGCTGTGGGGAAGGTTCTTGCCATTATAATAAAAAATTCATCGACTGTAATCTATCTGTAAGTAGGAGAGTGGGTCCGCCATTGTAACGATAACTCCCCATATCAATTGTTACCGCGCAGTAGGTAATGGGACCTGCCATTATAATTACAACTTCCCTACTCGATTGTGAATGGCAGTAAGAAAGTGAGCCTGCCGATATCATCACAACTCCGCAACTCACATGTTATGTTAGAAACAACGTATGGATACCTCCCCCTGCTGTTTCTGGATAACGCTAAGAGACATGCAATAAAAAATCCTTATTCACTGCATGTACAGCAATTCGCTTCGGTATCCGTATACAATGTATAATACCGTAGCGAAGCAGGAACATTACTTGCTAGTGGAATACTAAATGCTCACCCGTCATTAAGTTCATATTAGATACTGCTTTGAGCCATCAATCGGGCGTACTCTTGTACGCAATAATGTGTTGGTAGAAGTAGTGAGTATTGTTTTAAGGGGAACAGAAGTATTCAACCATCCCTTTTTTCTCAGAAAAATCGCTGTATAATAATGTATACCTCCGTGCTGTGACTTTTCATAATCAAAATATGTCCTCCCTTACTTTTAAATGTACATTTCTTTCAATGCGTAATTTGTCAGTAAACTTTAATAATAATAATAATTGAACGCTTTAAGCTCTATAAAGGATACCTACCTTCCTTACCTATTAGCAATCTGCATGAGACACGCCTCTTGGGTCGTACACGGGTTCCTCGTCACTTGCGTAGGTAAGAGGCGGGTTTCAGTAATATTTAATCTATCTATGAAATCAAAATCAAACCTATAAAAATCGTTTTTATTCAAGAAATTATTTAAGTTTGAAATAAAAACAACATTATAACTCGAACTTCTCTTGTTCAATCAGCATAATCAACAATAATTACAGCGCAGAGGAGAGATGTACTGATTTTAGAAGTTTAACTCAATTGCCTGATGTGCATCCTTACTAGAAACCACTGTCACAAGTTAAGAGTATAGAAAAGAATGTCTGCAAATCCTTAAATTCGGCTTCCATGTGAGACTACATGTACCATCATAATGACTCGTGATGATCCAGCCTTCGTAACACGAACTCTGGACTCTTGGTATAATTAACGCAGTCCAGTCGGGATTTGCCACACAGTGGCTGTACGGCATGGACCCTTAATTGAATCGATATGACCTGCGACTATATCATGGACCGACATCTAACTTTGCAATTTACTTTAAAGTCATTGTGGGTAATGACCGCAAGGAAAATGATGCTATAATGGCAGATGGCCTTAATCTAAGTCACTGAGGTTGATGACCCCATGACAATCAAAGTTTCTAAGTTGAAGGCTAAACACAATTAAGTTACAGTAGTTGATGACCAAGATTTCCACTTTACTAATCCCAGCACATTTAATTTTCAATCAATCAAAGTCACATAATCCAACAAGAGCAACAATAATGCTCACAACTCTTTGTGGCAGTAAAATAATTTACATTCGGACACATCCCCTTAATCGTTACGTTACCAATTTAATTTTCCCAGAAAAATAAACTAAGATTTCCAGAATTCATTTTTAAGTTAATCCCTTGGTTTAGGTCATTTCCCAAATACAGTTTCCACTGAGTTTAATAATTAAATAAATTGAAGCGACTTTTTATAAATCCTAATTACAACAAATTCTATCTCCGCAGACGAATGGTTTCTTTAACAAGTCCCTACTCAAATTTATGTACGTTTTATTACAACATTTTATCGTCACTTCGTGGAGGCTGGAAACATACATTTTTATTCCCAATATGATTTACTTCATGACGTCACACCACAAGTTTAATTTAACACTAACAATTATTAATACTCGCTTGGATGCCCCTAATTATTATGTACTCAAATCTGTACAACTGAACTCAGCATAAAATACGCCAACACGTTTTCACATCCCAACACGACATTTTAAAATAAGGCGTTGTGCATCCTTCAAAATAAATCAATATCCACAACCAATACTCTATTCTGAACATCCCTGGAAAGGGTTAAATCCACTCGTTATTGTCTCATTTCCGTCGTTCAAAATATACGTCAAAATCTCGGTTAAACAAGTTAATATTAACGAATGCGATCTAATAACATACACATTACTCAATGATAAGAACTTCAGATAGTTTCTTACAAAATTACGAGCTCCATTCTGAAGAATACAATCTGATTTTCAACACGTTGAATATATAGAACACTGCAAATTACTGTTGTTTTCCAAGCAGCGGTCTTCCTGATCAGCTGTCTAGCGGAACGAGCCACCCCTCTCTGTCTTCGCTTTGATAGGAAACATCTGTTCTATTCACGTTTAACTGGTCTTAAAAGACTTATATAATCGATCTCGCTGATAAAATTACACATACGACATTCCTGGCCCAAACAGATTATACTCAGAGATTTACTTTAAGATGTCACTCAATATTCACATAGATCACGGACCTGCCATTTGACGTGTTATCCGACCCATATTCCCATATCAAAACATTAGACAAATAAATCCCTGGGTTCACACAGATTCTCCCGGCATCATTTACAGGCTACCAATCACCTGATTCACAAAATTCTACCTCAACTCACTTTTAGCAAGACTCTACCACTTGCTTAAACACAACAAAAAATTCTCGACGACATTGAAATGGAGTATAACTCATAGGATCCTCGACGTTGTACACACACAAATACTCTGATAATGAATCATCTCCGCTAAACGTGACCTCGTATTTCTGAACTGCATTTCACAAAAATGACTGAAAAATTTACTGTTATTGTGATGTTTGGGACATCACAACATGTACTAAATTATTGAACAGTGTAATTAATTGAAAATATTATATATTTAATCACTGGTAAGTCATTTTAAAATTATATATATATAGGGTTTCAATCATCCATTTCACATCATCATTTCATTTCTTTGTATCGCGACTATAACGTATTCTGAACGAACGACTTATTGAGTAAAGTATTTCAACATCATTCGTATTAATAGCTTGCAGTAAATTTTCCAACAGCCGAAGTCAGGTGACCGGACTCAGCAGGCTAATTTCAGGCTAATAATCAAACTTACGAGATCTTACCTTCTCCACACTCTGAAGAGACAGTTAAAACCTTGTTAACGCCTACTTTTCGAAGTTCGCTACCTGGCGCTTTGTTTCCGCGGGAAAATTCAACCTATGTGAATGGATGTAATGAAGCAACATGATGGATTCACAGCAATGGATAGGAAAAGGGATAAGACATCAAATCTTACTGGACCATGTGATATGGTTGATGGAGGGAGACTTTGGAACCTATATACTTCGACGACGGGCTCTTGGAAGGACACTCTTGCTTACAACTTAGAAGGACAATTCTAATCTATCATCGGAGGAGGGCTGTACGTCTTGACATCGGAGAAGATCTTAACTTAGTTCACTTCGCATCTGAGTAGTGTACTACTCAAAATTTATTCTCAGTGAACCTGCCATCTCAATGACGAGAGTTAAAGTCAACAGGAGACCGGTTTTGACTGGTATAGGCCAGGCGAGATTTTGTTATGAATTTAGTTATGCTACTGTTCTGTAATACGGAAGAATGCAAGCGTATTCTCTCCATGAACGTAACCCATGGTGGTTTTGCTATTAAAATTAGGACTCATTACGACTTTATGTACGGAGTACAGTAGGAAGTGTTAAAGGCAGGAAAGTCGTAGTACAGCTAGTGTACAATGCACAAAGCAGAAGTAGGACTGGAATCCACAACAAGAGACGACGCCTCCTGTACGAGAGATCCATTGAACATCAGCTGCTACATAGATTGTATCCAGATAACAGAGTCTACAAATGGTGAGCTAATGGCATAAATTACTGCTAGTCTCCACGTAACAGTTCATTTTCTTAGAGTTTATTTCATTCAATTTTTATTTTGCTTCCGTAAGTTCATATTCCGTTAATACGTCGTTACGTCACGTTTTTCATCCTAATAAATAGCTGTTTTAATTTGTATTTTTTGAAATTATTATCAATTATCCTTAAATTCCGAGTTAGTGTACTTAATGATTAGTGTTCCGTTACCCCTGGGAGTTTTTCGAGTCTCATTACGTATTATTATTATTATTATTATTATTATTATTATTATTATTAATTATCAACTATCGTTTTCAAGCCATAAGCTCGAAGGCTGGCGCCCATGGGATATTGTTTATGGAGAAACAATGAGATATTATTTATTTATATTAAAATTAAGGTGACCCGCCACGTCACTAATTTGTCACACATCTGTGGGCAAGAGTGGGTACGTCACATTATTTTCATCGTCAGTTATACACATTTTAAAACGGACTTAGCAATAGCAATCCCTTCGTAACAGATATATATCGATCTCGCCTCGAAACTTTCCTTACAAAATTACGAGCTCCACACGACATCGTGCCATCATTCGACTGAAAATGAGTAACCACGGATTTCTTATACCAATTTCGTCATAATTTCAAACAGAAAATGTTTACATCAGATTAAAGATCTTAACTTGACATCAAAAAATGCAGGAAAGTAAAATCTACTTCAGACATTATATCGTTACATAACAATCACTCGACTATTTTACAACACTTCACACGGTACTTCGCAAAATTTCTCATTTTATCCAAGCGTAAAAAAGCAATGACCTTTCGTCATGTTTCTGACATTTCACGAAATTAAATGGGTGACCAAACTGCGTCACATGATACAGAAAACTAAATGGTGACATCATGAAACAAACACACAAGTGGTAACGGTGATAATTCACCTACCTTGAACGTACACCAGCTTCCATCGTGTGAGTTCACCAGCAACTCTCTGGTATTTATTTAGCCATTGTAATACTTTTGGCTTCACAGGTAATTTTATTCATCTTCAATCATCTGAAATAAAGCCACAAATAATACCTTCACTCGATATTTTCGCGGACAGAACACGCACACGTATAAGACTGCGGCATACAATGACCGTCCTTTACATGTTTATTAAATACTCGTTACTTAAAGAGAAAGACTATTTTTACTTGAAGACGATACTCCAGCCACATCGGCCAAAAACCTAAGTTCTCAGTTGGACTCAGTCTGATAATCACCGATATATTGTACAATAGCACTAGGTTCCTCCTCGAGCTCCAGTGACACAATGCAGGGTGAGAGTTTCAAGATGACGCTCCCCCTTTTTATAGTTTTTATCCCCTCTCTTAGGCATTTTCCCTTCCCGCAAAGAATAGTTACATATATTTTCCGACCTTGTGAAAATGTATTGAAGGCAGGTTTTACAGTAACCCAGTACTTGCTAATTTAATGGTGACATTGTTTATGAACATTTACGATTATCTCGTAAATGGCTAAATTACCTCGTTTGATAGGCACTATAGTATGATGATGTGACGTAGGTTGAACAGACACGAGCGTCTCTCGCTTAGCAATCTAAAATCTGTGTTACTAAATACCCATTTGTCTCACATATAATTACAGGACATTTATTATATTAGTTTCGCTGCTAATTCCTTTTAAACAATATATTTATCAAAGCATCACTTTAATTGTATCAATGCTCTATTTACACGTGCGAGTGACGTCATTTTTCTTTAGCGTGAGAAAGAAAGCCATTCTCCCCCAGGCCACGTGTCGTTCCGGTGAGGAAAAAATGTATCTCAGCTTCTCATTGCGATTAATATGGGGCCTCATGTGGTAATTTTAGGACTTATGACACAAAGGTCATGGGTTAATAATAATAATAATAATAATAATAATAATAATAATAATAATAATAATAATAATAATAATAATAATAATAATAATACTTCAGCATTTTAATTTGTATGACAATTTTTATTTATTATTAACAAAAACATCGCAAATGGGAAAAATCCCGGTGGGAATGGTCACCTAGAGCAGTGTAATAATAAAGTGAACACAATTACTCAACAACAGCAACAACAAAAACAACAAGAATACAACAAGCAATTCCATGGAAAGAAAATATCATAAGAAATACTACTAGTTTAACTTTCCAAATCCAGCAGCATTATATACAATTTCACACACAACTTAATTATTTCTAGTACTTAACACTACGGCTTACAATACTATAGGTTGTGGTTACTACTAGCTTAACATGTCTGTCTGTTAGGTCATCAACCCAGAGGCTAGTTGGATCCTCAAATAGCACCACCAAAGGTTATGCGGTTATAAGGAAACCCCAAAAACCAATGGCAACACCAAAATGAGGCGTACTAGGCAAGATGAGGCGTGAAGTAGTTTGCCATTGCTTTTCTCATTGGGTCAGAAAGTGCTATTTCAGCACGACTGACCCTATGAGCAACACCTTTCATAACACTCAGATGCACTAGTCATGCTCTGAATGTCATTACTCAGCACTACCCATACCCCAGCAACTTCCATATTGTCACAGCCATGGATGTTGACTGGGACTTCGGTGGAAGCTACACTTTACTCTGGCCTGTGCCAAGAGATGGATGCAAAAGTACTGTATCCATCAAGAAATGACAGCAGGCAGAAGCTTAAAATTACAAGTTATAATAAAGTGAGGTTAAAACCGAATTACCCAACAACAACAACAACGAGAGTACAACAAGAAATTTCATGGAAAGGAAATATTACTAGGAATACTACTAGTTTAACATTCTAAATCCAGCATCATCATATACATATTCACACACAACTTTAACATTACGGGTTACAATACTATAGGTTGAACTTACTACTAGTTTAACATTACAAGTGTTGATAAACTAAAGTTAAAAGCATTATCACCCAACAACAACAACAACAACAACAACAAAAACAATAGAAACTACTACTACATTAACAAGTGTACAACGAGCAATTCCATGCAGAGAAAATATTACAAGAAATACTATTATTTGAATACTCTAAAACTAGTAGAAAATCACAAATTCAGTTTCCGTCGTTTACAGCTTTTACTCTAGCACTAAACGATTTGATACCGGAAGGGAATCTATCAAAGACTGCTCCAGGTAATAAATTACAATCCCTTATGGTCCTGTTTACGAAGGAAAACTTGAACTCATCAGTATGCTGTTTTCTGGCCCTAATTTTATGCTTGTGATCATTTCTCGATAAGTACGAGGGATATTCCAACCTATTCCTAATACTACAGGTAGCCCTTATAAAGACCACACAGGCGTGCTCTAGTTCTTCTAGATTCAAGAATTTCCCAGTTAATTGTATTTCTCCTGTTCCCGTTTAAAAAGCAATCGCTCTTCTTAGAACTTTTTCCACGGAATTTATTAAACCTATTCTGTACGGATTCCAGAACACAGGCGCATATTCGAGAATCGGTCTTACCAAACATTTATAAACTTTACATTTGGCACCAGAATTAGTTTTCTTCATCTTTCGCGTAATAAAATGTAACGATCTCCAGGATTTCTTTATACCTGCTCTGACAAGTTTAAGTCTTTTCTAATAGTAACACCTAAGTACTTTCAACTTCACAACACTTCCTCCCACCTTCAGGTTCGTAATCCCTCCTGCCTTTCATTTTACTTTTACTGAAATACAATTTCTTGCTTTGTCCGCTGTGGTTTTCCGATTTAACGCGACCGTATCTAAATCCTGCTGAAGCAATCCTTTGTCCTCCTCTGTATCTTCCGGTATACGACGCGATCATCAGCAAAGGGGCGCACTTCTGATTTTATCGAATCAAATCAGGCATATCCTTCACGAAACGTATGAAAAGTGTTACGGTGTTAGCCGTGGAGCAGAAAGAGGTTAAAAAGGTGCTGGGGTGAATGGGTCCAACTACAATGTCAAGAATTGAATTTAAAACTTAAACTGAAGGTTATAATTTCAAAAACTTCAAAACAATTTTACCGTACAAGTAGCAATTATTAAACAGGATGGGGAAAAATCCAAGATTCAGAATCTTAACACTTTGGAATTTAAGCCCCTAGCTTTACATTTCCTGAGCTACTAGCTCAAATTTACAAAAGAGCATAAATTTGTACAAGGGCAGAAATCCGCTAATTCAAAGAGTACTTGCTCCCAAAATTACAACATCTAGCCTTCAAGAGGCATTCATTAATCTTACAAAAACTTTGAAAAAGAGCTAACAGGTCCTCAATTTTCCAAGCCTACTCAAGGCAACATCAACTTACAATTTCTGGCCTCTCAAGGCACAACTTACAATTGGAAAATGATTATACAGGGGTATTTAATACCCAACCTATTGAGCCTTCATGGAACAAGAATAACGGTTAAATAAATGGCCCGAACACAAAATGAATGGAGGCGAATACTTGCACTCCTAGATTTGAACTCTTAAAACCTAAAGGGGTTCTAGGCCGATGAAACAGGGGCTATTCCCAAACTACTGAGGTGACTCGTATAGGAATTACATTGACAGAATGAGAAATAGTTATGAAACGTAGTCACCTCAATCCAAGATGAAGGGGAGCTCGAGAGGGTACATCACTCTCTATCCCCGATTTACAGTTAAAGATGTATGAAGGTTTTTACATTATCCGGCAGAAAGTTACATTTTTAGAAAACAAGTTTACATAGTTAATGATTCGGACCTTTCCCTCGGGTTAAACTGCGGAGTTAGCAAGAAAGAAAGAAAGATGTTATGTGGCCATTACCTTATTGATGAACTGTCGACCGATGAAAAAGGCCGCCCGCCTCCTGCTTTGACACACACTCAGTAAGATGACGATCAATTGGCCAAGAGGCGTGAAAAGCCGCAGTTTATAAAACCTCAGGGAAGGTTCGAGATCATTCATGAATAATCAAGACACAACCACAGAATTTTATTGGTAGATTTCAAAAGTAACACTCAGAATCGGAGAAGAAGCCTGTGTTAGGTGGAAAATTAATTACAGAAATTAGTGATTGGTTGGACTCAAAACTGGCGGAAAGAAAAGGTAAATATTGCCAACCCCAAAATAAATCAACATCAATTAGTAAAAAACTTATGAATACAAAACTTCTTTAAATCAAAAGTTATTTCACTTCGCACCAGGGTGCATGAACATAGTTTTTGGTGGTGTCCTCTGTGGAAGAATGTCCAAACTTCTTGATGAATATCAAACAATACGAGTAGAAATTCACTCAGGTTAGGAAACAGTACAGTAAATAAATTACTCCATATTCTAGTAGTGACCTCTTCTGATTAAATTTCCAAGTTTGTGTAGTTTCAGTTTCACTGTTTTACCAATAGAGGAGTTAATTAGGCGCTGAATTTGAATGCGCGGCGTTGAGGTGTACCTCGCGGTACAAAAAAAATTGGCCCAATAACGTTACCTTGTGCTACATCATACGTAAAGTTTACTGGAGAAAATATCGTTTCTCTCACGCGCACCCTCTGCGATCTTCCATTGAGGAATTCTCGTATTCATTTCACCGCTCTGATGTCAATGTCCGTACGCGCTAATTTGTTAAGGAGGATGTCATGTAGCACAAGATTGAATGCCTTTCATTCATTTCCACCGAGTAGTTGATATGGTATGTTGCCTTATCTATCTAGTTCTTAAGTATTGCACTGCAATGCATTATTGTAGATAGGATCAGTAATAACATAGATATTTGAGAATTAATTGTATTAAATCCCCTAAACTAATATTTCACCTAACGTCAATAGAATTATTTATAGCCTTGACTATATTGCCTTATTTTTCCGACTTTACATATCGTCGCTGCACGAGCGTACATCATACATACATACATACATATATAGATACAGACAGACATGACGGAAATTTGAAAACTGCATTTCATTCTTACTGTGAGCAAGACTAAGATAGAAATACCATTCACTTTTTAATTCTGAGAAATATACAGACAACACTCTTATATACAGAGTGTCTGAAAATAAGTTACGGATAATTTATGGGCATAGTAAACCTAATAATGTAAGATAGGATCCGTCATCCAGTTTTTCTAAACCGTTTGCTTAATCGCCAAGGGTAGCTGGTTCATATATCTCACAATCTACGACATAATGCACTGAATTCCCAACAGAACCTTAGCGGTGAAGAGTGTTAATATTAACATTCAAAATTTGTAAGGAAAATGCATGGGGTACGCGAAAATGATCCGAATCTCTTCTAGTAAACGGAGTATGGACATGAGCACGTGAAGAGGACCGCAAGGTATCGGCTGTTTACATGTGCTATGAGATTTTCAAGCAGTACAGTAGAGTGCGTTGCGTGACTCGACACATGTAGGGGAGAGGAGTGAACATGCGGGGCATAGGGAAAGATAAATTTAAAAGCATCTTTCCCTGTAAGTTTCCGCATTAGTTCCCTGAGTCCGGTGTAACACACTACAAAAATGAAATAAAAATACTAATGTTCACAGTATGTACAATACATAAACAATGAACAGAAATCAATTATCACTAAACACACTGTCAATGGGCTAAGGACTCAAAGTCGAGCTGTAAAGGCGCGCCCCGTTACGCCAGGTAATCTAAATAGCATGAAGATCTTTGAGATTAATAGTGGTGTAAATTTCTGCCAAACACCTATCAAAACACAGTAAAAACATACAGAACTACGTCGGACTTAGTTTTATTAGCCTAGGATACTCCGTTCTAAACTCAGTCTTCAATACCTGTCAATATTACAGCACGTGCTTGCAATGTTTACTTTTATTACATTACTTACGTTACGTGGTTATGCCATTTCAGTAATTAATTTGCAGTGTGGCGAACTTTGACATGCACGAAATGAACTGTGTGTGCCAATATGCTTCACTAAATAAATGCATTATGCTAACCCGAAACCGGGAGGCGTTTTAAAACTATACTTTCAGTTTTGCACGCTAGTCGGTTCAGGATACCTTAGCGCATGATAAGAATGAAGACAATACATTATCCAGGTATGTTGATCAGATGCTGCTCGGTAATACGTCGACATCACTAGCTGTGTTGCGTGTGAGTGAGCGACACGTCAGTGAGCCAAGGGAGCTTGGCCGGCCACATGCTGCACAGGCTGACATAGAATTTCCTACGATTTAACTCGCATTTTTAGCCGATTTTCTGGTGAACTTTCACTGAGGAAACACAATATGCTAGAGATCGATTCTTGTTCCAGAAAAATAGGTCCTCTTATAATTTCTGTAACTTATTTCCTGACATTCTGTATTTAAGAAACACCAAGTTCAAACACTGATGATTCCAAAATAACAATGTGTAGTGACAAGCCATAAGCAGTAATGAAAAGCGCGTGCCACTCTTGTCCTACAGCAACCAGCTGTGACTCCTTCAATGAAACAATACCCAGTAATTAGTGATTAAACAGAAGCGCCTTCACATTCACTAGTTCAGATTTGTTTAATCAGGCCGAGATGTGGGAATCTATAATTGTATTTCATGTAAGGAGACGATTCAGATCGAGGCTACGTGTCGTGCGCGGTTTACTTTACTTGAATCCTACGTAGAAAAAAACAATAATGCCGACGTATTCCACACAAATATTATAATTTGGGTTCGAAACCCGTGTTTCTATTTAAAATTGTGAAGGCGAATTTTGCTGTAATATTTCTATAATTTAATTGTAGTTTACTTGGGAAGATTATCATTCTTTTATCATGATTATTGTTAATAAACATTTCCATCCATCTTTTCCTTCCAGATCTCATTTACGAATAATGTATTCTAGAACCTGTCCTATGATTTTAAGTAAATTCTTAGATTATTTTCATGTCCGAACGTACCGCCCAGCGTCTCCGCTGAGCTAGGCAAATTGTAGACAGGGGAAGGTACATTATAGCCCTGACACTCTGTATACCCACGATACACTTCACATGAAAATAGCTCGAATGTAGAGTACGACTGCTATTTTATAAATTTGCCATCACCCAATTAAGATTATTCAAAATAAAGGCTTAATTTGTAGGGTTTCAGCGTTTCCTTGATAAGTTAAATATTTATGAACCTATTTTTGTTCTGTTTGTTGGAGATTTCTTGTGAAGGCATCACCTATAATAAAACTCATTCAGAACTCTCTTAATTTAGCAACATTAATCATATGGTAAATCAACATAACATAAGTTTTTCTACTTCTTTTCGTGGAAATATTTTTTACAAACCACCATCCTAAAAAGGCTCATGAATGTAGGTCATTTTTATATGCTCTACCACTGAGAACATGAGAGACAAGCTCATTGCAATACATCGCATAATTTTTGAGTTACAAAGAAAACGGTTTTGAAACATACAGTTTTGAGAAAATGAGCCTCAAAGTTATCTGATCCCTGTAGAGAAACAGCAGCCTTTCAGTAGTTTTGCCGGGGTGAGTGGCTCAGACGGTGAAGGCGCTGGCCTTCTAACCCCAACTTAGCAGGTTCGATCCTGGCTCAGTGCGGTGGTATTTGAACGTGCTCAAATACGACAGCCCCGTGTCGGTAGATTTACTGGCACGTAAAAGAACTCCTGTGGGACTAAATTCCGGCACCTCGGCGTCTCCGAAGACCTTAAATGGTAGTTAGTGGGACGTAAAGCAAATAATATTATTATTAATATTCAGTAGGTTTTTAAATAATAACTCCTAAACTAGTGCAGGTATTTAAAAAGAAATCGCCAAAATAAACTAGAAGAGTTTAGGTTATAAATAAAACTGTACTTTGAAAAATTGCATTTTTAAAATCTTAAGCTGTACCGATCCTCTTAAGCAAGAATGGGCGTGGTCGATATCTTTAAGAGCAACCTCGTGCTGTTGGCATGATGAGCAGCAGAAAGTGACAGGAAACCCTACCAAAAAGTACTTTTCGGCTTGTGATGTCTCATCAGCGGTGTTTGACTTACCCTGAGGCAAACTGCTATGAATAGGAATGGTATATATTTTTACAATTTGCTTTACACCGACACGGATACAGTGCGGGACATAAGTATTCATAGAGATGGGTTTATATGGAAACAACATTTTATCGGATTTATAAGAGAACGTATTTAAATAATAATAATTATTATTATTATTTCGTATGGCATGCAGATGATACGGTTACAAATATGACGGTAAAACTATATACAAGTAATAAATATCTAGTAATATCCACTCATAATCACTGAAGATCACAATTCAATGTCCAAACAAGTCACTGTATCGTCACTTGCATTCTGAAGGTCTTCATATACTCCGCTGAAGGACCGTAATGGGCATTCCATCACAATATGATTAACTGCCTGACCTGCATCACTACAGTCACACTGAGGGCTAGGAGTTTTCCCCCCACTTGTATAGCCAGAAGTTACATCTTCCGTGACCAGTCCGCACTCTGTTCAGAGACGTCCATATCATTCTTGTGAGATCGAAACCACTATGTTTCCTGCAGGAATCGGTGATCAATCCTAGCTGATCACGGTTTGATGTAGTCCCTTCTTCCCGCCAAGTTTCGTCCAGGTTGTACTTTGATTCAATCAACTGCTTGCCTAGTTGCCATGACGGGTGTCGAGATTTTAATATCCCTTGCTTCTGAGGATAGGATTCCTGATGTATGGGTGAGAAATCATTTGCAGTAAATTTTAACCATTCTTTTTTTTTTAGAGCTGTTAACCTTCGATGGTGTGGAGGATGAATGTCGGATAGGCTAATACTGGCAGCCACTTGAGTGGTGAGGATTTCAGAGTGTCTGATATTGTCTTCATTGTATCATTTAAATGGACATCAACATTTCCTACGTGTGCACTGTTGATCCACACGGGACTACAATATTCAGCAACCGAGTATACTAAGGCGAGAGCAGTTTTACGAAGAACAGTCACAGTTGCTCCCCAACTTGTACCACAGAGTTGTACCACAGAGTTTATTAAGGATGTTCGTAAGTGTTCTGATTTTAGCTGCTGTTCTGCAGAGATGTTCTCTGTATGTAAAAGAGCGGTCCAGCACAACACCCAGATATCTTGGTTGAGGGCAATACTTTAGCTGTTGACCTCTGTTTTGCTGGTGTTTAGTTTCAGTCGCCAATACTCCAAGTCTGTGGAGTGGACTGGCAGGGGTATGCCATCAGCATATATGAATTTTCTGCAAGCAGTAAGTGGAAGATCTGCAGTGTAGAGTTTGAAGAGAAGTGGAGCAAGGACTGAGCCCTGTGGTAATCCATCATTTAATCTATAGGATCTGCTTATGTTACCATTTAGCTGTACTTCAATTAGTCTGTTGATGAGCATGTTGTTGAGCAGTGAAGGTAATGTCTTGCATGGAATGATTTTCAGAAACTTCAGGATCATTCCTTTCCGCCATACTGTATCGGTAGGTCTACAAACACCGTAATGGTTTTCCGTTTTCCTTCAAGGTCTGTTCAATATGAGTGACAAGTGCTAAAAACCTCATCGCAGCAGATTCTTTCAGGTCTGAAACCTGTCTCTTCGACTGGGATTTGCTGCAGTACAGTAGCTAAGATTCTGTTATAAATAAATATCTCTAACGGTTTATAGCAGATACTCAGTAGGGCAATAGGTCGTTAATCTTCCGCGCTGCAGCCACTTATACCAGGTTTTAGTATGGGAACGATTTTAGTTCTTTTAAGACGAGGCGGAGGTCTTCCTATCCTTAGAATGTCACTACAGAATTTTGCAATCCATTCCAGAGTTCTAAGACCACAGTGTTTCAGAAATTCAGGGTAGATACAATCCAAGCCTGCTGCATTTCCTGAGTTTGTTTCCGCAGGTCAACTCGCGCGGTCCAGGTAAGAATAAAAGTAGTTTGCTAATTCAAGAAATTCACTTATACCGGACGAGTAGGCCATGTGGTTACGGCCGCGCAGCTGTGAGTTTGCATCCGGGAGATAGTGGGTTCGAATTCCACTGTCGATAGCCCAGAAGATAGTTTTTTGTGGTTTCCCATTTTCACACCAGGCAACAAATGCTGGGGCTGTGCCTTAATTAAGGCCACAGTCGCTTCCTTCCCATTTCAAGGGCTTTCGAATCCCATCGTTGCCACAAGACCTATATGTTCGGTGCGACGTAAAGCAAATTGTAAATTCATAATAATAATAATAATAATAATAATAATAATAATAATAATAATAATAATAATAATAATAATATTTTCGTCTCCGTTTACAAAATCACTCTGTGTATTAGTGGTAGATTGTCGTTTTCGGATCCTAAGACAGAGTTCAAAACCGTTAGATGTAATCGGATTTTTGAAGAGCGGACAAAGGTCCATTCGGCACTCTATGTCCTACGATGTCGGCATGTAGAACATCTTTTGTGTCGCACTTGTGTTTGCCGAACGTAATTTATTAGAACGCAGTTACAGGTCAAGCAAAAGACCTCTGATTTATCTGCCATTGGGAGGAGTGAAATGGAACGCTAAAATGAATATGCATGCATACATGATAGCTGAGGCGCCACGATTTTTATTAGTAGCATTCATTCGAAGAATAGTTTCGTTTCATTTTAGGAACTAAACCAAACCCCGTGGCTCAACAGCCCAGAAAGGCCATAGCCAACCAAGCAGCCGCTTCTCAGCCTGAAGGCCTACAGATTACGAGGTGTCGTGTGGTCAGCACGATGGATCATCTCGGCCGTTATTCTTGGCTTTCTAGAACGGGGCCTCTATCTCACCGTCAGATAGCTCCTCAATTGTAATCACGTAGGCTGAGTGCACCTCAAACCAGCCGTCAGATGCAGGTTAATATCTCTGACCTGGCCGGGAATCGAACCCGGGGCCTCCTGGTAAGAGGCAGGCACGCTACTCCTACACCGCGGAGCCGGCTTCATTTTTGGAGCACACAATAAAATATTAGACAATATTCTCCTTCTACTTGTATGAGATACAAATATTAATTGTACCCAAGCTTATTAACCGGCATTTGTAAGACATTGTTCAGAGATATTCAGCGATTTAATTTCTTTTCTGTCACTTCATGAAATTTGGGATGAAATCAAGATCATTTTAGGAATACAGCTAGCCTCCAAGTTAATAACTTTCGAGAGAGAGAGAGAGAGAGAGAGAGAGAGAGAGAGAGAGAGAGAGAGAGAGAGAGAGAGAGAGAGAGAGAGAGAGAGTGAAGACACGCAGCAATTTTAAACAGAATAGTCAGTAAGGTTAGTGTAACGTCTCTATAATCTACAAATAAGTCTACATTTTAGTGTCCGATAAAATGGTATGTCTTTTGTAATGGTTACTCATTCCACTGTAGATTTGCCTTGCAAATCGAAGGATCTTCCTGTAAGAAGCCTCCATCTACTCAAAAGAACAAGAATAGAGCAACTTGGAAATGTAAATGAGCGGAGAAATTTGCACGTAGGCAGACGAGTTGGCTGGATCGAACGTGAAATCTAAAAAGAGAATCTTATTAACCTTTCTTCTTCCATCGGAGGAAACTCACAAATACTTTCTAAAATGCAGGAAATTCAAGAAACCACACCAGTACTTCAGAAATAAATAGGGGGAAAAGGAATTGAGAATTCTAGTGAGAGAACTCCCAATATCAATTGTGGTTATAATAGGACATAAATGTTTCTTTCCCAAACACAAATAAATTGTCTCAAAAATCATCTGTACGTTTAAAATAAAAAATGTGTCGATCATCATTTAACATTTTAGCCCTATACTTTGTTTTGGGCTAGGATTGGAAACGTAGCCACGGTGGCCTTAATTAAGGTACAGCTCAAGCATTTGCATGGTGTGAAAACGGAAAAGTACGGAAAACCATCTTCAGAGCTGCTGACGGTGGGATTCTAACTCATCACCTGCCGAATTCAAGCTCACAGCTGCGTGATCCTAACTGCACGGCCACCTTGCTCGGTTTTTGCAAAAGCCTCCCTAGTTTAAATATACCGAGTGTTCGAATAATTGCGTCCAATAATCAGAGGGTGAAATAAAATTCATTAGAGCAAGTCAAATGACGATAAGAACCTACTCCCTCTCGGAATTTTTATCGACCTTACGTAGCCGAAGCACTGTGTAGGGTAACATGTCCTATATGCCGCCCCGAGGGGGTGGGGGGAAGAATTGCACCCCGGCGTCTAAAAATTGTAGTTAATGGGTCGTAAAGCATAAGCATTATTATTATTATTATTATTATTATTATTATTATTATTATTATTATTTCAACCTCCCATGGGTTACGATTACACAACTTCCTGGATCGTTGATGTTCTTTCTTTTTACGCCAATACTCCATTCACTGGCTCGCTTTTGCTCATTGCTCGTCCGAGAATACCCTTCTTGCTCTCCTGGGTTTCACTACGAACAGATCAGTCAGCTGCGCAATTTTTCTTCTTAACACTGTTCTGTTTGTTATATCTCCCTCGTCAATGACACATTTTTTAATATCCTGATGAACTTCTTTCAGCCATGGTACATGGGTCTTTCTTCTTTCATTGGAGATGAGGATCTTCTTTGCTTGGCGTTTCGGTCCCATTCTTCTGAGGTGTCCATAGAATGTCAGTCGCCTTTTTCTTGTCGAGGTTGAAATGTTCTCGCATATTTCATACAGCTCTTGATTTGATCTCGAACGGAAGGTAATCTCATTTCCTGTTGCTTTCTTGGGTCCCAGAAGTTTCCTAAGAAATTCAAGGGCTTTCTTTTCTATTTCGGTATTCCGCATTCTGGCAATTGTGTCTGCTGCATAGCGGCATTCAGGTTTCACCAAGGTATTAAAGTGTCTGAGTTTGGCTTGATAGGAGAGGGCTTTGGACTTATAAGTTTCCCAGCATAGTCTTCTTTGCTATGTATTTCTTCGATAGCTGGCTTCTCGTTGTTGTAAGGAGTCAGAATCTCCCCTAGATATTTTAATTTCAATTTGGGATCTATGTTCATGTACTTAGTTTGCTCAAAGGATATTTCCTTTTCTGCTGTTTCTAGCAAAATCCCCATCAGTAGTATAATTGGACAGTTCGGCCGCCTCCTCCTCCTCCCGCCGCCTCCTCCGCCTCCTCCTCCGCCGCCGCCGCCCGCGGAAAATTTGAATTTTGGCGGGAAATTTGAAATTTGGCGCGAGATTTGAATTTGTAAACAAAGCCACGTGCTTTTTGACAGCTGTCATCGACAACAACGCAACGCTAACCTCACTGCTGCCATCTTGACGGGCCTAAACCTCACTAGTACCAACTTAACCTAACTAGCGTGAGGTAAACAAAGCCACGTGTTTCTTGACAGCCACGTGATTTTTGACAGACAACAACGCATCGCTAACCTCAGTACTGCCATCTTGACGGGCCTAAACCTCAGTAGTGCCAACTTAACCTCACTAGCGCGAGGTAAACAAAGCCACGTGCTTTTTGACAGCCACGTGCTTTTTGACAGATTTGTAAACAAAGCCACGTGCTTTTTGACAGACAACAACGCATCGCTAACCTCAGTACTACCATCTTGACGGGCCTAAACCTTAGTGGTACCAACTTAACCTCACTAGCATGAGGTAAACAAAGCCACGTGCTTTTTGACAGCCACGTGCTTTTCGACAGATTTGTAAACAAAGCCACGTGCTTTTTGACAGACAACAACGCATCGCTAACCTCAGTACTGCCATCTTGACGGGCCTAAACCTTAGTGGTACCAACTTAACCTAACTAGCGCGAGGTAAACAAAGCCACGTGCTTTTTTGACAGCCACGTGCTGTTTTGACAGCTGTCATCCGCCATCTTTAAACCACAAAGCACTGTGCTGCCCTCTATATCGCAGTAGCCGCAAAATTCGTCACCTGTCATCAGCAGTGCTGCCATCTTGACTGGTCTAAACCTTAGTGCTACCAACTTAACCTAACTAGCGCGAGGTAAACAAAGCCACGTGCAGATGTCATCTGCCATCTTTAATCCAGAGAGCATCGTGCAGCCCTCTTTAGCTACTTACCTTTGAAATGTGGTACGTCACAGCTGTCATCCGCCATCTTGCATCCGAAACCTCAGTGCTGCACTCTATGTAGTGGCGGCAAATTCCACATGCTCTTGTTTGGAAACAAAGCCACGTGCAGCTGTCATCCGCCATCTTTAATCACCGTGCTGCCCTCTTTAGCTACTTACCTTTGAAATGTGGTACGTCACAGCTGTCATCCGCCATCTTGCATCGCAAACCTCAGTGCTGCACTCTATGTAGTGGCGGCAAATTCCACGTGCTCTTGTTTGGAAACAAAGCCACGTGCAGCTGTCATCCGCCATCTTTAATCCATAGAGCACCGTGCTGCCCTCTTTAGCTACTTACCTTTGAAATGTGGTACGTCACAGCTGTCATCCGCCATCTTGCATCGCAAACCTCAGTGCTGCCCGGTGGCGGCAAATTCCACGTGCTCTTGTTTGGAAACAAACCTATGCGCTTTCTTGTCAGCTATCATCCGCCATCTTTAATCTAGAGAGCACCGTGCTGCCCTCTATGTGGTGGTGGTAAATTCTACACGCTTTACAAACCCATGTGCTTTTCTGACAGCTGTCAACCGCCAGAGAGCACCGTGCTGCCCTCTTTATGCCGGTGGCAAATTCTACATGCTTTTTGACAGCTGTCACCCGCAAGAGAGCACCGTGCTGCCATCTTTAGCTAGATACCTGTGGTAGCGGTAAATTCCACGTGCTCTTGTTTAGTAAACAAAGCTACGTGCTTTTTTGACAGCTGTCGTCCGCTATCTTTAATCAATAGAGCACTGTGCTGCGGGTAATTTCATCAGCTGTCATCCGCCATCTTTAATCTACACAACACCATGCTGCTCTCTGTAGTAGCGGGCAATTTGAAAAGTTCTGTTAGCTATCATCCGCCATCTTTAATCAAGAGAGCACCGTGCTGCCTTCTATGTGGTGGCGGCAAATTCCACGTGCTCTTGTTTAGTAAACAAAGCCACGTGCAGCTGTCATCCGCCATCTTTGAGCACCGTGCTGCGGGCAATTTCGTCAGCTGTCATCTGCCATCTTCAATCTACAGAACACCGTGCCGCCCTCTGTAGTAGCGGGCAATTTGAAAAGTTCTGTTAGCTATCATCCGCCATCTTTAATCAAGAGAGCACCGTGCTGCCTTCTATGTGGTGGCGGAAAATTCCACGTGCTCTTGTTTAGTAAACAAAGCCACGTGCAGCTGTCATCCGCCATCTTTGAGCACCGTGCTGCGGGCAATTTCGTCAGCTGTCATCTGCCATCTTCAATCTACAGAACACCGTGCCGCCCTCTGTGTAGCGGGCAATTTGAAAAGTTCTGTTAGCTATCATCCGCCATCTTCGAGCACCGTGCTGCCCTCTATGTGGTGGCGGCAAATTCCACGTGCTTTACAAACTCACGTGCTTTTTTGACAGCTACCATCCGCCCTGCTCTCTGTAGTAGCGGGTAATTTGAAAAGTTCTGTTAGCTGTCATCCGCCATCTTTGAGCACCGTGCTGCCCGGTGGCGGTAAATTCCACGTGCTTTACAAACTCACGCGCAGCTGTCATCCGCCATCTTACATCGCAAACCTCAGTGCTACACTCTTTAGTTGAAAAATGGTGGCGGATAATTTAAAAAAGAAAAATTCTACAGCGGCCATCTCTCGACGCTAATTGCACAAGATGGTGGCTATACATGACTCCTTAAAGGTGCTTATGCGAGATGATCGCTATACATAGACGCCCTTGGGATGCTTGCGCAAGATGGCGGTTATACATGGCTCCTTATGAGGGATGCTTGCGCGAGATGGTGGTTGCTCTTATGAGGCGGCTTAAGGATCCTTGGCTAGAGCCTCCCTAAGGATGCTTGCGCAAGATGGCGCATGCAAGATGGTGGCTATACATAGCTCCTTATGAGACAGCCAGTACAACATGTGATCAGAACATTGATTGATGTGTTCAGAACACAAAATAAGTAGAATCGAACACTGTACTCGATACAACATGTGATTAAAACATTGTTTGGTGTGTTCAGAACACTAATCGAACGCTGTACAACATGTTAGGGGATACCTTTGTTTAGATTGAAACATAACAAGACTAGAATTGAACACTGCACATTGATTGATGTGTTCAGAACACAAAATAAGTAGAATCGAACACTGTACTCGATACAACATGTGATTAAAACATTGTTTGGTGTGTTCAGAACACTACATAAGTAGAATCGAACGCTGTACAACATGTTAGGGGATACCTTTGTTTAGATTGAAACATAACAAGACTAGAATTGAACACTGCACTCGATGTCGTTACATGTGTTCAGAACAATGATTGATGTGTTCAGATCACTAAACAAGTAGAATCGAACGCTGTACAACATGTTAGGGGATACCTTTGTTTAGATTGAAACTAACAAGACTAGAATCGAACACTGCACTCGATGTCGTTACATGTGATCCGATACAACATGTTAGGGGATACCTTTGTTCTAAGAAAATTAGATTGAAACATAGCAAGCCTAGAATCGAACATTGTTTGATGTTTTCAGTACAACTTCAATGATTAACACACACACTGTGCACATATCGCATAGCTATCTCGCCTAGTATGAAAATCAAAAAACACACTGTGCACATATCGCATAGCTAACACTTCAAATGATTTGCTTAGTACGAAAAAAAATCTATACCGCGTAGCTAACTCGTTCATCACACTGCTCAGACGCTTAGTAATTGTGAATACACTCATACGAAAATCAAGAAAGCACACTGCGTAGCCAACTCGCTCGGCTCACTCGCTTAGTAATTACAACACTGATACACACACGGATAAGAATGTTCCGAGATACTACATACTTACATGTTTTTAAGGGGGGTGAAAGATCATAAATTATATGTACACATGTTGTCTCCTCCAAGTTGTAAGATGAAATAGACGCAGAACTGCGAGTTTCCGCTCTAGCTGGCGAACGGAAGTAGCATGATATCTCAGCAAAAAATAAAAATACGCGTGAGCTTGCAAGTCAGACACAATGATGGATACCGCGATTCAAATCCTGGTAACTTATGCCGTCGGGAAGGGCATCTAGCTAGATCATGTTATGACGATCGCACAGGTCCCTCGCCTAACATTTACGGCTTCCAGTTCGAACCCGCTATCTTCCGAAGTAGCGAGAATGATTGAAGAGTGTTTGAGGGTGATTCATTTGTCGGATGGAGGTGTTAAGCTGGCTTCTTCGGTAGGAGTAGGCTATGTCGGGATATCGATTTAAAATCCTAGTCAGGAAGGGCAGCCGGTCGTATAAAACTATGGTGTGAGGCGGGGTGTGCAAAAAAAAGCTAGCAATAAGTAAGGGCTGTTGATAGGAGGCGTTAAACCTTGTGCAGGCTCCTTCATCAGGTGAAGCCTACATGCCGGTACCGTGCAGGTTCTTTCAATAGGAGTAGGCACTGTGTGTGTTTTAACCTCTCCGTACAATCATGATATTTTACGTTAGGAACTTACATAGGCTAAATGCTACACATTCCGTGGCAGAGCCGGGAATCGAACTCGGACCTCCGAGGGTAGCAGCTAATCACACTAACTACTACACCACAGAGGAGGACTATTTCAGAATATTTTACAACCTTAATTGGTACTGTGTTTTAAGAGCTTACATGCTACTCAGCTAAGAAGACGTTCGCGAGTTACAAGTCGCTTATCAGTGTCCTCGCTCAAGGTTGAGCCGGAATATACGTGTACAATTTCAGCTAACACACGCATTCTACAACTCGCTCAGAATGACTGTGCCGATACTTCTTCAAGGACTGTAGAACAAACCTATAGCCTACAGTATGCATGCCTCTCACCCAGTAGTCTCGGGTTCGATTCTCTTGGGAATAAAAATGTGTTTAAATCGCATGAATGTGTTGAGTTGTCCTTCCTGATGCAAAACTAGCAGTATCTAACCTCTCACACTATAGTTTTCAACCGGTTGCCCTTCCTGACAACTCGGATTAAGAATCTGTTTTGTTTTAAGACTAGTTATCCTTCCTGACGCAAAACTGGTAGTATCTAAGCTCTTACATCATACGCTATTGTTTTCAACCGGTTACCCTTCCTGACGGCAAAGAACTCGGATTAAGAATCTGTCAAGAATCAGGGGTTTTACAGCTAGATGCTCTTCTTAGATTTTAAATCGCTGTATCACTACTGCCGGTTGCCCTTCCTGACTAAGATTTTAAAACACAAGAATTTGTTTTAAGACTCAAGTCTTGTTATGTTTCTTTCGTAATCTGCAAGTCTAAACAAGCATATCGCTGCACACTCTTGCCTTCGCGATGCGTGTTCGATAATTGTTTCCAACCGGTTGCCCTTCCTGACGTCAAAGAACTCGGATTAAGAATCTGTCGAGAATCGGGGGGTTTTACAGCTAGATGCTCTTCTTAGATTTTAAATCACGAACTATTGTTTTACTGCCGGATGCCCTTCCTGACTAAGATTTTAAATCGCAAGAATTTGTTTTAAGACTCAAGTCTTGTTATGTTTCTTTCGTAATCTGCAAGTCTAAACATGCATATCGCTGCACACTCCTGCCTTCGCGATGCGTGTTCGATAATTGTTTACAACCGGTTGCCCTTCCTGACGTCAAAGAACTCGGATTAAGAATCTGTCGAGAATCGGGGGTTTTTACAGCTAGATTTTAAATCACGAACTATTGTTTTACTGCTGGATGCCCTTCCTGACTAAGATTTTAAATCGCAAGAATTTGTTTTAAGACTCAAGTCTTGTTATGTTTCTTTCGTAATCTGCAAGTCTAAACAAGCATATCGCTGCACACTCTTGCCTTCACGATGTGTGTTCGATAATTGTTTTCAACTAGTTGCCCTTCCTGACGTCAAAGAACTCGGATTAAGAATCTGTCGAGAATCGGGGGATATACAGCTAGATGCACTTCTTAGATTTTAAATCACGAACTATTGTTTTACTGCTGGATGCCCTTCCTGACTAAGATTTTAAATCGCAAGAATTTGTTTTAAGACTCAAGTCTTGTTATGTTTCTTTCGTAATCTGCAAGTCTAAACAAGCATATCGCTGCACACTCTTGCCTTCACGATGCGTGTTCGATAATTGTTTTCAACTAGTTGCCCTTCCTGGCGTCAAAGAACTCGGATTAAGAATCTGTCGAGAATCGGGGGATATACAGCTAGATGCACTTCTTAGATTTTAAATCACGAACTATTGTTTTACTGCTGGATGCCCTTCCTGACTAAGATTTTAAATCGCAAGAATTTGTTTTAAGACTCAAGTCTTGTTATGTTTCTTTCGTAATCTGCAAGTCTAAACAAGCATATCGCTGCACACTCTTGCCTTCGCGATGCGTGTTCGATAATTGTTTTCAACCGGTTGCCCTTCCTGACGTCAAAGAACTCGGATTAAGAATCTGTCGAGAATCGGGGGTTTTACAGCTAGATTTTAAATCGCAGTATCACGAACTATTGTTTTACTGCTGGATGCCCTTCCTGACTAAGATTTTAAATCTCAAGAATTTGTTTTAAGACTCAAGTCTTGTTATGTTTCTTTCGTAATCTGCAAGTCTAAACAAGCATATCGCTGTACACTCTTGCCTTCACGATGCGTATTCGATAATTGTTTTCAACCGGTTGCCCTTCCTGACGTCAAAGAACTCGGATTAAGAATCTGTCGAGAATCGGGGGTTTTACTGCTAGATTTTAAATCGCAGTATCACGAACTATTGTTTTACTGCTGGATGCCCTTCTAGACTAAGATTTTAAATCGCAAGAATTTGTTTTAAGACTCAAGTCTTGTTATGTTTCTTTCGTAATCTGCAAGTCTAAACAAGCATATCGCTGCACACTCTTGCCTTCGCGATGCGTGTTCGATAATTGTTTTCAACCGGTTGCCCTTCCTGACGTCAAAGAACTCGGATTAAGAATCTGTCGAGAATCGGGGGTTTTACAGCTAGATTTTAAATCGCAGTATCACGAACTATTGTTTTACTGCTGGATGCCCTTCCTGACTAAGATTTTAAATCGCAAGAATTTGTTTTAAGACTCAAGTCTTGTTATGTTTCTTTCGTAATCTGCAAGTCTAAACAAGCATATCGCTGTACACTCTTGCCTTCACGATGCGTATTCGATAATTGTTTTCAACCGGTTGCCCTTCCTGACGTCAAAGAACTCGGATTAAGAATCTGTCGAGAATCGGGGGTTTTACTGCTAGATTTTAAATCGCAGTATCACGAACTATTGTTTTACTACCGGATGCCCTTCCTGACTAAGATTTTAAATCGCAAGAATTTGTTTTAAGACTCAAGTCTTGTTATGTTTCTTTCGTAATCTGCAAGTCTAAACAAGCATATCGCTGCACACTCTTGCCATCGCGATGCGTGTTCGATAATTGTTTTCGACCGGTTGCCCTTCCTGACGTCAAAGAACTCGGATTAAGAATCTATCGAGAATCGGGGGATATACAGCTAGATTTTAAATCGCAGTATCACGAACTATTGTTTTACTACCGGATGCCCTTCCTGACTAAGATTTTAAATCGCAAGAATTTGTTTTAAGACTCAAGTCTTGTTATGTTTCTTTCGTAATCTGCAAGTCTAAACAAGCATATCGCTGCACACTCTTGCCATCGCGATGCGTGTTCGATAATTGTTTTCGAACGGTTGCCCTTCCTGGCGTCAAAGAACTCGGATTAAGAATCTGTCGAGAATCGGGGGATATACAGCTAGATGCACTTCTTAGATTTTAAATCACGAACTATTGTTTTACTGCTGGATGCCCTTCCTGACTAAGATTTTAAATCGCAAGAATTTGTTTTAAGACTCAAGTCTTGTTATGTTTCTTTCGTAATCTGCAAGTCTAAACAAGCATATCGCTGTACACTCTTGCCTTCACGATGCGTATTCGATAATTGTTTTCAACCGGTTGCCCTTCCTGACGTCAAAGAACTCGGATTAAGAATCTGTCGAGAATCGGGGGTTTTACTGCTAGATTTTAAATCGCAGTATCACGAACTATTGTTTTACTACCGGATGCCCTTCCTGACTAAGATTTTAAATCGCAAGAATTTGTTTTAAGACTCAAGTCTTGTTATGTTTCTTTCGTAATCTGCAAGTCTAAACAAGCATATCGCTGCACACTCTTGCCTTCGCGATGCGTGTTCGATAATTGTTTTCAACCGGTTGCCCTTCCTGACGTCAAAGAACTGGGATTAAAAATCTGTCGAGAATCGGGGATTTACAGCTAGATGCTCGCCGGATACCCTTCCCGACGGCATAAGTTACCAGGATTTGAATCGCGGTATCCATCATTGTGTCTGACTTGCAAGCTCACGCGTATTTTTATTTTTTGCTGAGATATCATGCTACTTCCGTTCGCCAGCTAGAGCGGAAACTCGCAGTACTGCGTCTATTTCATCTTACAACTTGGAGGAGACAACATGTGTACATATAATTTATGATCTTTCACCCCCTTAAAAAACATGTAAGTATGTAGTATCTCGGAACATTCTTATCCGTGTGTGTATCAGTGTTGTAATTACTAAGCGAGTGAGCCGAGCGAGTTGGCTACGCAGTGTGCTTTCTTGATTTTCGTATGAGTGTATTCACAATTACTAAGCGTCTGAGCATTGTGATGAACGAGTTAGCTACGCGGTATAGATTTTTTTTTCGTACTAAGCAAATCATTTGAAGTGTTAGCTATGCGATATGTGCACAGTGTGTTTTTTGATTTTCATACTAGGCGAGATAGCTATGCGATATGTGCACAGTGTGTGTGTTAATCATTGAAGTTGTACTGAAAACATCAAACAATGTTCGATTCTAGGCTTGCTATGTTTCAATCTAATTTTCTTAGAACAAAGGTATCCCCTAACATGTTGTATCGGATCACATGTAACGACATCGAGTGCAGTGTTCGATTCTAGTCTTGTTAGTTTCAATCTAAACAAAGGTATCCCCTAACATGTTGTACAGCGTTCGATTCTACTTGTTTAGTGATCTGAACACATCAATCATTGTTCTGAACACATGTAACGACATCGAGTGCAGTGTTCAATTCTAGTCTTGTTATGTTTCAATCTAAACAAAGGTATCCCCTAACATGTTGTACAGCGTTCGATTCTACTTATGTAGTGTTCTGAACACACCAAACAATGTTTTAATCACATGTTGTATCGAGTACAGTGTTCGATTCTACTTATTTTGTGTTCTGAACACATCAATCAATGTGCAGTGTTCAATTCTAGTCTTGTTATGTTTCAATCTAAACAAAGGTATCCCCTAACATGTTGTACAGCGTTCGATTAGTGTTCTGAACACACCAAACAATGTTTTAATCACATGTTGTATCGAGTACAGTGTTCGATTCTACTTATTTTGTGTTCTGAACACATCAATCAATGTTCTGATCACATGTTGTACTGGCTGTCTCATAAGGAGCTATGTATAGCCACCATCTTGCATGCGCCATCTTGCGCAAGCATCCTTAGGGAGGCTCTAGCCAAGGATCCTTAAGCCGCCTCATAAGAGCAACCACCATCTCGCGCAAGCATCCCTCATAAGGAGCCATGTATAACCGCCATCTTGCGCAAGCATCCCAAGGGCGTCTATGTATAGCGATCATCTCGCATAAGCACCTTTAAGGAGTCATGTATAGCCACCATCTTGTGCAATTAGCGTCGAGAGATGGCCGCTGTAGAATTTTTCTTTTTTAAATTATCCGCCACCATTTTTCAACTAAAGAGTGTAGCACTGAGGTTTGCGATGTAAGATGGCGGATGACAGCTGCGCGTGAGTTTGTAAAGCACGTGGAATTTACCGCCACCGGGCAGCACGGTGCTCAAAGATGGCGGATGACAGCTAACAGAACTTTTCAAATTACCCGCTACTACAGAGAGCAGGGCGGATGGTAGCTGTCAAAAAAGCACGTGAGTTTGTAAAGCACGTGGAATTTGCCGCCACCACATAGAGGGCAGCACGGTGCTCGAAGATGGCGGATGATAGCTAACAGAACTTTTCAAATTGCCCGCTACTACAGAGGGCGGCACGGTGTTCTGTAGATTGAAGATGGCAGATGACAGCTGACGAAATTGCCCGCAGCACGGTGCTCAAAGATGGCGGATGACAGCTGCACGTGGCTTTGTTTACTAAACAAGAGCACGTGGAATTTGCCGCCACCACATAGAAGGCAGCACGGTGCTCTCTTGATTAAAGATGGCGGATGATAGCTAACAGAACTTTTCAAATTGCCCGCTACTACAGAGAGCAGCATGGTGTTGTGTAGATTAAAGATGGCGGATGACAGCTGATGAAATTACCCGCAGCACAGTGCTCTATTGATTAAAGATAGCGGACGACAGCTGTCAAAAAAGCACGTAGCTTTGTTTACTAAACAAGAGCACGTGGAATTTACCGCTACCACAGGTATCTAGCTAAAGATGGCAGCACGGTGCTCTCTTGCGGGTGACAGCTGTCAAAAAGCATGTAGAATTTGCCACCGGCATAAAGAGGGCAGCACGGTGCTCTCTAGATTAAAGATGGCGGATGATAGCTGACAAAAAAGCGCATAGGTTTGTTTCCAAACAAGAGCACGTGGAATTTGCCGCCACCGGGCAGCACTGAGGTTTGCGATGCAAGATGGCGGATGACAGCTGTGACGTACCACATTTCAAAGGTAAGTAGCTAAAGAGGGCAGCACGGTGCTCTATGGATTAAAGATGGCGGATGACAGCTGCACGTGGCTTTGTTTCCAAACAAGAGCACGTGGAATTTGCCGCCACTACATAGAGTGCAGCACTGAGGTTTGCGATGCAAGATGGCGGATGACAGCTGTGACGTACCACATTTCAAAGGTAAGTAGCTAAAGAGGGCAGCACGGTGATTAAAGATGGCGGATGACAGCTGCACGTGGCTTTGTTTCCAAACAAGAGCATGTGGAATTTGCCGCCACTACATAGAGTGCAGCACTGAGGTTTCGGATGCAAGATGGCGGATGACAGCTGTGACGTACCACATTTCAAAGGTAAGTAGCTAAAGAGGGCTGCACGATGCTCTCTGGATTAAAGATGGCAGATGACATCTGCACGTGGCTTTGTTTACCTCGCGCTAGTTAGGTTAAGTTGGTAGCACTAAGGTTTAGACCAGTCAAGATGGCAGCACTGCTGATGACAGGTGACGAATTTTGCGGCTACTGCGATATAGAGGGCAGCACAGTGCTTTGTGGTTTAAAGATGGCGGATGACAGCTGTCAAAACAGCACGTGGCTGTCAAAAAAGCACGTGGCTTTGTTTACCTCGCGCTAGTTAGGTTAAGTTGGTACCACTAAGGTTTAGGCCCGTCAAGATGGCAGTACTGAGGTTAGCGATGCGTTGTTGTCTGTCAAAAAGCACGTGGCTTTGTTTACAAATCTGTCGAAAAGCACGTGGCTGTCAAAAAGCACGTGGCTTTGTTTACCTCATGCTAGTGAGGTTAAGTTGGTACCACTAAGGTTTAGGCCCGTCAAGATGGTAGTACTGAGGTTAGCGATGCGTTGTTGTCTGTCAAAAAGCACGTGGCTTTGTTTACAAATCTGTCAAAAAGCACGTGGCTGTCAAAAAGCACGTGGCTTTGTTTACCTCGCGCTAGTGAGGTTAAGTTGGCACTACTGAGGTTTAGGCCCGTCAAGATGGCAGTACTGAGGTTAGCGATGCGTTGTTGTCTGTCAAAAAGCACGTGGCTGTCAAAAAACACGTGGCTTTGTTTACCTCACGCTAGTTAGGTTAAGTTGGTACTAGTGAGGTTTAGGCCCGTCAAGATGGCAGCAGTGAGGTTAGCGTTGCGTTGTTGTCGATGACAGCTGTCAAAAAGCACGTGGCTTTGTTTACAAATTCAAATCTCGCGCCAAAATTCAAATTTCCCGCCAAAATTCAAATTTTCCGCGGGCGGCGGCGGCGGAGGAGGAGGTGGAGGAGGCGGCAGGAGGAGGAGGAGGCGCCCGAACTCTCCCATTATACTACTCCCATCATTGTAGTGGCAGTCTCTAGATTTTCAGCGAAGTACACTAAGTCGTCTGCAAATGCAAGGCATTCAAATTTAAGTCCAGCCTTTTTTATCCTACCTTGATTCCATTCGGTATATTTTGCTGACTCATTTATTTTCGCCATTCTCTCATCACCTTCTCCAAAACTCAGTTGAAAAGGACTGGAGAGAGACCATCTCCTTGCTTCATACACCTGCCTTGATTTCAAACGGTTCCGACAGCTCTCCAAGCAATTTTACTTGTGACCGGGTGTTTGTTAATGTCTGTTGTATTATTACTTATTTTGTCATAAATTCCAAATTCTTTCAGCACAGAGTCATATGGCTGTTCGAAATCTACAATGTCATAATTTCCTTCTTATCTGCTGTTGAAGTTTTAGTTTTGATTAAAGTCCTGATGGTAAATCCTGCTTGGTATTAACCCAACTCTTGATCTATGCGATTCTCTATCCTATTCAGGAGCGCTTTGGACAATATCTTGTATGCAACTGACATGAGTGATATGCCTCTATAGTTTTTAACATTAGTTTTGTCCCCTTTTTTATGTAACGGGTGAATTAGAGCATCCTTCCGTTCATCTGGCATCATTTCTGTTTTACAAATCTTTTGGAAGAGTCTCGCTAACTGTTCTAATATTTTGTTCCCTCAGTATTCTTGATTGAATCTTTACCGAATGTTTTGTTGTTCTTGAGGTTCTTAATGATTTATTTTATTTCCTGCTTGTCTGAAGGGGCTGAGTAAAACGTTTGGAATGGGGATCTTGGAAGGATATCTCTTTCTATGGAGGCTCAAAGTTGAGTAATACTTTAAAGTATTTGGCCATTTGTTCAAAATTTTGTTTGCTGTTCAGAATTAATTTACCATAATCGTTCTTGAAGCAGATAGTTGGTGGAGAATATTTTCTAAGTTTTGATTTGAAGGTCTTATAGAAGTTTCTTGTGTTGTTCTTCTTGAAGTTTTCTTCAATATCCCTTACTTGGTCTGTTTCAAATAATCGTTTGGAGTTTCTGAAAACGTAGGCCATCAATTTTCTTTGAGTTCTTAACCCATCAAAATCCTCTTTGGTGGAGTTCGATATATTCCATGCCTCAGAACATTTCCCTAGAGCAGATTCACACTCACCATTCCACCATGGATGTTTTTTCCTTTTAACGAGAAATATTGTATGTTCTGCAGCTTCTTGGATTTTTAAAACATTTTATCCCATATATATGCGTTCAATAACTCCAGTTCTTTCTGGTAGTTTCCTATTATATCTTGGTATATTTATACTTCTTCAATTCTGTCCTTTTGTATCCTCAAAGTTTTCTTCTTGGTGTTGTTAGGAATGTATTTCATTTTGATCCTTGTCAGATAATGGTCTGATCGAAGCTTGCTCCTCGTTCTACTCTAGCATTCTCTGGGGTTATTGGTTGCAACATGGTAAATTTGGATCTCTCCTAGCAGAGGGCTGAGTGACGGGCTTGTCTTCATCTGCTTTTGGGTCCTCTTTAACTGTGTGGACATGATTTTTATCTTGAAAGATTCACTGATATCTATTAAACTTTCACCGTTTTTGTTAGTCCTATGGTGAGCTGGCTATTTACCTATCACCTTTCTGTACTTCTTCTTTCCCTAGCTGAGCAATGAAGTCCCAATTAGAATCTTGATGTGCCTGTCTGGAGTTCTGAACATTTATTCTTCAAGCTGAGACCAGAACTCGGGTGCTTTCTGAGGATTCTTTTAGTTGCCGTCATTAATAGGGGCATGGGCACTGAACATAGTATACAGTTTGTTGATGTTTTTAGGGTCAGTATAGACAGTCCTGGAGATGGAGATCTGAAATCCACGATTAATTCTACTATTAAGTGGTAATAAAGAAAGCTGTACCAAGTATTACCATCGTGTTTTTGGTTTTCCCAGATGTCTTAACTTTAATGACAGGTTTTCCCTTTAGTATCCTGAAGTTATCTGCTACTAAGATTTCATGTACCTTGTTTTCTGGAGAGCTAGTAGTTTTATTTGATATTTTTCAAGTACTTTTGTTAGTTCCGTCTGTTGACCTGACTTCAGAAGAGTGTTTACATTGAGGGTTCCAAAGAAGTTTTTCTGTTTCGTCCTCAGCTTGCGAGGCGATGGACCCCTCCGACTGATCCACACATGATGGGTTAGGGCCTCCAGAATCCTGTGCCCTAAGACCAACGAGTTGGCCCCAGATTTTACCGGCTGGGTATTAACTTCGAAACGTTTTGCATCCATCATGGCAGTTGTGTGCGATAGCACTTGTGGAACAGAGCAATGCCCTGTCCAGGAGTAAAACCAAGTTGGTAAGACCTGGAGTTGGTTCTTCCATCCTCCAAGCCCTTGGGAATCTTCCTCTTCCGCCCCGGAAACCGTTGGCCGTGTGGCTTTGTTGCACTCATATTAATCCCCGAGTGTAAGGCTGCCTCTTCAGCCATCTCCACCGTACCGAAATCCACCTTCACTGCTGTAGATGTTGAAGTCTTCACTCGTAACCCTGAGGTGGGACCCTTACCAGATGCTACACATCGGGTCAGTGTGCTCTGGAACTCACATAAGCAGGGGCGCTACTCCTTGGGTAGGACTGCCTCCAAAGGGAGCCCCAACCTGCCACCTTATTATGATTATGATTATGATTATGATTATGATTATTATTATTATTATTATTATTATTATTATTAATCGATACGGCCACCTGTGGGCCACGTTTACACAATCTTCCTTCTGTCACGCAGACTGATACCCTTCTCTTTACACTCTCGCCAAAGATTCTTGAGTCTTTGACTTCTTCTTGCTCGTTCTTTCACCGAGATGTTCCGTGGCTTCGCATGTTGCTCTTCAGACGCATCCCTCAATCCCGCAACCTTCTTCCTAAATGATGTCCTTTCTTTTATATCCTCCTCCTTGATACCTATTTCTGCCAAGTCATTGTGCACGTGTGTAAGCCATCCCGGTTGTTTTTTCCACCTTTCCTGCAGAAGAAGTATCCTGTTGGTCAATCTCTCAGGGTTCATTCTTTTGATATGTCCATAAAACGTCAGTCTCCTTTTTCTCATCACAGTCGTGATTCTTTCTACTGTCTTGTAGAGTTCCAAATTCGATCTTAACCGGAATGTGTTTGGGTCACTCGTCGACTTTCTAGGGCCTAAGATTTTTCGCAAGAATCTTCTTTCTCTTTTTTCAAGGACTGGGTCAGCCATCCTCGTCAAGGTTTCTGCTCCATAAAGGCACTCTGTTCTAACCACTGTGCAGTAATGTTTTAACTTGGCCTGAATTGAGAGAGACTTGGACTTATAGGTGTCATGACATAGTCTGAATGCCAGCTCCATCCTTCTCACCCTCTCCTTTAACCCCTCCTTTTCATCTCCATTGGGGGTGAGTATTTCTCCCAGGTATTTAAATTTTTGCTCACGCTGGATATCCCCATACAATGTAACAAGTCTGTCTGTGTCGCCTTTTTTTTTTTATAGAATCCATGAATGCTGTTTTCTCGAAAGAGATTCTTAACCCTGTTTTGACTGCAACATTTTGTAGTTCTTCGACTTGTTCCTTGGCTGTTTGACGGTTGTCTGTAATAAGAACGACATCGTCTGCGAAGGCAAGGCAATCCAACATCATCGCATTTTTTCCACAACCTATCTTTACCCCATTCTTCATTCCATTTTCAGTCATTCTCAGCCTCCATTCCCTAATAACTTTTTCTAAAATGCAATTAAAGAGTAGTGGAGAAAGGCTGTCTCCTTGCCTCAAACCCGTTTTTATCTCAAATGGATTTGAGAGTTCGCCCATAAATTTGACTTGAGAAAAAGTGTTTGTAAGAGATTGCCGAATTATGGCCAGAGATTTCTCATCCACTCCAAACTCCTGCAGAACGTTCATGAGCACTCCACGATCTATGGAATCATATGCCTTTTTGAAATCAACGAAGGTTATGATTGTCCTCTTCTGATTTCTCATAGATCTTATTTTTATAAGTGATTTTAGAATATAAATCTGCTCAGCACATGAACGCCCTTTCCTGAACCCTGCCTGGTATTCACCAATTTGTTTATCTAGATGTGTTTCAAGCCTCCGCTGCAATGCTTTGGATAGAATTTTGTATGCTATAGGAAGAAGAGAGATACCTCTGTAGTTGTTGACGTTAGTTTGGTCCCCTTTTTTGTGTAAAGGATGAATGAGTGCATTTTTCCAATCACTTGGTATTTCTTCTTTTTCCCAAATAAAAGCGAATAATTATTATATTACCCCAACCCCATAGCACTACAGCCCTTGAAGGGGCTTGGACTATCAAGCGACCGCTGCTCATCCCGAAGGCCTGCAGATTACGTGGTGTCGTGTGGTCAACACGACGAATGCTCTCGGCCGTTATTCTTTGGCTTTCTAGACCGGGGCCGCTATCTCACCGTCAGGTAGCTCCTCAATTTTAATCACGTAGGCTGAGTCGACCTCGAACCAGCCCTCAAGTTCAGGTAAAAACCCTGTCCTGGCCGGGAATCGAACCTGGGGCCTCCGCGTAAGAGGCAGGCACGCTACCCCTACACCACGGGGCCGACTTCTTCTTCTGCTTATTATTATTATTATTATTATTATTATTATTATTATCATTATTATTACAAACGGATAACATTAAATCAATCACAATTATTTATTTATCGTATGGTTTTTAGTACCGGGCGTGTCGAAGGACATGTTCGGCACGCCTGGTGCAGGTTTTTCTATCTGACGCCGGTGGGAGACCTGCGCGTCCCAGTACAGGATTATGATAATGAGGTGGGCACAGGGTGAAACACGAGATCGGCACATAGCATATTCCTGTCAAATAACACGAAGGGGTCTTCTGAAGGCTTAACGTCGCCATCCGACGGACGAATCGGCATCAAAAGCGTCATACGTCCTCACTCCATATGAACGCTGCGGAGATATCTGGAATTGAATATGAGTTAATAACACGAATCTAGTGATTATAAAACGTATCCCACCACCTCTCCCACCCTACCGGCCGACATTCTGATGGTGAAAATGTGTTCCACCAACGAGACTCGAATTCATTAACCATGTGTCAGACCACAGAGACCTGACGCCTTAACCATCATGTCTACAAGACAAGAAAATAAATTACATGTCAGGGATGTGTCAAAATGTAGCTGCGTGAATACAGAATATCCTTCCCAGCTAATAATAGAATCTACTGTATTTTGAATCTCAAATTGATGAATATGTCAATGGCCTCGGGGGAGGTAACACTTGTGCCGTTAGATTAGAATGTACTTGGTGCTGAGTTGCCATGTTTTATATTCAGGAATTTCCACATGTCTTTGCTGTTGCCACTTATCTTGTTTTCGTATTTTTTGCATTCGTCGTGGAGGAGTTGCTTGGTTGTCTCCCTCACGCATTTATATTTGTCCCACATAAGATCGCTTGTATCCTGTTAAAGAGCGTTCCTTTTGCGTATCATTTTGATTATTTCTTTTGTGATCCATGGAGAGTTTTTCTTCGTAATGATTTTTACTTTAGGCACCGCATTGTCAACACAGTCATCTAGACCACACCGAGTTGATATCCACAGTGTTTAAAGATAATGGGGTGGGTAGATGTGTTCTGAGAAGGTACAATAGTAGTTCCCAGTCAGCATTTTTTGTAGTTATAGATTTCTCTATTACACTTTTTTACTGGTGTAGGGTGGCTGTAACTGCTAGGTGGTCGGAAAATTCGGGGATGACTAGTGTCTTCAACACTGAGGATGATAGGTTAGTAAGGAATAAATCTAGTGTGGAGCTAGAGGTTTTCGTTATACGGGTTGGCTCCGTAATTAGTTGGTCAAGAAACAGGTCGTATGATGCTGTAAGGAAAGTTTCTACTAATGTATTGATGGGAATAATTGGGAGGTGAGGACGATTGTGCAGCCAGTCAACTTCCAAGTTAAAATTCCTTGATTTCGGTGTTGGATATTTTGTACACGGCTTAAGGACAGTAGTAATTCCTCATTGATGTCCCAGGGGGACTTCGGAGATCAGTACACGGAACCCAAACGAACTTGCTTCCAGCGCACGTAAATACCGGGCCGGACAACATATCTGAAATTATTTTAGTGCAGTGCGCTGAAGCATTAGCACCCTCCCTGTGCACCCTGTTCAACTTTTCAATTAACAGTGGCTGAGTACCCAGTGAATGGAAGTGTGCAAACGTAGTACCAATTTACAAAAGTGGAGAAAGATGTTTTTTTTAGTTTTTTTTTGCTAGGCGCTTTACGTCGCACCGACACAGATAGGTCTTATGGCGACGATGGGATAGGAAAGGCCTAGGAGTTGGAAGGAAGCGGCCGTGGCCTTAATTAAGGTACAGCATTTGCCTGGTGTGAAAATGGGGAAACCACGGAAAACCATATTCAGGACTGCCAATAGTGGGATTCTAACCTACTATCTCCCGGATGCAAGCTCACAAGTGGAGGAAGAAATAACATTGATAATTACAGGTCGGTGGCCATAATTTCACTATTTGTTAGAGTGTTTGTATTCTTACGGGAAGGAGATCTGAACGGCTATACTCAGCATGGATTCCTCCCGGGAAGTTCTTGTGCAACCTTCTTCACGAAAGTCGTTGATGATTGGCAGTGTTACTTGGATCAACCAGATGTGATTCAGGTAGACTGCCAGTCACTTGATTGGAGCAAAGCCTTCGACCAAGTGCCGCATGAACGACTTCTGCTAAATCTACAACAGCTCGCTATATGACGCAGATTATCGATGTGGGTGAGGTTCTTCCTGGAAGGTCGAACACAGTGTGTGGTATGCGGAGGGACCCGGTCACAACCTATCAAAGTGACATCAGGAGTAGTTCAAGGTTCTGTGATCGACGCCCTGTTGTACGTCGTGTTTGTGCTCGATCTTCCCTGATGTGTAATAGCACACATGGCACAGAATATGCAGACGACACTGTTCTGTATAAAAGTATAAAGAACATAGAAGACAGTCGAAAACTACAATCAGACCTACATAATTTATCTGTGTGATGTTCCGTGAATGGGCTAAACATAAATGTAAATGAAGGCAAATATTTTAGGGTAAGTAGATCAAGAAACTGCATAGGTAACACATATGAAGTAAATAAGAATGTAATACCGCAGCGTGCAAATATCAAACTTTTAGGATTAATTATTTCTAAGGATTTGAAATGGAACCTGCAGACGGAGGACGCACGGCGAAAAGAGATAAAAGTCATGGGATTTGCCGCTTCCTTCCAACTCCTAGGCCTTTTCTATCCCATCGTCGCCATAAGACCTGTCTGTGTCGGTGCGACGTAAAGCCCCTAGAAAAAAAAAGAACCGACTTGATCTTCCTCCGAAAATCCCTCACCGGCTCCATTAACCTTGACCCGTTTCACCGCCTTTCCCTTTCCTTTCGCTCTGTCCGCAGAGGCGTTAATCTTGTCCCTCCATTTGCCCGCACCACCTCCTCACCCATCCGGTTACTAAAGCTGCTTCGCAAGTCTCTGGAATGAACTACCACCTAAAATAGAAGCCTTGCCTCTAACGCAGTTTACAAACCAGGTAAAAAGATATAAATCTCTGTGTGTACATGGACGAGAGTGAAAGGGAGAGAAAATGTCGTCGAGTGAATGAATCCCTACGAGAGTAAATATGTGAATAATGTAATGTAATTATTCTATATATTAGCTTAGTAGGTCTGTGAAGCAACTAATGTACATCTGGCTTATCCATTTTCGCAAGTCCATCCATATAATCTGTCTGATTTATGGTACATTAATAATAATAATAATAATAATAATAATAATAATAATAATAATAATAATAATAATAATAATAATCCGAGAAGAAACCATAGAGATGCTGGTGGCCTTTGCAAGCTGTGGATGTAATTAGCTACCGATCTACCAAAACTTCGTCAAATTGTTTTAAAATATTGTGTTCATATCCCAACCAGTTACAAGCGTTAGCAAGTGAGGTAGATGAAATTTGCAGTCACCTACTCGTTCCTGTGTCGGCGCTCGTTACAGTCCATCTCCTTTATCCTCCTGTCTAATGGGCAATCCGCAGTTAATTTCAATTGTAACTGCAAGGTAGTAGGCGAAACTCGGGATACAATTATTGTTAGTAGTTGGGATTCAGAAGGTCTTCCCTAGGTTTGTATAAACTCATTACGTTACAGGAGTTTGTGTAGTCAGTAATATGACTCCTGCCTTTGATGTGAGGATCGATACCAAATACCACCTCAAAAGGCATGCAGGATATAATTTCCATTGGGATATGAATTCAGCAACCAGATAACCACACAATGAGATGAAATAAGCGTCACCACAGTCCTCTGTTTGAAATTACTACTGTAGTCTCATCCAGGTGAACACCTTCTCCCTTGTAAGCATTAAAAACTGAGACTAATTATTGCCGTCACCTAACTTCCCTATCCTCCTCCAATAATTATTATTATTTCTTCGATTTTGGAATATTTTGGACCACGGTAAACTTGCTGGTTAGTCTTTTTCCTTCTCCCATAAATTCATCATTTCGCTGTAGTTCCTCTTTCTATCCTCCGACCACGTGTTCTTGGACTTCTCATTTTGCTTTTCCTGGAACCCCTTGATTTTTTTTTTTTTTAATGCTTTACGTCGCACCGACACAGATATGTCTTATGGCGACGATGGGATGGGAAAGGCCTAGGAAGTGGAAGGAAGCGTCCGTGGCATTAATTAAGGTACAGCCCCAGCATTTGTCTGGTGTGAAAATGGGAAACCACGGAAAACCATCTACAGGGCTGCCGACAGTGGGGCTCGAACCCACTATCTCCCGATTACCGGATACTGGCCGCACTTAAGCGACTGCAGCTATCGAGCTCGGTTTAATCAATTTTAGCTCGAAAATATCTCTATTAATGTTTTATTTTGGGTTGATACCAACTACCTCACAGCTTTTCTTCTACCCATTTCATAGTTGCATTTAAAACTAGGATTACCAAGCATTCTTTCTACCTACTTTTACCGAAGCCGTCATTTTGACCAATAATGGCACGTATTCGTTTCTTGAGGATATTGGTGCCAGAAAAGGGTTCGAATTGAGTATCAAAACATCATAGACAATAATTTAATTATTATCATGCATGACTTGTAAACACTATTATGCATAAATAAATAAGTAAGTACAGTAGTAAGGCAGAATATTCTTCTTACACACTTTAGCTTACATTATATACATATCTGCATGAATGTCACTTTCTGCTTTTCAACTTATTTGTCACACTGTACACACACACTTTGCTTGGTCACTTTTGAAGTGAACTTAACCACAAAACAGTTTTCTACAGATCGCACACCTTTCAGTTGGCTTGTTCCCATTGCACACATCTTCCCTGATTGATGAAAAACTCAGCAAGACTCAATACTACGTGTTCACTTAGAGTCTGATCGGTGGGTCGTGTTTCATCTTTTTCCCGGATAGGGAAAACCGCTTACAACATACTTGGCTTTCACATCGACAGCCAACCAAAATTTTATAACAAACCTTTCTGGTTTAATGGCTATATACTGCATAAATGGGCTTCTAGCTTTTGATGGAAAGAGCTGTTCATCCACGGTAATGTTCTCACTTTGTCTGAAGCAAATAGTAAAATTAGATATAAATTTGTCCCGCACAACAGATAAAAGCACCAATCTATCAATTTTCAGGTGATCCCTGCTGGTAGATTTTTCGTCGAATCGAAGAAACCTAATGATATCCAGAAAACGGTTTCATGCCACAGTTTGGGACACCATTTCTGTGACCACAGGTCGAGAACGTTCGTGTCAGCTCCATAAGTTCCACGTGCGTATAAAATACCAATGACGGCGTCCAATTCTTCAAAAGAAAGTGTCCGTTCAGGGTTGTTTAGACCTTCGTGGGCTCCAACCCCAGTATGTCATTCGATGTGGCGCAGCTTGGATTCGTCAATAAAAAGACAAGCTGTAGCGGGACAAGTTCGTTCAATGTGGCTTTTGCATGTCCTGTGGGACCTCGGACTTCCCTCAGTATATTTTGCTGCCCTCGACGGCCTGGCAGACTTTGTAGATCAACAAGAGTCCGAACTGTTCCATCCAAAGCGACTTCTTCCTCGCCGACCGTATGTGCTGACCACGCCCATATGTTGACTTACCACAGCGTATGATCGGCCTTCTGTAGTTGATATCGTGCTCCTTGCTAGTAATTTCATTATCTTCGTTAGTGTTTCCTTCACCTGCAAAATACAATAACAAACACTCTGCAATGAATGACGTAAATACAAAATGACTAACTTCAAATGGGCTTAACTTTGTCATCAGCTGTTTTGTTAGAGTGCGTGCATCGCACCTTTGAGCTCGGAGGCTGCTGTGTGATTTCATGTTCACATGGTAATTTTGCAGGCTCGACGCAACTAGAATCACTATCTGAACTACTTCCGTTTATCAAGTTATACACGTCTTTGCAATTATCGAGGTCTAAATCAGTTCCACCTTCATCGCTTGATAGTGATGGAGAAATTATATGCTTATGTTTCAGAATTTCGTCATCCATTTGCAGACTACGCGAGAACATGTTTCTTCGGGGTAATTACAAACAATCGGGAAATCTAGTTTGAATGTTTGTAACGAGTGAACACGACAATTGACTGCTTGTTACGATTGCACACCTTGCATTACTGCACAAATACTGACTATATTTTCCTGTCAGTATACTTCTAACATTGTTTGAAAAGACCCAACAGCTGTCCCATTGCAGCAAAACATTAAGTTCTATTCGATACCATGGAAATAAAGTACATTGTAACAGCTTGTTAGAATGATATCCCGTTCTAAATGAATGCCACAAAAGTATGATGGAGTAGCTACTGCAGTACCGGTCAAAATGACCGTCCGGTAAAAGTAGGTATATGACCTCATAGCGCTAACTAGAAAGGAGTTACGGGTTTTTTAAGCTCTATGCCAAAACTACACTTAATATCAATAAAAGCCACCAAAGTGTTTGTATGTTCTAACCGTATAACGATAATGATAGAGAAAACTAAACTAAAAACAGCCATTTTGATCACTACAGTAAACCTAGTGTTAATTTGATGAGCTTCATTATTATTATTATTATTATTATTATTATTATTATTATGATATTTCATTATATATAATTCACAATTTTATAATTGGGTTTATGAGCATCTTCGGTACAATGTACATGGAAGAAATACTATTTGGTACATACGCACATAAGCTTCATACATATCGGTATATACTTAACATTGCTGACAAATAGACTTGACAGATATTTATGAGATATTTACTACATACAAACGGCCAAAATTATTAGTGGGCGATTTTCATTAATCCTCTGTGTATGGTGAATGGTTCATGCCAATAAACTTTCTTACTATATGGCAAGTGGCCAGGATTGCTGCTTTTTGTAATTCTCTGTAAGTGAGAGGGTGGAGATTAAGGGCTTCAATGCTCCTGTGTAGTGTCTGTGGTATAATACCATTACATCCAATCACTACTGGAAGTATGGTAACATTGTTGAGTTTCCACATGGTTTTTATCTCTGTGGCCAGATCTGTGTATTTTGAAATCTTCTCGGTATGTGTTGATTGAAGATTGTGAGTATTAGGGCATGCTATGCCAATTACGAAGCAGATTTTCTTGTTTTTATCTACAAAAGTTATATCTGGTCTATTGCAGGTAATAGTTTTATCAGTGATTATACTTCTATCCCAGTAAATTTTGTAATTTTCGCTTTCCAAGACTGATTGGGGTTTGTACTTCCAATATGCTGTGGTACAATGGATTAGGTTACTTTGTCGGGCTAATTTCTGGTGAATGATTTTTGCAATTTGGTCATGTCTATACTTGTAGTCTGTGTTTGCCATTAATTGACAACCTGATATTATGTGCTGGATAGTTTCTGGAGATGTATTACATCGTCGGCACAGATCTGAATGGACAGACGGATCATGTAGTATATGCTTTCTGTAGTTCCTTGTGGCAATGACTTGATCTTGTATGGCGAACATGAAGCCCTCTGTTTCTGGGTATATATCCGAATGTGTCAGCCACTCATGCGACGCTTGTTTGTTGATATATGGCTGATTTAACTCATTTGGATACCGCCCATGAAGAGGTTTCTTTTTCCATAGAACGATCTTTTCCTCATTTGTGGAGAATGACATTGTAAGTGAAGCCGGGGTGTTTATATTGAGGGGTGTAAAACCGTTATCTGCCACAACCATTGCACTATGTAGGGCCGAGTTTTCTGATTTATGTTTGAAGTAGCACTTTAGTGATGTAATTTGTTCATTGTGTAATTTCTCAAGGTCTATTAGTCCACGACCACCATCAGAACGAGGCAGAGTGAGTCTTTCTGAGGCTGATTTTGGATGATGCATGTTGTGTTTTGTCAGTAACACATTCACTTTCGTTTGAAGATCCTTCAACTCAGTTTTAGTCCACTTTATGACTCCAAATGAGTATGTGTGAACAGGTATAGCAAACGTGTTGATGGCCTTAACGATGCTTTTTCCTGTGAGCTTAGAACGTACGATTCGTCTTACTCGTTCAATATATGTGTCTCAATGCCTGTTTTGTGTCCTTGTGTTGAATCCTGGCTGATTGGTTATATCCAAGATATCGATATGTTTCATTTGTTGTCAGTGGTGAGATATCTGTTGCTTCAGAGTGGATGCCCTGTACCGAGAAAGAGCCCCTCCTAATTGTCTGAGTAGCACATTTATCGACTCCAAATTTCATGCAGATGTCTGTGGAGAAAGTGTGGGTAATTGAGACAAGGTGTTCAAGTTGTCTTTGTGATGCAGCATACAGTTTCAGATCATCCATATACAGCAGATGTGAAATTTTGTAGATTGTTCTTTGCTTATGTTTATATTGAATCTATATGTTGTTGAACTCAGTAAGTCTGATAGTGGGTTCAGAGCAAGACAAAACCATAGCGGACTGAGGGAATCCCCTTGGAAAATGCCTCTTTTAATTGGAATGAGGTCAGTTACCACACATTCTTCTCCGTTGCGGAGGTTAATAGTAGTTTTCCAAGTCTGCATGGTAGTTGATAGAAATGTCACTATTATTATTATTATTATTATTATTATTGTTGTTGTTGTTGTTGTTGTTGTTGTTGTACCGGGGGTAAACCTTCTCCGGCCAGTTAATCAGCGCGCCTTTTCTAAGGCCATCTAGTTAATCTGACTTTAACTGATGTTATGCAAGATACTTGGATTTTCAACCGCTAGATGTCTCTATCATCGGTTTAATTGCTCCCTCTAGCGGGTGGAACTCTAATTTATTAAGAAATTTGTATTTTCACAGTTGGATAACCTTAGTTTTTGAAGAATGTTTTGTTCATGTATCAAGTTGCCAACACTCTTGCTACTTCCTTCTTCGATAGCTATCAACCAATCAGAAATTTTAAATATTTTCGCAAGCCAGTGAAAACTTGGGATGTGTACTGAAATCTAGCCTATCTGTAAAGAGTTCTGGAAACTTCCCCTCGAGATACCATAAAGGATGGTCGCTGTAAGGCCATATTGTTATCTTCATAGCTCCAGTTTAGTGAATGCGGCGCGTTCTTCGGGGGCAGGGGCCACAGGTGGGCATTCGAAAGGCCCAGCAAGCAAGGTAATGGCAGAAATTCAAATTATGTGATAGCTACAGGCACATATCCTGAGGGGAAGGTTTCAAATTCATGTAAATTTCTAATTTTATAGTTTAAATGTAGATTTTCGGCAAGTCTGAGGACAATCTTCAAATCCCTGCTGGAAAACATATAAACTGAATGAACAAAGAGTGATTATCGTCTGCTGATACCCATTCAACTTGGTATGGGGTGACTAAAATTTTCTGAACCTCTAAATTCATCACACTTTTGGTATTTACTATTTCTCATTTAGTCACCCCTCTCTAGAATGAGCTTAGCCTCTGTAACTTCGGGCCCTAAGCCCCCTTAGTGTTTTAAGAGTTTTCTAGAATTAGAGCAGGTTTTTCACCTCCTTGCATTATATTATTGGCCGATCATAATCAACCTTTTCCTTTTCATTTTAAGGCCAGTAGTGTGGGCAATCATGCTCCTGTTTTATCAAACAATACATTGTGGTGTTAAGTTCCTTTTGGAACAAGTGAATTATTAAACTGTTGAGCAGACGATGAGCCCAAACCAGGGCCAAGTGATTGTATGAGAATTACCAGGTTAATCTTGTGCTGTAGGAAATTATACCTCTGAGAGACTGGACTGAATTGACTGAGAGCTAAGTCTCCTAGACTATATAAGTGAGTGGAGCAAACATGTTCTTATAAGACAGTGTACCTGTTCAGAGCTATAGTGCTCATTCCTTGTATGTTATTGTGTTGATAATTCTCTCAAGTTTTGGTACCTGATATTCGGACTTATAGTCCACTGTTGTTGTGGGAGCTGAGGAATGAGGAGCTCATTTAGATTTCCTTGATTGTAATTTGTTCCAAATTTTCTATCTATTAAATTTTAATAAAAATAAATTAAAGAAATAAATTTTCAAAATTTAGTGCAATAGCTTATCTTCTGGTCAATTCCTTGTGTGTGTGTACCAATTTGGTCATCCTACATTAGCTTTAGTGCTTAATAATCAACAGCGGAGAAAAACTCCTATTTAAAGCCTTGCTAGTCTTAAAATACATCTTTGATAGAGGGAATCTTTGGTATTTAGCGTAAGAAGCAGAAGTTTCCCTACAGTTCAGTTACACAATAGAAGAGGAGATAGAACGCCCGCGTTTCATTATCAATGACCAGACAGGCCTAGGATTCACATCAAGGTAACTAAAGGTATACTAAAAGATCATCAGCTTTATCAAACTTCACACTCGCTGACATTACTTCAAGTGATAACAATAACACAAGGTTCAGGATCGGAAGGATCCGGAGAAGGAGGAGGAGAAGCTTATACTACATGGCCGAAAACTGGCAATAAATACAACTTAAGAATATAGGCCGACGACCTACCAAAGTAGTCAACTCAAAGGTTAAAATATACTGGCGAGAAGAAACTAAGACCGACCTCCAAGAAATGCTAGTTGCTTTACTTCGCACCGACACAGATAGGCCTTATGGCGACGATGGGACAGGAAAGGGCTAGGAGTGGGAAGGAAGCGGCCGTGGCCTTAATTAAGGTACAACCGCAGCATTTGCCTGGTGTGATAATGGGAAACCACGGAAAACCATTTTCAGGTCTGCCGACAGTAAGGTTCGAACCTACTATCTCCCGAATACTGGATACTTGCCGCACTTAAGCGACTGCAGCTATCGAGCTCGGTCCAAGGAATGAACATCACGGGTGACATCATAGAAGATCGTGGAGCTTTTAGCAAAACATCGTGGAGAAATCTAAAAATAAGACTGGTAGGAAATGGTCCACTGATCGCAAGAAAAACACAGTGTATTCATGAAGAGATTTTGGGAGGATAAGAAGGTGAAAACCAGCAGGCCAACGAACAAGTTCAAGGGCGCTTTTTTAATGAGCATAACGAAGAAAGAAAGAATATTAATAACAATATTCTCTTTACGTCCCACTAACCACTTTTTAAGGTTTTCGGTGCAGCCGAGGTACCGAAATTTAGTCCCGCAGGAGTTCTTTTACGTGCTAGCAAATCTACCGACACGAGGCTGATGCAACTTGAACACCTTCAAATACCAACGGACTGAGCTACGATCGAACATGCCAAGTTGGGGTCAGAAGGTCAGCGCCTCAACCGTCTGAGCCACTCAGCCCGGCGACAGATTAGTTACAGGCCATAGAAGACAATAAGAATGTTCGAAAAGACGCACTATTTTCATTAAAATATCTTGCGTTGAATAAGCCTGTTTTACAACAATGAGACGACATAAACATACAAATGAAAAATTGTTTTTATAATAACTACTATCCAGCTTAACTCCTTTTTAGGGAACTTTCACTTATCCCAAGTAAAAACCACCAAGGTATTAAACTCAGACGTTACTGATTTATTTATATTACGTAACTATTTACAATCTTTTTGTAATTTTTACTACTTTATTACTCCGATTTTATTCTAATAGACATTCATTATTTGCCCTACTGGTGTTTCAAATGTACACTAGATCAATGAAGCCTGGATGAGGTTTATTTTTGACATTTACATGCCTTAGGATAAGCCTCCACAGAAATCACTTTTAAGCTTGGAGCAGTAACAAGCGAGAGCAGTCAGGAAAGCAGCGTTGAGCTTCACTGGTACATTGGTCAGACAGGAAGCAGTATTGCAACAGCACTTGTACAGACAACATGCCGCCAGTGCTATTAGTATTTGTGAGATTATAATTGCTAAGTGAAGTTTCTCCAGTGTGGATTGATCTGATTGCCAGTCAGAGATAATGGACTCGTGAAATTTGTTTACGACGGGAAGAACTCGGCGATATTAACTTATATAAAGGATTACGCAACTGCAGTGAACGATTTTTAGAATACTTGTAAATGTCTGTAGAGACATTTGATAAATGATTACATAAACTGAAACGTAGGTTGCAGAGAATGGAACTAAATTACAGAAAAACCATCACTGTAGAGGAGAGGCTTGTTGTTACCGTGAGGTAAATAAAATGATAACACTAATTCTATTGTATTTGAAATAGTATTTTATTCATTGATTAAAATAAACACCGTTTCGTGTAAAGTAAGAAAATTAAACATCAAACCATTAGTACAGGAAACTAAGTCCATAAGAAAATAATATGTCACTACAGAAATTGTTGCATTATTTTTACTAACTGAAAGAAGCATAGTTTCATAAAAAGGTAGAAACACCTGCATTAATATTATCGATTGTTCTGAATATCATTAAAAACCTCAGTCAGGTAGCACTCCTGTCTCTAAAATATTTGTGAAATACATCCCATAGTACTGGTCGTTTGAAAACCGATGAAATCAATTTCTCTGTTACAAAAGACATGGTGAACGCGAGACAACACGCTTACAGTTGAGCAGCAAAAAACAAAATGATCTGACTTGAAGCAGCATTGGGCAGTACTGTAAACGTGTGAGCAGTAGAGCTGGTTCTGCCCTTTGTCTGACTATGTCCATGCAACTTGTGAAAATTTAGATTTTATAATTACACCTTTACAATACTGTAATTGTCTTTATTACAAAGACTACATTAAATTACACTCGTGAAACATGTTTCGTCCTCTTATAGGACATCTTCAGTTACAAATACAAGTACATAACATTAAAAATAAGGCGAGGCCACATTAAAATAAGTGAATGCAAAGTCTTTGTATTCTGTGACGCGGCGTGATAGCGTCTTTGTCAATCTTCAATGTTAAAATGGTGCAGTGTGAACATGATATGAAGCATGAAGTCCAATTAAAATCATATGTTAAAACTGTTGTTCGAAACAACGAATTGTCAATTATAAAACACCGCAAGTGGCTATGCAAATAATGTTATGTGCATATTGTACATAGCATACAAAGACTTTGCATTCACTTATTTTAATGTGTCCTCGCCTTATTTTTAATGTTATGTATTTGTATTTGTGACTGAAGATGTCCTATAAGAGGACGAAACATGTTTCACGAGTGTAATTCAATGTAGTCTTTGTAATAAAGACAATTACAGTATTGTAAAGGTGGAATTATAAAATCTCAATTTTCACAAGTTAATACTTTGACAATACGGGCTCTAATATGAAATATATAACGTGCAATGTCCATGCAAGCTAAATTCTATACGCTCAACTGTTCAGGACCGCTTCCTGTTTCGACACGCTTTCTGTGTGGTCCTGCCCTTAGATTTGCGATTCATCCGAAAATTAGTGTATGTCGTGGCCATCCATCAATACTTCACATCACAGCCTGCACGGTTGCTAGGCAACACCGCGTCACACATTTCATTGATAAACATATTCTTCTTCTTATTTTTCTGCCGCTTTTCCCATACCTGTGGGCTCGCGGGTGCGAACCGTGTCGCACATGTGGATTTGGCACTGTTTTACGGTCGGATGCCCTTCCTGACGCCAATCCTACATGGAGGGAGGTAATCACTATTGCGTGTTTCTGTGTTGGTTGGTAGTGTAGTGTGTTGTCCGAATATGAAGAGGAAAGTGTTGAGACAAACACAAACGCCCAGTCCCGGGCCAGAAGAATTAATCAGAGGCGATTAAAATCCCCGACCCGGACGAGAATGGAACCCGGGACCCTCTGAACCGTAGGCCTCAACACTGACCATTCAGCCAATGAGTCGGATACTTATTGATGAACATATATTTATGATTATTTTATTTTCCCGAAGGGACATTTAATAACATTTTTACACATTACGTTATACTTAACAGTGGTTTATGGTAACTATGACCACGGCAGAGTACATGTAAGCGTTATACGGCTGTTGATAACGATGGCAATATGTCACTTTCACAAAGTAGGTCATTCGGAAAACTCGATTCCACTTTCAGGTATATGGAAACTGAATACAATATCGTTGTTGCACCAAGAAAACCCACTATGTGGTAACATTTCAGCTTACATCTCTGACCAGAAATGTTCTATAATCTAAGGTTCAGTATTGTATTATCTGTACACCAAAAACTTTTGTTTTGTGATACATGTGTTGTGGGTCGGTATTTCTCCCCTCAACATTGTCACATCACGTTATTTCGAGGCGCAGAAATTCAACACATCCCGTATTCTTTCATAACGTACCATATGGAATATAATAACAGCTGAACTAAGGCCTTAGGGCGACCGCACACCCGGGATCATTTTGAAATACTGAAATTGCAGAGGCAGACTCCAATTTTAATCATTCACTTCCCTCTTCTTCACGTCGAGCTAGCTCCCTGTGGGAAGTCGTAAGTGAATGTCAAGGCAATGAACTGAAATATATAACGCTAGGAACTCAAACCTATATTTACACTCACCGATAATTAAGGAAAAGGCATTAAAAATAATTCCTTTTTTTTTTTTTTTTTGAAGGAGGTATTTGAATGTAGTTATAACTTCTACAAATGATGTCGAATTTGAGACGAATAGACTTAAAACGTGTTACTGTTTCCATTTACGATATAGCTTTTTAGAACATGTCAAATATAAAGCACATGTGGAGTGCTTTAAATTATTCCCAGTTGTCTGATGTGATAGAGGACATTGTAATTAAATATTTTTCGAATGAATTAAGCCTGTAAGGTGAAAGACCCTGTGGGGTTAGAGAAGGACTAGCCAGGGAGTCGAAATTACACCAGTAAGGTTGGCCGGGGTGTCGAACTTGGGCCTGTGAGGATAGGTTTAGCCAAGGAGTCGAACTCGAGTCTGCGAGGTTAGTGGGGTGTTAAACTTGGCGCTGTGAGTATAGGGTAGGACAGTTAAGTTAAACCGGGTGTCTAATCCAACCCTGTCAGGTTAATCTTGCACTCTTATGCGTCTAACGTCATGTGGGGTTAAGCTAGCATTCTTAGCACACCTATGCCATCAGCAGTCATAGACGGCCTAGGCATCACTGAAGAGGCGTACTAGGGAAATGAGGAGTAAGGTAGTTTCCCGTTGCTTTCCTCACCGAGCCAGAGTTGCTATTACATATCAGTCTGCCAAGCCCACTGAAACTCATACACCAACAGACCCTATGGGCAACATTTTCACACCATTCAAAGCAGGGACTGGCTGCATAAGGAATGGCATTACTAGCATCGCTCATACCTCAGTCACTTTCATATTGTCAAAGCCAATGATAAGGCAGGGACAGATCAATGAAAGTAACAAAATTGCTCTAGCCTATACCAGAAGACATAGTGCACTGTAAACACTAGGTCCTGCCAGCAAAGGCGGATATTTTTTATAATTGTCAAAATTTTATTGCACAGTGATGAGTCATGTGAGATGCTTGTTTCGTAGTTTATTTTCTTAAGAGGTCAGCATTGCAGGAAAAATTTTGCGACGCTCGCGTAACCGTCTCATTCGATCTGCAGATGTACTCTTGGTCTTAGTCGAGTCTAGTTTTCGCCCTCATACATTCTCTACAATATTTTATCAGATCATTAGTCATAAATTTGGACATTTTTGTAAAGTATGCTAAAATGCATCTTATTTTTGTCAAAAACTTTCAATATTTTTTTTAAAATTTACGCTCACATTTTACTTTTGTATTTTAATAGATATCGTATAGAATAGCATCTCACTCTCCTCAGCTCAACGTGTACACGCCAAGTTGTATTGAACGGTAATTGACTTTCGACTGTCACTTGGCGGCCAACTTACGACGACATCATGTGCATTACGTCAGCTACCGCGGTTACGTCTTGTGCACTCCTCTTAATCTGAAATAATGTTCAAACCATTCCCATACATGTAATACTTTTCGAGCTATAATTAGTTCTTGCGTTACATAAAATGCGTCACATCAGTTTTTCGCTGGAAACCCCGAACCTCAATTGAAAGTCATAATGTAATTTGAGACCTTTTACGAGGAATAATGGCGGAGATATTTAAGAATATTACATTTCTCGCTATATTCGAAATATCCTTATTAATATAATTTCTACTTAAAGCGTGTAAATAACACTAACTATAGGATAGAACAGAATACAATACAATAGAATACTCCCATCTCTTAGTTGCCGATTGCCTGAAAGTGGAGATTTTTCTATAAATGCATAATATATTTCCTTACTATAGTTAGTTTTCCTATTACTAGATCAAATTGCCTATTACTGAATACTAATGTTTACACGCATTGTCTAAATTACCACCTTTTGTCCTAGGTGTAAAACAGTGTTGTATAATCTAGGACAACAAGTATTTAACCCTTCATTACCTGAATTAGTGCTTACTTTACGTTATATGAAGTTTTATTTTGACACATATATTTTAATATACACTATCCACTTTTTGTTTAATAATTTTATAATTGTAAGAAATTATCTTTCTTCCTTGGCTTTAGAATCACTACCCAAGTATTCCGCTTACTGCGATTCCTTGAAAGTTGCAGTACCTTTGCATATGTCTCTTAGCACAGGCCAGAACAACATGTAGCTTCCAGCGAAGTCTGAGTAATGACATTCGGAGAACGAACAATGCGTCTGATTGTTATGAAAGATGTTGCTCATTGAGTCAGTCGTGCTGCAATGGTATTTTCTGGCCCAGTGAGGAAACCAATGGAAAACTACCTCATTCCTCATTTTGTCTAGTACGTCTCATGTTGCCGCCGCCATCGGTTGTTGTGGTTTCCCTATAACCACATAAATTTTGTTGGTGCTGTTTGAGGATCCAAGCAGCCTCTGGGCTGATGACGTAGCAGACAGATAGACAGACATATCCATTTGACACGAAATGAGTCAGTCTCGCTGCATAATCTTAACAAATGTGAGTCTTCTATTATTTCTCCACATAACAAACAACGGTTCTCTTCATGTTTTTCTCTTTGACCGTTATTCTTATAGACACTCATTAACCACCACACCACACCATACCTCTTACTTCTCCGTTCGTAAGTCTTTCATTATTTATTGAGAACTTTTAAACACAAATTATAGTAAATTTAATATTCAATATTTTATGTCTGAATCACTTTCACCGCATGGGTTATAATAATGAAGATATTCACGAATTTAGACTGTTGTCATTGTAAGAACAACCACGGCAAGCACTAGTGTGCATGTCATCCTGCTAACCCTAAGTTAGATCTGTAAATCGTTCAATAACCCGTCAGCAATAAATAGTAAGCCTACGACTAATTTATCGTACAGAGCACTGCGCTTTTGGACTCTCCATAATTAAAAACTGTGCGTAAATGATTTAAGAAAAATTAATGAAAATAAAAATCTACGGTCTGTTTCCAGTCATTCGACCGGATCAGGAATGGAATTAATGAAGCCCCCATTAAGCTGCGAGGATAAGATTTGTGCCGACTGCCGAAGTCTGTCGCACTCCTCTGGGGCAATGATTAATGACTGACAGATGAAATGTAATGATATTGGAGAGAGTTGCTGCAATAAAAGATTACAGGGAAAAGCAGTGTACTGTACCAGGAAAAGTTGTGGGCAAAGGGCATGAGTAGGACCTCAGGGAGTGGAACTTGGTTTTGGAGCCGATACAGAGTAGGATAGACTCGCAGAGCGAATAATAGATGGTTAAAAAATCTTTTTTCAAAACAATTTATTAATTCTTCACCCTGCGATATGATTTTTGATTCAAATCTGGCATTGAAATTAAAAATATGAAAGTAATCTCCCTGAATTCTGTTCATGAAAATGGCATAAATATTACTGATTTCAAAGTCTTTCATATGTGAGAATATGAGGTACTGAATTTCCACCTAAAGTCTTTCTAAACCTAAACACACACTTATAATTGTAAGTTGATATGAGAAATTAAATTTTGGTTAATAGTTTTCAGTTCTCAGTTCGTCAACCTTGATATATAGCACACTTGAAAAGCCTAAAGTCTTTCTACGAGATATGAAACTGAAATTTGAAATTAAATTAATCACTTCTGAGAAATTATGAGAACTCTGAAATATTTGTTCACACGCGGCACTGAAGTTTCCACTGTTCACAAATTAATGAAAGAAAAAAAATTTTAGTCAGTTTGTTACTACTCACTTATGGCAAGAAATGTTACTACAAAGTCGAAGGATGGACATCTGGAATGTTCCGTGGAGAATCAGGATCGGCGATGTTCCCTTGACACACCATGTTGACGTTCCCGATGAGGTGATGACGGCTGGAACTGGATCATGTAGAATTGCAGCTCGTTAGGGTGACTTTTCGCACACGAAAAATTTACTTAGTGCGAGTAGTTAACACTGACACTGTCATTGACTGTTGAACACTATTTATGGCGTAATTGAATTTCAAGACGTTAAATAAAGAATCACAGTCCTTCCTGTACGAAATATTATTTACAGTCGTTATTGAAACGTTCATAAATGCACAGTTCACACTTGAAAAGGCAAGTCGATAATCACAGTCTTTGAACACAGTCATTAAATCACTAAGAATTATTTTCTGCTTATCTTGTTCTTATAATGTTATATTACCTCAGAAAAGTTCTTAATTTTCACTCAAATTACTGTGAGTCGTATACTGACGTGACATGAATAAAGGAATACAGTTCAATACTCGAAAAGAAATGAGTTCTGGTGATTCTACACATTAGTTTCTGCAGAAGTTCAATATCATAAGTCTACATGTAATGACATAGTCTGTGAACGTTAAATAGTTAATGTTTGCACTTCAATAAGTTCACTCGTATTATATTCTTAAATGTCTTTAGGATTAGACTGTAGTCGCGATGCGATATACTAAACATAGTGCGACGTCTTTTATAATTCTGTCGGCGATATAACTTCGCGTTCCGGAAATACGACGGAAAGTACTTTCACCGTGACTGCGCGAACATACTGTACGCGGGCCGGTCTCTCCTCTGTCTCACTCACACAGCTGTCTACTCGTCCTTGTACTGGCTTGCTGGCTGGCTGGCCTTGGCATATATAGATACCAGCGCTGGGAGGGGTAGCATCTCTCTCGGCCATGTGACCGTGATTACGTAATTTCGTTGAAACTTTAAATTATTATAACTCAACAACCATGGGATGAATTAATTCGAAATTCACAGGGATTAACTTTTATGACGTCCGCTATAATTCAGCGTTTGTCCCGTTGAAATTGGTTAAGGCGTTAAAAAGCTGGTAAAAGAAAAATTCTTTCGAGAAATATCTCTAGGGGAGGTGAGCTCCAAGCGGCAGGTGACGTCACTTGACTCCGCCTGGTGCACTCGTAGGGTCTGGCACATACTGGAACATTCTTTACATAGATGTTCGTACGTCGGTCGGATCTTTTTATGCTGGAATAACGTTTCTTTCAATTAATATGGACCAGGACCTAGGCTTTCCTGGTACAGTACCCAGAGATAAACCCTGCCCTGCCTCCGCTTTGACCAGCACAAATCTTACATGGAGTGACCGGGATTTGAACCATGGGACCTAGCTGTGAGAGGCCGGCACGCTGCCGCCTGAATCACGGAGGCTCCAAAGAGAACTTTAAAATACCAGTAATCTTATTTGTTTTACGTCCCACTAAATACTTTGACGGTTTTCGGAGACGCCAAGGTGCCAGAAATTTTTCAACTGGAGTTACTTTACGTCATAGTAAATCTACCGATATGAGGCTGGCGTATTTCAGTACCTTCAAATACCACCAGAATGAGCCGAGATCGAACCCCACCAACTTAAACTTACAAGGCCAGCGCTATACCGCCTGAACTACTCAGCCCGGCTAAAGAAAACTTGTACCGGGCGAGTTGGCCGTGCGGTTAGGGGCGCGCAGCTGTGAGGTCTCATCCGGGAGATAGTGGGTTCGAACCCCACTGTTGGCATACCTGAAGATGGTTTTCCGTGGTTTTCTATCTTCACACCAGGCAAATGCTGGGGCTGTACCTTAATTAAGGCCATGGCCACTTTCTTCCCATTTCTAGCCCTTTCCTGTTCCTACCACTACTAGCTATTTGCTTTACGTCGCACCGATACAGATATGTCTTACTGGATACTGGCCGCACTTAAGCGACTGCAGCTATCGAGCTCGGTTTTCCTGTTCCATCGTCACCATAAGACCTATCTGTGTCGGTGCGACGTAAAGCAAATAGCAAAGAGAAGGAAAGAAAACTTGCCAAATGAAATGAACTACCAGTAACAAACAGCAAATAGCCTGCAACACATTTATCTCAAGCAAAACTAACGTGACTGTTGATGTCGTGAACATAGCCATTATGTATCCTCTCTTACGTGGAATCCGAACCGCAGGAACGTGATTTTTCATTTTAAAAATCGTAGCCTAGCCTATATGCACTATCCGGGATTCGAATCGCGGCCGCTTTGGTGAGAAGCTAGTGATTGTGTCACTGGACTGCCATGCTCCACACTTTCGTTTCCTTACCACGACGTGAAATTTCTCAACCGTGAACGAAGGTGCAGTCGGGAGAAAAGATAATAACAGCTATCTCCTTGGGTTCCATTCCATTACACTGACACTGCCATCTACCTTTCTCTCTCATTTCAGTACAAGATGAAATAAAATTCGATTCGATTCAGCTCCCTTAGATGGAAGTGGACCTTTAACTTGGCTCGACAAATAACCCTCTAAGAACAATATCTCTGCCAGTATAATCAGTAATACAACGCCATAGCGAAGGAATGTCTCCTTAGAAAAATACACTCATTGCTGGGAAAACAAGATGCCTGCACGCAGGAGATTTAACGTTTAATTGCGGTACAAAATTTAATCGTAGTTCTCCCAGTATTTTTTGAAGAAAATACAAGACTAGTACATTTTAGTCCCGGAGTATCTTTCCTGTTTGTGAAACCAAATGATTCATCTTAACATCCAATACTATAAACACTTAGCAAAATCATGTTCATCGAGTATTCTGGGCATTAGGAAAAATGAGAAGCGCCATATTAGAAAACCAGTAACATGGATATGGTTCAAAATGACAAGTATGACCTAGACTGAAAGAAAGAAAGAAAGAAAGAAAGAAAGAAAGAAAGAAAGGAAATTTACGAGACATATCATTAAACACAATTTTCTTCTTCTTCTCCGCCTAGGACTTATCTAGTTATTTTGGGTTAGCATTTCATGTAGATTAAGCACAGTTTTAAGGCCGAATGCCTTTCCTGACGCCAACCCTAGGTGCCTAAGTGAGGGTATGCATTTATTACTGCATGTTATAATTGGTAGTACTGTATTTTGAATGCAAGTGACGTGTATTAATACAAACCCAAACGCCCATTGCCCGGGCTAGAGGAATTAACAAGATGATATTAAAATTAACATCCGACAATGAATCGAACCTGGGGACCTCTGAACCGGAGATCAATACACTGACCATATAGACAAGAAGCCGAGCACACACATCTTCATCACTAATGTTTTCGAAGGCGAAGAACGGGGGAGGTCGATGTGGGGAAAGTATATGGAGGGCATCAGAAGGCGAATGAGATACGACAGTTACTAGCAGCCGGGCTGAGCAGCTCGAACTACAGAGCTGGCCTTCCGAGCCCATCTTGGCAGGTTCAACCCTGGCTCAGTCCGATTGTATTTGAAGGTGCACAAGTACGTCAACCTCGTGTCGATGGACTTACTGGCACGTAAGGGAACTCCTGCCAGACAAACTTCCGGCACCTCGGCGTCTCCAAAAACTGTAAAATTAATTAGCGGAACGTAAAACTAGTAACAATGAGTTGCAATGAAGTTAGCAGCAAAAAACAGAGAAGATTGCTTGTATCGAAAAGACGCAGCGATTTGAAAATGAATGAATTATAGACACCAATAAATAAACATGACCGTACATGTTTCACACACACTGTGAACCATATTTTCTTTGCCAGTCCCCACATTAGGAAGTAGAAACAACAGTGACCATCATCATCATCATCATCATCATCATCATCATCATCATCATCATCATCAACATTCCCTAAAGGCTACGCCTTGTCACTGAACTCCATTGATCTCCGGCACCTCAAGATCTCCCATGACGAACATATTAATAATAATAATAATAATAATAATAATAATAATAATAATAATAATCAACTATCGTGTTGAAGACAATTTTATTTACGTTGCCTGTTCGGTTTCTACGTTCCGTTTTAAAATTATTATTATTATTATTATTATTATTATTATTATTATTATTATTATTATTATTATTATTATTATTATTATTATTATTATTATTATGCTTTTGTTTGTCTACCCTTCAGTCGAGTTTCTTGACACAGGGTGAGAGGAATTTATATAGCAAGTGTTACGGCCGGATGCCCTTCTTGATGCCAAAATCAGTTGAGGTGCTAATAAAGATGAAATTATTGTGAATCTAATGAAGATGAAATGAATGACGGTGAATTAAATTGGGCAAGGAGGTGGAAGGAACCGGCTGTGATATAGAAACTGTCCCGGTATTTGCCTGGAAGTGAAAATGGGGAAAGCACAGGAAACCATTCTCAGGACAGCCGAAGATTAGTTTCGCACTCTCGTCTTCTGAATGCAGTGCTTGGCTCGATAGGTGCTGAGCGTTAACACGCGCGGCCACACCGCTTGGTGATGAAGATGATAATGAAGAAGAAGAAGAAGATGATGATGATGATGATGATGATGATGATGATGATGATGATGAAGATGAAGATGAAGATGAAGATGAAGATGAAGATGATGATGAAGATGAAGATGATGATGAAGATGAAGATGAAGATGATGATGAAGATGATGATGATGATGATGATGATGATTCAGTTTCTAAGAACAGAACTTGATTAGGGTAAAGTTCCACTTTATAGCTTTGACTTTGGCCAACGACATAAGAGAGATCTGGCATCAGCATAGAGTTCTAGTAGTTCCAGTGGGTTCGGTAAAGCAGCTCATTATTGCAAATTCCGTAACTAGATTGTTTTTGTTATATTCTGGGCGAATTTTCCATGTCCAAAAAGCAAACCTAGATGGGAATTGGATGTGAATTTTCTCAATTTGTATGGAATAAGCAATTTACCATATTTTCTTTTTGGTAGTGGCTTTTACGTCGCACCGACACGGATAGGTCTTACGGCGACGATGGGATAGGAAAGAACTAGGAGTAGGAAGGAAATGGCAGTGGCATTTGCCTGGTGTGAAAATGGGGAACCCGGAAAACCATCTTCGGCAGTGGGATTCGAACATACTATCTCCCGGATACACGCTCACAGCTGCGCTCCCCTAACCGCACAGCCAACTCGCCCGGTACCATATTTTCGAAGTGTGACTAAAGAAATGGTATGTTAGACATGTTCATGACGCGTAATACGTCACATGAATGCCTTTTTTATATTTTATTTTAATTTTTTTTTTTTGCAAGTTGATCTACATCGCACCGACACAGATAGGTTTTTTGGCGACGATGGGACAGGAAATGGCTAGGAATGGGAAGGAAGCCACCGTGGCCTTAATTAAGGTACAGCCCCAGCATTTGCCTGCTGTGAAAATGGGAAACCACGGAGAAACATCTTCAGGGCTGCCGACATGGGGTTCGAACCCACTATCTTCCGAATACTGGTTACTGGCCGCAGTTAAGTGGCTGCAGCTATCCAGCTCGGTCGTCAAATAAATGGCATAACTACATGAAAGAAGAGCAGCCATAATATTCTATAATGTCACAAATAAATAGCAAACTGTCAAAGTAGGTGCTGAATTTTGAAAAAGGGTAAAGCGTTTTAAAGCAATTAAATCTCATACATATAATCCTCTATAATTATGTCGTGGCACGAGAAAGCCGTCTAGAAATACTGATAATCCGATATTACTTTAAAATTTTCGTACGTAACACTGTCAAAAGCGAATCGAGATTAAGAACAGCTTGATAATCGCTTGATAAAACGAATCAAATTTTAATACAATACTCACTATACACTGGACGTTTGAATTATTGTATATTCCTTGTTGAAAATATAATTGCCCAATTTTCGCCCGAAGAGGAAAATTGTTATAATTTTATTATTATTAACAAATACATCGCAATTGGGAAATATTCCGGTGGCAATGAATGGTCACTTACAGTAATGTAATAATAAAGTTAAAACATAATTGTATTACTACTACTACTACTACTACTACTACTACTACTACTACTACTACTACTACTACTACTACTACTACTACTACAAGTACAAGAAGAGTACAACAAGCAATTCCATGGAAAGAAAAAAATTACTACTAGTTTGACATTCTAAATCCAACAGAAAATGACAAATTCAGTGTTCGTCATTTATAACTTTTATTTTTCACTTTACACTAGCACTAATGAACTTCTTAAACGTTTTGATACCGGAAATGAATCTATCAAAGACTGCTACCGGTAATGTATTCCAATCCCTTATGGTCCTATTTACGAAGGAAGACTTGCCCACATCCGTATATATTCCGTAAGCTGATTTCTGGCCCTAATTTTATGCTTGTGATAATTTATCGATAAGTACGGGGGAGGTTCCAACCTATTCCTAATACTACTTTCGGCAGCCCTTCCCGTGTAGCTCTTAGAAAGACCACACAGGCGAGCTCTAGTTCTTCTAGATTCAAGACTGCAAATTAATGGTATTCCTCATATTCCTCTTTACGAAACGCATCGCTTTTCTTTGAACTTATTTTTAGGGAATTTATTAAACCTACCCTGCAGGTTTAGTAACACTACTACCCCTAGTAACACTTTCTTTTCATTTTATACGCACTCTAAATGGATTACAGCTGGCCCCGTGGTGTAGGGGTAGCGTGCCTGCCTCTTACCCGGAGGCCCCGGGTTCGGTTCCCGGCCAGGTCGGGGTTTTTTACCTGGACCTGAGGGCTGGTTCGAGGTCTACTCAGCCTACGTGATTAGAATTGAGGAGCTATCTGACGGTGAGGTAGCGGCCCCGGTCTAGGAAGCCAAGAATAACGGCCGAGAGGTTTCGCCGTGCTGACCACACGACACCTCGTAATCTGCAGGCCTTCGGGCTGAGCAGCGGTCGCTTGGTAGGCCAAGGCCCTTCAAGGACTGTTGTGCCATGCGGTTTGGTTTTTAAATGAATTACACCATTTACAGTTACGTATTTATACATCAATTGCACTAACACCGTTTATCGACTAACCATGTGTCGAACTGTCAAACCTTAAAAAAATGAAAAAGTGACAAACGGGCGTGCGTAAAACAGTATCGACAGTAGTACCAACAGTAATCAGGGTCAGCCTGGTCGAAGCGGTAAAGGCGTGCTCGGTTCATCCGGAGGGACGTGCATTCGATTCCCCATGAACCGGATGTGCACATGGCCGTGAGGTTCACTCAGACAACACCAAAAATTAGTACCATGTTAATTCCTAGGGGTAAAGGTGGCCGGGTGTAGAGCTAACCACTCTATTCCAATAAGTGCCGAGGTACCTTCCACCCCTCGAAGGGCCTTTGCTTTGACTTTACCAACAGTAATCAAGAATACACCACCACGCTTCGTGGTATTTTGGTCATTTTTAATAGAGTGCATATTGGTGACCCTGTTTATGACGTAAATACATATAAATTTCCAACTTCTGAGTTTAAAAACATGTGTAAAATGCTTGTGACGTCATTAGTATGACATCAAGAAAGATTTATTGATGCTACTGAATTACTAATTAATATAATTCTTCCCGCAATACATAAAATTCGGACCTAGTTTTTGGATATTACTTCCCTGTCCCTCTATGACGTCAGGTGTGAGTCTTAACTCCTTAATTGCCCTGTAAGCATAGTTGACATGTGCTCTCTCGTAGTCTTGCTATATATACGTCGTGCACTCACGTTTCAGTGTTTTATATTTTGAGTAATAGTACAAGAACGCAGAATTTTCGCACCTATCTCGTTCCTGCTCTCTTAATGAATACGTAATAGCATTTAGGAGCGCCTACAAGTGAGTCGGCGATGGTCCGTTTCTTTACCAAACTAAGATACGGTCCTCTATTCACGAGAAAAGCTCTGCGATGGAACTCTGTCCTCCTGGAGTGCGGGGAGAAGGACATGTAGGAGATTGCTCCACGGGCTCCTATTGGCTGCACTTGCTGTCCGACGATGATAAAAATATTGGTCGCTTTGAGCGAGTGAGTGATGAATGAGCGAGCAACCGCGTTGCTCTTATACAGGCAGTGGATTTCTTGTATCTGTGGGTCTAAAATACATGTGATCTATCGAATAATGTGCCTAGCGTTTGGAAGAAAGGTAGAACTCTCCACAGTGAAGCACGGGAAATAATTGCCAACGTCATAAGTAGATCCCGGATTTCCATGCAAATGCATGTTTAAATAAGCTGAATACACTTCTCAAACTTTGCAAATATTCGTTTTATGACTTGACGATTCCAAATAACGGTTCCTTTTCCCTGTTTTGGCCTTTTGAGGAGAAAATTCATGTATAATGCATATATTGAGGATGTTGGATTTAATAGCGAATATGTGGACGTTTATATTCGTATTTCACATGAATTCTTTGGCGATATATAATATTAAAGTTGCATGATAGTGTCTTTTATAAATGTTAGTTTGCAGAATTCGAGGCCGCTTTTCCACGTTATAGGTCTATTATTGAGAGATGGAGAAATAATTTATTCCTGTCATCCTACCTAACAACCAAAGTTAGTATAGAATATGCAGTATTGCGATATGATATTCGATCATTTTACTGAATCGGTTCATTTGATTCCGTTCAGGTTACTGAACTGATGCAATGATCCGATACACGGCACATTAGAGTCACCGTTCCTATTAAGTACACCTGTATGTACTGATAGGTAGCAGCAACAGCATTCAATGCTCACTGATCTTACCTGGTCTTCATTCTATGAACTGCTTTCCTATCAAGGTAGTCCAACCTTCAGCTTTCTGCTGCAGTCACCTCTTCGCATTTTGATGTTACAAGTCGTTTTGCCCACGGTGACAACTACATTAAGTACATATAAAGAATAAGATGTAAAAAATATCTGTCCGCGTGCAACTTATAACTTAATTGAATTACTTTTTCCGATTTTAGGCCGTAGACAGTTTTCCAGTAGATGACGTTGTTTGCATTAAAGATGCGCAAGTGGAATTCAGCAGAGAGAATACGCAGCAAGACTAAATTGATATAAAATCAAATTTTGGCAAATTGCCTGCTGCGATACCAAAATTGGAAAGTACAGGTCTACCCCTCGTTGAATCGTTAGCAGTTAATGAGTAATTTAAATGTGACAGCAATCATCGCACAGAAAGTAGCTGCGGCAGCTAGAGATAGGCTAAGTTGTACAAAGTGATCCATTCAAATCATAATTTTGAATTCGTCAAGAGTAAAAACAGACGTTCTGTGTGATTAAAATGTAAAAGAAGTACAATTTGATCTCACTTTGTCCCAAATGTTTTCATTTAAGCATGCACCTGTCATTTTTTGTGACGTAGAAAGATCATTTTCTGTGTTTAAGAATGTTCTGACAGTCAAATTAATTTGGAGAAATTAGTTGTTGTGCAATGTTTCAAAAGAAGCTGGAAATGTAACCGTGTTGAACTGAATTTTGATAATGCAAATTTTACAGTTTTTTTAAAATTGTTTTACGTCGCACCGAAATTTTACAGTTTATTGTGCATGTTTTACTATATGATAGTGCAGGAATGCATGCATATTTTGAGATTTGTTAGTGCATGGAAATCCTGGCCCTAGTCATAAACATGTGTGATGAAGAAGCACGGCAGACACTTCCGCTGTCTCGCGCAACACAGGGAGCAGCAAAATACTCCAGAATTGTTACCATTGGCAACTTCGAATACGAAGAACAGTAGTAGATTTTAGAATTCTGTAACATTATGAGGAAACTGCTAAATAGGGATTTGAAGGATACCTAACGAAAGAAAATCTAGGCCTGGTTATTAATCCAGACTAATGTAAATGAACAGCGGGAAAACCTGAATAATAATAATAATAATAATAATAATAATAATAATAATAATAATAATAATAATAATAATAATAATAATAAAGACTTACTCTTACCTTGTTATGGCAACATCAGTCAAGTTAAGAGAAAATTACTCCCCATTCAACACGTGACGAATAGGACGAGAAGTTCGAGAATGATAAACGTACGATACCATCACTGTTTGACTAATTGCGACCGAGTGGCACTATGAAAGAGAACTCCGATATAAGCACTGCTCACAAACGAACTATTTCCGATCGAATAAAGGCACCGATATAAGGGAGGAGCGCGCCATACTCCCTTGGCGAGTGGAACACGAATGGGGCACTCACAGTAAAGTAGTTGACGTCGAGGAGGGAGGCGATGCAATAAGAAACAAATGAGCAGCGAAGCTCGCCTTCTAATCCAAGAGGAGGGATGGGCGAAAATGTTCTTATATGTGCCAGCACACCAAATTTGTCAAAGAGGGTGCTATTTAATGTACTGGAACAGCTGGTCAGCAGAAGCAGCGCAATATGTTGAAAGCTACGAATAATTTTCGCCAAGAAAACCGGCAATCGCGTTCCAGACGAAACAAGACATAGAATTTCATGTTCCACTCTTCCTTCCAATTTTACAAAACCTTATTAGCAGAGGAGGCAGTCTGGACTCCAGCTATATGGCTGAATGGTCACGGTACTGGCCTTCAGTTTAGAGGGCTCTCAGATTCGATTCTCTCCGGGGCCGAGGATTTTAACTGTGTATGGTTAATTCATCTGGCTCGGGGACTGTGTATGTGATCGTCTTAATACACATTTACACAAAAACACACCACACTACCAGCCACCACAGAAGCATGCAATAGTAAGTCCCCCACCACAAAGGGTGTTTGTCAGCAAAGGCATCCAGTCGTAAAACAATGCTTAATCGACGTTACTGCTGACGCCAGATGATTGTCTAAAGGCTAAGAAAGGAACAAATTTTAGACACCATAACATAGCCTAGATGCGGCTAAAGGTTTAAGGAACGCTGGCTGGAAGGTGATGGCAGGTGTTTACTGATGGCTACATGGTTTATGTCACGTAGCTGTGAACTTGCATTCGGGTGGCGATGGGTTCGAACCCCACTGTTGGCAATCCAGAAAATGGTTTTCTTTGGATTTCCATTTTTACACCAGACAAATATAACCACGGTATTTTCCTTCCTAATCATAGCTCTGTCCTATCTCACTGTCATCATATAAATCAGGTATGCGTCGGTGCAACGTAAAACAAATAGCAACATAATAATAATAATAATAATAATAATAATAATAATAATAATAATAAAAATAGTAATAATAATAATAATAATAATAGTAGTAATAATGTCCGCCCCTGTGGTGTAGTGGTTATTGTGAATAGCTGCCACACCCGGAGGCCCGAGTCGATTCCCGGCTCTGCCACGAAATTTGAAAAATGACACGAGGGCTGAAACGGGGTCCACTCAGCTTCGGGAGGTCAACTGAGTAGAGGTGGGTTCGATTGCCACCTCAGCCATCCCGGAAGTGGTTTTCTGTGGTTTCCCACTTCCTCTCCAGGCAAATGCCGGGATAGTACCTAACTTAAGACCACAGCAGCTTTCTTCCCTCTTCCTTGTCTATCCCTTCCAATCTTCCCATCCCCCCGCAAGGCCCCTGTTCAGCATAGCAGGTTAGGCCGCCTGGGCGTGGTACTAGTCATCCTCCCCAGTTGTATCCACCGACCCATAGTCTGAAGCTAGAGAGGTACAGCGGTAGAGGTGGGATCTCTCGCTGAGTCTGGCGGAAAAAACCGACCTGGAGGGTAAACAGATAAAGTAGAAGGAGAAGAAGAAGAAGAAGAAGAATTCCCTATGGCTATTTCTAGCCTAGTGCAGCCCTTGTAAGGCAGACCCGCCGATGAGGGTGGGCGGCATCTGCCATGTGTAGGTTTCTCCGTGTTATTGTGGTGGATGATAGTGTTGTGTTTTGTGTGTGAGTTTCACACAAACAGTACAACAGTACAAACTTCCAGTCCCCGAGCCAAGGGAATTAACTAAAATTTAAAATCTCCGACCCGGCCGGGAATCGATCCGGGGCCCTCTGAAACGAAGAGAACTATGCTTACCATTTAGCCATGGAGCCGGAAATAATAATAATAATAATAATAATAATAATAATAATTTATTGATAAATTGTCAGTTTTGTGGGCAAAACGAAAGGCTCGCTTGTTGGGAGCTCTGTCGGTTTGAATTCTGTTACAGTTGTACATTGCCAAAAGGTTAGCGACACTTTCTTTTTTTTTTTGCTAGGGGCTTTACGTCACACCGACACAGATAGGTGTTATGGCGACGATGATGGGATAGGAAAGGCCTAGGAGTTGGAAGGAAGCGGCCGTGGCCTTAATTAAGGTACAGCCGACTCCGATAAATTAGGAAGAAGGTCAGGAAGCATCAGACTCTGTTTCAGTCACTTTACTGTACAGTACCAACTAATGTTTTGATCCCAGCAAAGCGCTGTTCAAGTCCCCGATGTAAACGACATAATTTGCATAACAAGCAACATAGTTACATTCATATGTTCTTTGTCCGAACTTCCTGACCTAGCTTAACTGTAACCATACGTCTGGGAGTTGATGAGTTCAAACCATCTCGTCGGCAGACGAAACATGGTTTTCTGTGTTTTCCAATTTTCGTCCTAGATTAATGACGAAACGACACTTTAAACAAGGCGCGAGACCACTACCTTTCTGTACCTCAGCGTGGTCGAAAATCTTAGTATGTTAGCATGACGCCAAATAGCTAAAACCGAGCAAGTTCGCAGCTCGGTTCCGGTCGCGTAGCTGTAAATCTGCACTCAGGAGATAATGGGTTCGAATCCCATCTCCTCTAACCCAGAAAATGGTCTTCCATAGTTTCCCATTTTCGGACCGTGTAAAATTAAAGCCACGGTCGTTACCTTCACTGCCATAGCCCCTGTGGGTGGGGGCGGTAGAATAACACCCACGGTATCCTCTACCTGTCGTAAGAGGCGACTAAAAGAGGCCCCAGGGGCTCTGAACTTTGGAGAGTGGGTTGGCGACCACGGGGCCCTTAGCTGAGTCCTGGCATTGCTTCCACTTACTTGTGTCAGGCTCCTCACTTTCATCTATCCTATCCGACCTTCCTTGGTCAACTCTTGTTCTTTTCCGACCCCGACGCTATTAGGTTTGCGAGGGCTAGGGAGTCTTTCATTTTCACGCCCTTCGTGGCCCTTGCCTTCCTTTGGCCGATATCTTCATTTTTCGAAGTGTCGGACCCCTTCCATTTTTCCCTCTGATTAGTGTTATATAGAGGATGGTTGCCTAGTTGTACTTCCTCTTAAAACAATAATCACCACCACCACCATAGCCCTTTTCCATCTTTACGTTACCGAAAACTTTCGATGTGTTAATGTGACGTTAATTCGCCGGCAAAAAGTAGCCTACCTAAATTTTTAAAAAATCTGCTGATTTCATTATTTCACTTAAAACATGGGTTATTCGCATTGTTCGACTGATTCGCACCAAGAGAGACTACATAATTATATTAGATCCAGTCAACTTGTTAAGAAAGTGTACAAGGCGGAAAAGAACTGAGGGATTTGGTTACAGCGTTCAGGAGTTTGCATTCGGGACGTGGTGGCTCGAACAACATCACAGGAAACCCTGAAAACAGTTCTTCATGGGTTCCCATATTCACACCAAATAAGTGCTGTACCTGGGTTCTAACACCACTATCAGCAGTCCTAAAGATAGTTTTATGTTAATTTCAATTGTCACACCAGGCAAATGTCACGACTGCTTCCCTCCCATTGCGAGTCCTTTCCTAACCCACCGTCGTCGAAAACCTGTGTGTCAGTGCGACGTTGAAATGATAGCAAGAGAAAATTAAAAGCATATATTTTCATTTAACACTAGGCTATCTTCTTGACAGCGCTCACTCTGCTAGCCAATGTGGTTTACTAAAACACCTCCAAAACGATCTCTTAACAACTACTGCTACTTGAAAATGAAAATTCACAGCCCGTTTTCGGTCATTTTAACGGGTTAGGAATGGAATGAAATAAGCCCCCATCTAGAAGAGATCATAGGAATTGTGACGGCTGCCGAAGCGTGTCGTACTGCTTTGGAACAATGATTAATGACTGACAGTTGAAATGAAATGTTGTTAGAGATCGTTGCTGGAATGAAAGATGACAGGTAAAGCCGGAGTACCCGGTGGAAAACCTCTCCCACATCCGCTTTGTCCAGCACAAATCTCCCATGGAACGACCGGGATTTGAACCATGGAACCCGGTGGTGAGAGGCTGGCGCGCTGGCACTTGAACCAAGGAAACTCAACTACTACTACTGAATGTTTCATAATTCATCTCACCTCGAAATCATTAAAAATCTATGGTAATCAAGGCTATCATAACTCAGGTTTTGTTATGCTTCGCTAACATTATATGGCCAAATTTATCATTCTTCTAAGTAAAACTGCGCTCAACCACTCGCATCACATTACCTCCGCCTCCAAAACAGGTTCTTAGAGACAGTTTTACTCCTTATTTATCCCTTTCACTTCATTTTAAATACCCCCAACTGTGTCAGGAGTTCACGAGCTGAGCAATTTTTTAATATCTTTTTATTATTTTGGCGAACGGCTTTTAGTGCCGGCCATTATAATACGGCACGCAGCAATAAACCATTGTGTAAATAATGTACCGGTATAGGTACCTACAACTGAAAAATTTTACTTTTACTTAGGTGATTGCCAGCTTTCATTTTATAAATAGGAAATGCATTGAATTAGCTGAATATAAAATATTATATAGTGCGGTCTGGTTATTTTGCTGGGTCTTATTCGGTTAAACTAAAAGTCGTGTGAATCACGACTTTAAGGGGACATGCAAATTTTAGATGTATATTAATATTATAACGTTTTAAATTTACTTATATACCTAGACTAGTATACCTTTCACTATATACGGAGTTATGCTAAATTCTCGTACATACCACTCTGAAGATAACCAGCACTGCAGTATTTCACACCAAACCATACGCAATGTGTACTACTACATTATAAAACACCAGCTAATTTCAGCTTAAAACCAGGGTAACAGCTTTAAGCAATTAGTTCCCTGGATCTTACACGCGCGGAGAGGACATCCTGCTAGCGCTCCTGCGGAAAATACGGTAACCATTACGTGTTCGCTCGAAAGCACAGGAAACGTGGACAGTGGAAAGATGTGTAGTGCCGAGAAGAAAGCGATGATTAGATCCTGTTCAGTACCGACGCAAAATCGGAAGGTTGCGGGTTCGGATCCCACTGGTGACCGCTTGGCCAGTTTTGTTCTGTACTTAACCTCTCTTCAATATGTACTACTGGTATACGTACTTAACACGTTCTAATATGTTGAGAACCGGGCGAGTTGGCCGAGCGCGTAGAGGCGCGCGGCTGTGAGCTTGCATCCGGGAGATAGTAGGTTCGAATCCCACTATCGGCAGCCCTGAAGATGGTTTTCCGTGGTTTCCCATTTTCACACCAGGCAAATGCTGGGGCTGTACCTTAATTAAGGCCACGGCCGCTTCCTTCCAACTCCTAGCCCTTTCCCATCCCATCGTCGCCATAAGACCTATCCGTGTCGGTGCGACGTAAAGCCCCTAGCAAAAAAAAAAAAAAATATGTTGAGAGTTTATCTCGAGAAGAATCTGGTCGTTGAAAGTACATGCTCATTAAAAATTGTCTGTCCATTAAGGGTGGTTTGCGTCAGTCAACCTCCGTAGAGTAACGATTAGCACCATTATTTACCATCATGGTTCGATTCCCGGTACTTCCAGAAATGTAAAAATGACAGGAGAGCTGATGTGTGGTTAAAATGGTACATGCATTCACCTCCAATGGAGGTATGCCTGAAAAGAGCTGCACCATTTCGGGACGAGGACAAGAGTTCATTTTTTATTTTATTCTTTTTCCACTTGTAAGCTTTTCGACATGTCAGTGATGTTCAGTATAATTATATAATCAATTATTTTTTTCCATTCAAACTGATGTGAGAACTGAAAATTGTAACTTAACATCATAGTATAGTTGTAGTACCAATTTGTGGATGCATTCTTATTTTAATAGGCACTGTCTTCGGCGTTATATGTTATGTTTCTGAAACGATTAAATAATATTGTTAATGTTATAATAGACAAGGTGTGAGGTTTAATAAGGGAGAATAATTAATTTTTCTTATTCTGTGAATGATGGCGAGCTCGTCTGGTGGCCATGGTCGTTAGGGCGTTGAAGTCTAAATGGTATGACACCAAGGTTAGCCGGTTCGAGTCCCGTTGGTCGAAAACAATTTCACCATCAGAATGTTGGCCGGGAGGGTAGGGAAGGTGGTGGTATACAATTTCTGATCACTAGCCTGGATTAAATTCCAAACCTCTCCACATCGCTCATATGGAGTGAGGGCATATTACGCTGTTGATGGTGATTCGTCCGTCGGATGGGGACGTTAAGCCTTTATCAGATCCCTTGTGCTATTCGACAGGAGTAGGCTATGTTCCGGCACAAGGTTTCACCCTCTCCCTTAGTGCTACCATACATCGCGTCATTCAATTCATCTCATTAACTTCTCTAATGAGGTTGACGTCAGGAAGGGCATTCGGTCATAAAAACCCGCCACAACAGATTCATCTCACCTCATACCCGACCACGTAGAGAAACGGGACAAGGGTTGGACAAACAAGCATTCTGTGAATGATGGCATGCAATAGATGGATATTTTCGTGTTGATAAGAGTTATGCAGTTGTTTTGATGTAATGTATGTTGTAGAATACATACAGTGTAAGCTTTTATACACCAATCAATGTTTCTATTGAAAATCCCTTACAAAAGTATGCAGGATGTCCTTGAAAAAGGTTCCAATATTTACAGAGGCGGCAGCGTTCAAGAAACTAAGGATAAAAGGGCCTATAAACATTGGTCGCGAAACCAATATCTTCAGATGTACCTTCAATGATCACCATGTCTTTGACGTACTCTTCACAACATGTGCTCGATATGACCACCAACAATTGCAATAAAGTCTTCCACCCTACGTTGCATGGAATCACGCATTCGTTGGGAAACACCTGGCTGTTGCCGGATTGTATCACAGGCACTGAACACGCGTTCTCGTATAGTGTATCCACGACACTGACGGGGACCGCATACACCACGGTCTTTACATGTCCCCAAAGCCAAAAGTCTAAAGGGTTAATTTCAGGCGAACGGACGGACCAAAGTATTACCCCTGCCCGATCAATCCATCGCCCATGGAAGACCTGTGTTAGGTGTTACCTAACACTACGATGAAAATTGACCGGTGCCCCATCATTCATGAACAACATTTGCAGTCGGTTACGACCAATGAGTAGGTAGGAACGTATTTCCGTCTTTTATTGCACACGACCGTCTGTAAATTATTGGAACATCGTGACCATTTATGGTAGTGGCAACCCAGCGTAACTCCGAAAATATTGGGTTTGCGACCAACGTTTAAGGACTTTTTCCTTTCGTTTATTAAAAGCTGCATCCTCTGCAAATATTGTAACCTTTTTCAAGGAAACCCTGTAGTACTCATTTTATCGCCAATAAAGATTAAATGAGCTGCAGTATTTACAACCACAGTGTTATGAACATGCTGCACTAGAAGGGAAATAAACAAGTCGCCTAATTGATCAGCCCTCGTTATCTTCAGATTCACTCTCTTTGTGGCACAACAGTAACTGACGGTGGAACCTGGATCCATTCTTTTTTCCTTTTGTTTTTATTTTACAATTTGTTTTACGTCGCACCGACACAGATAGGTCTTACGGGGACGATGGGTTAGGAAATATCTAGGAGTGGGAAGGAAGCGGGCGTGCCCTTCAGTTAGGTATAGCCCCAGCATTTGCCTGGTGTCAAAATGGGAAACCACGGAAAACCATCTATAGGGCTGCCGACAGTGGGCTTCTCACCCACTATATCCCGGATGCAACCTCACAGTTGCACGCCCCTAACCGCACTGCCAACTTGCCCGATGAGATAGATCAATTCTACACATCTGCGGTGTGAGATGCAACCTGGTAGCTACGTGACCAAACCCCGTACCGAACTTGGTCAGTTTACCTTATATATTTTGGAGGAAATTCACTCACTCGGTGGAAAAATGCTTACGGTTGCAAACTTGTGCTTATTTGTTTCTAGGCCTCAATTTCGGACCTGACTACCCCATCCTAACACACACCCCTCCTCATCCAATTAGACCTCTATTAGATTAGATTGTACAATTTTTTAATTCGTGAATGCCTCTGGGGGTTGCAAAGTTCTTTGGTACAAAGTTTTAAGTTTACAGTGCGCCTGGAAGTGCTTCATTAATTCAGATCTTTAAGCCCTGAAGACGATATTCCGTAATTCCCATCTTTTCTGCAGTGTTAATATGGAGTGCCCGACTCGTTGGCTGAATGGTCATTGTACTGACCTTCGGTTAAGAGGATACCGAGTTCGATTCCCGGCAGGGTCGGAGATTTTAACCTTCATTGGTTAATTCCAATGGCCCGGGGGCTGGGTGTTTGTGCTGTCCCCAACATCCCTGCAACTCACACACCACACATGACACTATCCTCCACTACAATAACATGCAGTTACCTACACATGGCAGATGCCGCCCACCCTCATCGGAGGTTCTGCCTTACAAGGGCTGCACCCGACTAGAAATAGCCACACGATATTATTTATTATGATATTGAGTGACGGCATATGCCGCTGCTAATGGTGATTCGTCCGTCGGAAGGCGACGTTGAGCTTTGAGCAGACGCATTGGTTCTACGCGACATGAGTAGGCTATGTGCCGGCACCGGGTTTCATCCTCTTCCTCCCTTCAATCACATATTATATCGTACATCACGCCATTCATTCATCTCATGAACTCCTCTGATATGGTTGACATCAGGAAGAGCATCCAGTCGTAAAAACTCGCTACGAAGATTCATCTCCCTTCACATCCGTCTCCGTAGAGAAACGGGACAAATGTTGGACATATATTATTATTATTATTATTATTATTATTATTATTATTATTATTATTATTATTATTATTATTATGCTTTTTGTATTGTTTTACGTCGCACCGGCTCAGAGAGGTTTTATACAACGATGGGAAAGGACTAGTTTAGGATTGGGAAGTGCAGTGACCGTGGCCTTATTTACGGTACATCCTAGTATTTGCGTGGTTTGAAAATGGGAGACCATGGAAAACCATATTCAGGGCTTTCAGAAATTGGATACGAACTCATCATCTCTCAAAAGTAAACTGACAGGCACACGCGACCCAAACCACATAGTCAACTGTATTATTATTATTATTATTATTATTATTATTATTATTATTATTATTATTATTATTATACATCACCACTGTATACCGTTATGCCTTTCAGCATTCAGTCTGCAAGCCTCGGTGAATTTACTAACCGTCGACACAATCCTCTATTTGCAACTAGTGCTGTGGCTTCATTAGTTCTATACCTCTTATCTTAAAATCGTTAGAAACTGAATCTAACCATCGTCGTCTTGGTCTCCCCCTATTTCTCTTACTCTCCATAACAGACCGGCTCCATGGCTAAATGGTTAGCGTGCTGGCCTTAAGTCAATGGGGTCCAGGGTTCGATTCCCGGCAGGTTAGGGATTTTTAACCAACATTGGTTAATTTCGCTGGCACGGGGACTGGGTGTATGTGCCATCTTCATCATCATTTCATCCTCATCACGACGCACAGGCCGCCTAACGGAGTCAAATCAAAAGACCTGCACCTGGCGAGCCGATCTTGTCCTCGAACACTTCCGGCACTAAAAGCCATACGCCTTTTCATTTTTTCCATAACAGAGCCCATTAATCTCCTAGGTAACTTATCCTCCTCCATTCGTCTCATATGAGCCCAACACCGAAGCCGGTTTACGCGTACAGCTTCGTCAATCGATTTCATTCCTTGCTTACCGTTTATCGCCTCATTCCGAGTACCCTCGTGCCATTGTTCCCACTTGTTTTTACCAGTAATCATTCTCGCCACATTCATGTCTGTTACTTCTAACTTGTAAGATATCCTGAATCCACACAGCTTTCACTCCCGTAAAGCAAAGTTGGCCTCAAAACCGACCTACAGTATGTAAAGATAACAGTTATTTCGTCCGGGAGCTGACTTGCTTCTTACCGAATACTGCAACTGCGAGCTCACTGCATTAGCTTTACTGCACCTTGATTCATTCTCACTTAAAATACTACCATTCTGGGAGAACACACATCCTAAATGCTTGAAATTATCAACCTTTTCTAGCTTTGTATCACCCATCTGACATTTAATTCTCTTCGATTTCTTACCTACTGACATCAATTTAGTTTTCAAAAGGCTAATTTTTATACCCTGCTAATTGCACCTATTTTCAAGTTCCAAGATATTAGACTGCAGGTTTTCAGCATAATCTGCCATTAAGACCAAGTCGTCAGCGTAGGCCATACTGCTTATAACATTTCCACCTAACTGAATCCCTCCCTGCCACTTTATGCCTTTCAGCAGATGATTCATGTAAACTACGAACAACAAACTCCTGTAAGTACCCTGAACCAAGAACTCATTCTACCATCAATTCTCACTGAAGCCCAATTGTCAACATAAATGCATTTGATTGATTTTAATGATCTACTCTTAATCCCACAGTCGCTCAGTATGGTGAACACCTTTTCCCTCGGTACCCTGACATATGCTTTCTCCAGAAACATAAACATAACTGTCTATTCCTCTCGTATCTTTCCTTAATTACCTAGCGCATACTGAAAATCTGATTCTGAAAGCCCCTTTGTGGTCTGAAACCGGAGTGGTTTTCATCCAACTTCCTCCCAACCACTAATCGCACGCTCCCTTCCAATATGACAGTGAATACTTTGCCTGGTATACTAATCAATGAGATACCTCGATAGTTGTTCCAATCCCGTTCCCTTGCTTATAGATAGGTGCAATTACTGCTTTTGCCCAATCTAAAATTACATTACGAACACACCATGCTAATCTTACTACTCTATGAAGCCATTTCATCCCTGCCTTCCAACTATACTTCCCCGTTTCAGGTCTAATTTCATCTATTCCTGCTGATTTATGACAATCGATTTTATTTACGATCCTTTCCACTTCCTCAAGCGTAATTTTGCCAACATCAATTTCCTCCTCCCCATGAGCTCAGTTGTTGGCGACACCACCATGGAGATTTCCTTTTACGTTGAGAAGATTTTCAAAATACTCCCTCCACCTGCCCAATGTTTCCCTGGCATCTGTTATTAGTCCACCTGTATTGCCCAAAACACTGTTCACTTCCTTTTTCCCCTCCCTTCCTAAGATTCTTTATTACTGTCCAGAAATGTTTCCCTGCTGCTTGACCTAGCCTTTCCAGGTTATTACAAAAATGTTCCCACGACTACATTTTGGATTCAACAACTTTCGCTCTGTTTCTTTAATCTACGTACAATTCCCTGTCTGCATCAGCCCTTGTTTGGAGCCATTTCTGATTCGCCTTCTTTTTACGTTTACAAGATGCTCCCACTTCGTCATTCCACCAAGATGTTCGCTTTTTGCCATCTTCACACACATTTGTTCTAGGCATTCCCTTGCTGGTTCTACTAGAGCATTCCTGTATGCCACCCATTATTTTTCCATATCTTGAACCTGCTTAATGTCCACTGTTCGGAACTTCTCACTAATCATACCCACATATTTCTGTCTAATTTCCTCGCCCTGGATAGTTTCTACCCTTATTCGTTTGCAGACAGATTTCACTTTCTCTATACTAGGCCTAGATACACTTAGTTCACTACAGATCAGATAGTGGTGGGTATTATCGAAAAATCCCCGGAAATCCCATATATTCATAACAGATTTCTTGAATTCGAAGACTTTTATGATATAATCTATTATAGATCTGGTACCCCTATCCTCCCATGTGTAGCGGTGAATAGCTTTATGCTTGAAGAATGTACTCGTAACTGCTAAACTCATACTAGCACAGAAGTCCAGCAAACGCTTCATAGTCAGCTGTATTATTATTATTATTATTATTATTATTATTATTATTATTATTATTATTATTATTATTATTATTATTATTATGATTACTGGCATATGTACCCATTCTCCGCACGGGAATTGATGATCGATTTCATGATTTCTCATGAATTTATGCGATGCTACATGCCTGTATTCAAACGTTCAATACGGCACGTTAAACTGATATTCTTCTACGAAAGCACATGGCAGTAACGTGAAGGACGTAAAAGCTGAACAAAGTGGAGACAGAATGAGGATGATGACAGAGTTTATTGAACGATACAGTTCCTGGTCCAAAGTTGTGCGTAATTGTCCAAACTTCTTGGTTACATATTGTTGTTCATCTGAAACCGGGAGTGGAGCTGTGGCGGAAGACTCATGAAACCAATCGTTGACGATAAACTCTCTTATCTGTTCTATCGAAAAGAGTAAAATGGCTCTTTAGTTAAACTACGTAACCCACCTTGAAATGGCAAGAACCGAGCTCGATAGCTGCAGTCGCTTAAGTGCGGCCAGTATCCACTATTCGGGAGATAGTAGGTTCGAACCCCACTGTCGGCAGCCCTGAAAATGGTTTTCCGTGGTTTCCGATTTTCACACCAGGCAAATGCTGGTGCTGTACCGCAATTAAGGCCACGGCCGCTTCCTTCCCACTCCTAGCCCTTCCCTGTCCCGTCGTCGCCATAAGACCTATCTGCGACGGTGCGACGTAAAGCAACTAGCAAAAAAAAAAAAAAATGACACGACAGCCTGTAAAAGAGTCAGTTAATAATATCTTCCTTGTTATCCTCCTATCGAAAAGGTGCACACGACAAGAAAAGTCTTTAGAAATTTATTTCCATTAAATCTAGTAGTTTTCCAATAAAGTTCGTCATGTATATTTTGTGGGATGGAAAACTCACTGTTTAGAATTCCTATAAGCCCCGAAAACAATCCGGGATTTAGAAATAATATTGGCCGTGAAACGTACCCAAGGACCGGTGGATGCTAACTATAAAGTTTGGTAGAAATATATCCAGTAGTTTCCCAATTATAAGAACGCAACAAACAGACAAATCAACATACAGACACCGAAGATTAAACATATGCAGATGGTCATTATTAAACCTGAAACAGGTAACTGAATGAAAATTTCGCCAAAATAGTCAATGTACAGACACATGGTCGTTACGATTTTATTTATATAGATAAGGAATCTTCTCCACGTACAACACCTGTTGGGCTATGTCCACTAGACATTCTGTAAAACCGCCCGTTACTGATATCTTCCTACTTAATCATCCTATCGAAAAGTGCACATGAGAAAAAAGTTTTAGAAATTGATTCCCATCCAGGTTGGTCTGGTATATTTTGTGGGAGGGTAGAATCAGTGTTTCGGTTTCCTATAAACCCCCAGTCTACTCCGGGAATTTGACATGTTATTGACCTTAAAACCCACCTTTGGACAGGGGGATGCTAAATATAAAGTTTGCTTAAAATATTTCCAGTAGTTTTTAGTTATATGTTTTACACGCACCCGCTTTAAGACTCGAATTTAGACCAAAAAACGGTTTGTTAATGATATCTCTCCTATTAATTCTCATAGCGAAATGATGCACATCAGAAAAAGTTTTAGAAATTGATTTCTAGAGTGAGAGAAAAATGCATTTATTTCTGCTTCCCCCATTTGGAGGCTGCCAAAAAGACAAAGCTTACATAAAAATTTGATTGACAACTACAATGGTGTTATAAAATAAGTCTGTAAATGATTGGTATTTTATCATATTTTAACTACTTATTACTTAATAAAAATCGTTCCATGAGGAACTCTTTATAGCACAAAGACATAGCTATGAGTAAAAAGGATTTCTTACTATTTTAACGAGCCTTTCAGGGCTGCTAACCTAATGTCCTTAATAAGTTGGTTATCCTAATTTTATTTCTTACAAAATTTTTGAAATGTTTGAGTAATGGTGCCTCTTGATCTTATCAATTCTAAAACTTCTATGGAGTGGAGATAGTATTTCTCAGAGTAATACGGAATTGTAGGTTCATATATATCACATTTCTCCGTGTGTACATCATGTGGTTGAGTGGATGATGCCTCGGTTCTAATTGTGGGGTCTATTATGAACCCTTTACTTGAGCCCGGTGGTGTAGCTATCATGTCAATCTGGTGGCTTGACACAGCCTGAGACAATACATGTACCTCCTCGTAGACTGTAAAATGCTTTCCTCTTAGTGATTCAGCAATCATATATCTTATACGATGATGTGAATTCCGTAGTGTGTCATTGAATGAACAGGAATCCAAGGCGTGACCAAATGTTCCATTCTCACTGGGACCTGCTAGGTAATGCACGAACTGCAACTACATTTACTGTCAGTTTTATTGTATTTCTCTATTCGCTGCTGGTTAAACCTTTTGGGTTTTCTTACCCACTGATTGGCTGCTGTGTATTCCTTATACAGTATAACACCCTTAGCCTTTTGTGGTAAGGCAAACCCGGCATCTATTTTTTCTCACGGAGTTGTTGTCGTAGGAGCGAGACCTTAACTGATTCGTATTCAGAATTCAGGAGTAGGCCAAGCTTTTCGAAACACTTCTCTGTTTCTGAATGGAGATCTGGTTTGTATATTTGGTTGTGTATATTTTGTGGGACTGCAAAATCCCGGTTCCGATTTCCTATAAATCCCCAGTCGATTCAGGGATTTAGGAACAACATTGACCCTAAAACCTACCCAGAGACAGGTGGATTCTAAATATGAAGTTTGGCAGAAATATATCCAGTAATTTTCAACTTATAACAACTCGGACAAACAAATAGGCAGACACCAAAGCAAAAAATTACGCGGATGGTCATTATCACACCTAAAACGGATAAATGAACGAAAATTTCGCCAAAACAATCAATGTACAGACACACGGTCGTTATTATTGTATTTATATAGATTATTATTATTATTATTATTATTATTATTATTATTATTATTATTATTATTATTATTATTATTATTATTATTATTATTATTATTATATGTTACTCTGTAAACCTATAATATAGCTTTTTCTTCTGAAATTCATTAGTAATGTGTTCTATTACGTGCAGAATGTCCTTTTACGTAGGCCTACATGGGGCTCCAGTCTTTGTCAACCAATCTTCCATAATGGTCATCCTTCAATTTTCGTAAGTGTATACAATCCAGTTTATATGTGAACGCAGTCCAATTGGAACAATTACTGTCGATAATGTGGATTGATTACAGGTTATGATTGATAGTGGGATAAGCTCGTTAAGAAAATCACATCATCTGCTGCGACCCGAGGCGCGCCGGGCAGTAACCGCAACACACGAACAAGCAATAAGCCACTCCGTAATGAAAATAGCAGTACAACTCTCTCTTTGATCCCGTTTTAATCACCTAGTAACAAGGTGACCAACAAAGAGATTTTCCTTGTATTATCATTGTGTCCTTAATAGAAACTTAATTTGAAATGGTAAGTTAATTGAGGATTTTTTGGACATTTGATTGCACATATTGTACCTGTTTATTCAGCACGTTCCACATCTTGCTGTAGTGCATGATTTGGTACATAAAATATACTTTTAGGGGAGACCCATATTAAATATTTATTTCCCGCAATATTATTATTCACATGAAAGTGTAGGAGTTAATGAATATGATTTCATTTAAGAAAAGTCAATATTTAGGCTTAAGGGGGGAACCAACACCTTAGACCGACCAAAAATGCGATTTTAAATTTATTTTTTATTTAAAATTGAAATTTTCTCGTTAAAACAGCTCAAACGTTTTGTTCAAATCTCCAATAATTTCGGTTAATGACCAAAAATATGAAGCCCTGTCACTCAAACAAGCCCTTTATCGGTACCTTTGTTGCTCGTTTCGCGTAACTTTTGTTCTTTAGAACCGTTTTCTTGGTAACTCTGAAAGTTTTTTAAGATATTGAGATGAAATTTTGCATGCATGTATATTTCATAGCGATGAAGGGGATCAACTAGAATTATTGAGCTAGTTTCATTGGTTAAAAACATTCTAATAAAAAACTGGCTGCTTGAAAATAGCTTCAAGAAAAAAATACACTGACTGACAGAGCAAATGCAACACCAAGAAGGAGTGGTCAGAACTTTATGCCAATTGCAGGGTAGACTGACGTCACTGAGGTATGCTCATGATGTGAAATGCGCCGCTGTACTGCGCACGTAGCGAACGATAAATGGGACACGGCGTTGGCGAATGGCCCACTTCGTACCGTGATTTCTCAGCCGACAGTCATTGTAGAACGTGTTGTCGTGTGCCACAGGACACGTGTATAGCTAAGAATGCCAGGCCGCCGTCAACGGAGGCATTTCCAGCAGACAGACGACTTTACGAGGGGTATGGTGATCGGGCTGAGAAGGGCAGGTTGGTCGCTTCGTCAAATCGCAGCCGATACCCATAGGGATGTGTCCACGGCGCAGCGCCTGTGGCGAAGATGGTTGGCGCAGGGACATGTGGCACGTGCGAGGGGTCCAGGCGCAGCCCGAGTGACGTCAGCACGCGAGGATCGGCGCATCCGCCGCCAAGCGGTGGCAGCCCCGCACGCCACGTCAACCGCCATTCTTCAGCATGTGCAAGACACCCTGGCTGTTCCAATATCGACCAGAACAATTTCCCGTCGATTGGTTGAAGGAGGCCTGCACTCCCGGCGTCCGCTCAGAAGACTACCATTGACTCCACAGCATAGACGTGCACGCCTGGCATGGTGCCGGGCTAGAGAGACTTGGATGAGGGAATGGCGGAACGTCGTGTTCTCCGATGAGTCACGCTTCTGTTCTGTCAGTGATAGTCACCGCAGACGAGTGTGGCGTCGGCGTGGAGAAAGGTCAAATCCGGCAGTAACTGTGGAGCGCCCTACCGCTAGACAACGCGGAATCATGGTTTGGGGCGCTATTTCGTATGATTCCACGTCACCTCTAGTGCGTATTCAAGGCACGTTAAATGCCCACCGCTACGTGCAGCATGTGCTGCGGCCGGTGGCACTCCCGTACCTTCAGGGGCTGCCCAATGTTCTGTTTCAGCAGGATAATGCCCGCCCACACACTGCTCGCATCTCTCAACAGGCTGTACGAGGTGTACAGATGCTTCCGTGGCCAGCGTACTCTCCGGATCTCTCACCAATCGAACACGTGTGGGATCTCATTGGACGCCGTTTGCAAACTCTGCCCCAGCCTCGTACGGACGACCAACTGTGGCAAATGGTTGGCAGAGAATGGAGAACCATCCCTCAGGACACCATCCGCACTCTTATTGACTCTGTACCTCGACGTGTTTCTGCGTGCATCGCCGCTCGCGGTGGTCCTACATCCTACTGAGTCGATGCCGTGCGCATTGTGTAACCTGCATATCGGTTTGAAATAAACATCAATTATTCGTCCGTGCCGTCTCTGTTTTTTCCCTAACTTTCATCCCTTTCGAACCACTCCTTCTTGGTGTTGCATTTGCTCTGTCAGTCAGTGTATTTATACTTGGTGGACTCCACAAATAGATTTTCCTCGTATTATCATGTTGTAGCTAAAACATTACGAAACATAATAGAAAATAATCATAGAATATATGAATGCGTTTGGAAATTATCAGGAGAACGGCAAAATTGGTGCCATGATACACCGTCATGTTGAATAATTAATTATATAGATAACGACATAGATTTATATGATTTCTAAATATGTAGACATATTATTAAGGAATAATGTGTTTGTCATACAAAGTTTCCTTCCAGTTTTAATTTCCACTGCTGCGGAAAAAGTTTAACACACCCCATTTTTCTACGTTCATAGATGTAGGTCTCTCATTAATAGATCAATTATTTCTAGGATTGTCACTTCCTTTTAAAAATGAGTACATTTTTGAAAATGTCCCAGGTGCGCCAGTGTTTTATATATTTTGAAACTTATTTATATTAAGGAAGCTTAAGGAATAAGCTGTAGTTTTATTTCTGGCTTTAGCACAGTCCTTACATTTATAACAGCATGTTATCGAATCACAAAAACTGACGATTTTATATTTTAAACCCAATTATATCTGAAAGTCCCCAAATATATTGAAATTCGATACCACAATTATGTGTGATATATGAGTGCACATGGGTGCAATTCTGGACGTTGAAAAGGTGTCACTTTGAAGGAACAATTACTCGTACTTTAGAGTAATTTGAATTTGAATAAAGCCCTGCAGTAACGTTATTTTCAGATTCTACTTATTTTTTTTTCCTTTTCTCCCAAATGCCAGAAGCGCTAGGTTATGATATGTTAATCGAAATATCTGCGCCCTGTGTCAACATAGATATATCATAAGAAGCATAACATTTCCAAATTCCTTTTTCAGTAATTTGGCCGCACCCAAAAGATTGGCAAGCGAGGTATGAAAAGCCTGTCTGTGCACATGAAAAGCAAACTATCATAGTGCACCCTTGAATTGGAGTAAGATTGTGGGCCCCTATTTCGTTCCCTTGGCAGATTTTGACTTTTAGAAAATCAGGAATATTATGGAGAAGGCTAAAATTTGATATGTATATATTTTTTTGCTATTAGCTTTACGTCGCACCGGCACAGATAGGTCTTATGGCAACGATAGGACAGGAAAGGGCTGGGACTGGGAGGGAAGTGGCCGTGGCCTTAATTAAGATACAGCCCCAGCATTTTCCTGGTGTGAAAATGGGAAACCACGGAAAACCATCTTCAGGGCTGCCGACAATGGGATTCGAACCCACTATCTCCCGAATACTGGATACAGGCCGCACTTAAGCGACTGCAGCTATCGAGCTCGGTGATATCTATATTACTGAATAGGCAATCTGAGGCTACTAAAAAGAAAATGTTTAATGTAGTACTCAAATCTGTAAAAAGTAGATCTCACCAACGTAAGGAAAGTAATATTTAGTTCTTACTTCATCAAGCTGCTTATGTAGCACTTCTGTATCCGTATCAATAAGGATACACAATTATAGCGGTTAAGTAAATTAATGTCAGTGATTTTTGGAAATATGTGTAACTAATAATTTTATGTATAGCTTGAGCCCCGCCATATAAGAAAGGCAATAACTATATTCACCACTTACGTGCAAGTTGCAATGAAACTGTTATAACATATGGTGGTCAAAATTTAACATAAACACTACAAAAACTAAACTACTAAAAATTTGATCGTAATTTCATACCCCACCAAATTTATGAAATATATAATAAATTCTAATATATTTTTCCTTTCTAACCTTACCAAACACTTTCCCTAAAGACAATGTATGAAAAATGTTTCCTTGGTATTCTTAGCCTGCTAAGTATGTATCACATATGGCTGTGGTTTCCTTAATGACGCCATTCGGCAGAGATCTTTCTAGTTCCAAGGGTTAGGCAAGGCTGTAAATTTCACATCTGTTGTTAGTGGAAGGTATAAAATAGTAGTGAGATGTACAGTTAGGAGGAACTGTAGTAAGCAGCTTGACCTATGCTGATGACTTGGTATTAATGACAGACTGTGCTGACAGAAAGAAACCTAAAGAAGTGAATGTCAAGTCGGGAATACCAAACTGGAACAGGTACATGACTTACGATGTGTATAGCTCCACGATGGTAGTATAGTAAGTGAACTTGAATGGAGGTATTCTGTGGGAAAGAATTCATTCAAAAAATTATTTACACCGATCTGTTCCTAGACCTACTTTGTTGTACAGGAGTGAAAGCTAGGTGGACTTAGAATACCTTGTTCATAAGTTTTAACAGACACGAAAATGAATGAATGATTGCTGGCACAAACAGGTGGGAACAATGACAGGAGGGTACTCGGAATGAGGAGTGAAAGGATACGTTAGGCATTAACTCAGTGGATGAAGCCATACACATAAGTAAACTCCAGTGGTATGATCATGTGAGACGAATAAAGGTTTTTTCTGATGGAACGCACCGGAACGGCGTTCCGGAACCTCTTCGTGGATACAAATCTCTAAAAAATATTTAGACTTCAAATATGAATTTTTTCAGGTTAAGGAATTTTAAAAATATTATTTTTACTGCTCCCGCGCTAAATGACCTTAATTGAAGAGGAAATATCGCATATCGCCTTGTTATTTCGAGAATCGATATCAATCGAAATCAAATACATTCTTCCGTTTTGCGGGCAGCATAGATATACGGTATTCGTTCTTGTTCTTTCTTTGCTCACTTTGTAGCTGTTTTGAATATTGGTCCCAGTTCTAGTCACGTTTCATCTGGATTGCCCTCAATATAGAGTACTGTTGTTCGTTGATGTAGATAATTGCCTATGTTTGTTGCATTCTCAGCCGTAGTTTGTACTACTTCTTACGCGGCAATAGACATAACCTAAATCTGTCGATCACGAGGCGAGAATGAATATAATTTCAGAATATTTTTGTGTGCCTACCACCAAACGCAAAAATTGCCCAAGCAGTTCGTCAGTCCATCAAGCTGGAGTATCATCAAACTCAAGTGTGGAACTTGAAGCAAGAGGTGTGTCGACGAGTTTCATAACGGTCTGTAAAGTTCAAAGTGAATTTCAAAGTCTGTGGCCTAGTATTATTATTTATTTAGCGTATGGCTTATACAGACAATATAAGTAATATATATACATATTTACAGCTGAGAAACAAAGTAATTTGTGCTTCACAATTGAATATCAAGTTTTTCAATCCAACGTATAGCATCTGGAGATACCAGCAGAAAGTCATCTTCACCACCGAGATAGGCTCGAATCTTACATTCCCTGACGATATGATGAATAGTCTGGTGTGGAGCTCTGCAGTCACAGTCTGCATTAGGTAACTTTTTCCACTTATGGATAGCGGCTCTGGACCGACCATGTCCTGTTCTGATTCTATTCAGGGCAGTCCAGATCTTGCGTCGTAGGTGGGATCCACTTGCAAGTCTGGGACCTGAGAAGAAGGTATGAAGGCGCTGCTTCCCATCTACTTTTCCACTCATCAAGAGATTTAAAATCCTTAGCATCCATGTTAGCAGCATCACGCAGAGTCTGATGGCGTGATTTTAGTCTATTAAGATTCAGAAGTGGCAGGTCACTATTCACGGGCAGACAAGGATTTCTGGAGATCTTGTGGAATTCCTTCACAAGGGCATTAGATCGGCGTAGATCAGGTGGCGTTATACCAGTTATCAGTAGAAGCCAATGAGCTAGAGTAGATGTGATTGCACCAGATATGATGCGCATTGTGCTATTAAGCCTAGTTGTTGCACTGTAGAACAAAAGAACGATTTTTTAAAGAAACGCGAGAGGAAAGGAAATTATTTGTAAAGTATTTCGTACTGCTTATAAGGTGGCCATAAAAACACTTTCAACAATTTTGAAACTGAAAATGATTTACAAGAATTGAACGGGACTGATATGGCGAGAATTTTTCATTCAAGTAGGCCTAATGCCTGTGTGCAAAAATGTTGGCAGTTTAGGTGTACAGAAGAATGTGGGTATGCGACTATCAAAAGAGTGCATAAATTGTGAAATTGTGTCTTATGGAGAAAATCGTAAACAGAAGCGAACATCTCTCAGGAAAAAGATTTTTGACTACAAAGAAAGTGCAAGTATGAAGAATTTCTTCATACTTGCATTCTTAATTCATCAATACGGACAATGAAGCTGATAGATTATAGTACAAAGAACGTGCTGGACATAAAAGTGCTAATGAAATAACTGAAGAAGGGGCAAAAGAAAAACTTGAGACAGTATGTCTAAAGTCATTACAGAGAGGAAAGGAAATTATTTGTAAAGTATTTCGTACTGCTTATAAGGTGGCCAAAAAACACTTTCAAGAATTTTGAAACTGAAAATGATTTACAAGAATTGAACGGGATTGATATGGCGAGAATTTTGCATTCAAGTAGGCCTAATGCCTGTATAAATATAGTAAACCACATAGGAAGTGAAATGAGAACAAAATTGATAAAAAATGTACCTGATTCTCTTATTCTTGATGAATCAAATACTCGAAGTCAAAAGTCTGTTCCGATAGTATATGTTCGCATCTACATTGAAGAAATAAAAATGGCATAAACGGTCAACCTTTTCATTCTTTTAATTGAGTTTGACGACGTAACAGCAAATTGAATTTACAAAAACTTGACGTCTACTAAAGAAGCACTGGAGCTCACAGAAGATTTCATTGACGTGTGATGGTGCCGCAGTAATGTTCGGAGTACATGGAGGAGTTTCAAAACTTTTCAAAGACAGATTTCCTGCCATTGTTTTGTGGCATTGTGCTAGCTATAGACTGGAATTATCAGTACACGATGTTGTGAAAGAGGTTTCTGGCATCAGTAGATTTAACAGTTGTAGGGACAAATTATATGTTATGTATCATGCCTCTCCAAAGAATGCAAGGCAGCTCCAGTCATGTGCAGCTACACGGGAGATGCAGATTTTTAAAATTCGAAGAATTCTGTCCACAAGGTGGGTTGCATCCAGCTATAGAACTCTTTTGGCTGTTTGGCAGGATTTCGAATCACTGGTACTTCATTTTGAAAGAGGTAAATCAGAAGATGGTTGTGACTGAAAGGAAAAATTCAGTTATGAAGGTCTTCACAGGAAAATAACATCTGTGGAATTTATTTTCGATCTGGGATTAATTTACAATGCTTTGCAAGAACTGTTGGAACTAAGCTTAGATCTACAGGAGAGAAATGCTGATCTTTACAAAGCCCACAGTTGATATTTGTGAGAAGAGGAGGTTCTGTCCCAGGGCCTTACTATCAGAAAGCTCTTGAGGCAGCAGCAAATCTACAGTTTAAGGGTGTTCCATTGCATAAGAAATACAGAATTTATGATCCACCAATCTCCCCGAATGCCTTCTATGAACAACTTAGAACTTCTCTACAGAAAAGATTACTTTCCGAAGACACTGAACTGCCAAGATGTGCAAGAGTTCTGGATTCTTAGAATTGGCCAGCATACTCAAGAGAAAATATTCTTCCTTCCCACTTCTAGCACTTTCCTATCCCATCGTCGCCATAAGACCTATCTGTGTCGGTGCGACGCAAAGCTAATTGAAATATTCAGCCTCCTCGTTCCCCACTTTTACGTCTGACCTCTACTGAATAACTCTTGTTCTCTTCGGGCCTTTTCATTTTTGCAGACCCTCATTCTTCGACCGGTCGGAATTATTTCTCTGATTACACGGATTTACAAGGGGTAGATATCTGACATAATGTTTACTGTTTCTAGTGCAGTTCTTCATGCTGATATCAAATCCGAAAACCGGTTTGCTCTATCACAACAGGCTTTGAAGATGTTGACAAAGACTTTTTTTGTGCTATTTGCTTTACGTCGCACCGACACAGATAGGTCTTATGGCGACGATGGGACAGGAGAGGCCTTGGAATGGGAAGGAAGCGGCCATGGCCTTAAGGTACAGCCCCAGCATTTGCCTGGTGTAAAAATGGAACCACGGAAAACCATCTTCAGGGTTGCCGACAGTGGGGTTCGAACCCACTATCTCCCGGATGCGAGCTCATAGCTTCGTGCCCCTAACCACATGGCCAACTCGCTCGGTCTTATTTTTTATAACAGCTTCCATAGAGAACAATCTCATTTTTTCTTTTTTACTGTCAGCAACATTGTACATTACGGAATCCAGAGGTTGCATAAATTTACCAAATCTATTTTGCTACGTGTGAGGCTATATAACAATCAAATCCAATACGGTATGTGCCATGTGGTGCATTTGTACTAATCTTCCCTAAAGCCACGTTCATTAGTACTCCATGTAACAATCACTGCTCTAGTGAAACTCCTGTCTGTGAAATGTTTTCCTTGGTGAAATGTTAAAAATATGTCAATGGTTGGTGTCGTATATGTCAATAACGGTGGATGGTAGAGACAAATGGTTTGCATATTTTGAATCAACATGTTCCACTTACCTCAGATACCAAGATATCCGCAGAAAGTCATCTTTTGTTGATCAGTGTTGGTGTTCAGAGGGGATGATTGCCTAGTGGTTCTCCCCCAACAAAAAATAAACTTTTATCTTAACTAGTAATATTCTTAATGTGGATGACTATGAGCCAAAAGTGTTGTTGCATTTTAATGAGTATTTCTATTCTTTTAAACGACGATAATGATATGTTATTGAGCATTATAACTAAACAAAGATTCAGTTCTGAGTTCTCTCCCCACAAATACACTTTTTGCAAACTCTCCAAGCCATTGTTCTCTCCTTTGTAGTCGTACAATAGGAAACTAAGAAAGGTTTCTCTTACAACAAGGTTCGTTGCAAGTCTTCTATTCTTCTTGGAATAAACTTGGTTTTCCACAGAACACGAGAGATAAACTTGATTACGCAATATTCGTTACAAATAACTCGACGTCAGGACAATTCTGATAGTGAAGTGCCGAACAGTTTTCTTAGAGGATTGTATTAGGATATGCATGGGCTGGGAATTCCAAGTGGAGACCGCATGTGGAATATTCAAGAAGACTTGCCTTGACCTACACATGCAGAATCGTCCCTCACCATGCTGTGCGGAATACTTCATTCTAAGGTTTTAATAATATTATCTACGGCGCACATGGTGAGTGAACATAATGTCCAAGGAGTAATGCTTTTAATAGTGGTTTAGAATTCAATTATTATCATTATAATAATAATTATTATTGTTATTAATGTCTCACCAATTTTATTCTTATTGTGTACGGGCAGAATCACCTCCGATACTCAATCACCACTCCCACCGTCACTCCTGTATACCGACGATCTGCTACTGGATGTTGAGTAGCGTCAACAGACTCAAGAGCAGGCTCAGAAGACTAACAGCACACGGACTTCGACAAAATACGAAGAAAACTGAATACATAGAGCTCGGGTCGCAGACAGGTGGAACCAGTCAGATAGATGACCAATATCTCAATAAAGTAGAATAGTTTAAGTATTTTGATTCCTTGGACAACGCCAAGTGTGACACTCTTCCAGACGCCTGTGTACGAGTAAACGCAGCCTGGATGAAAAGGCGGTAAACTGCTGGTCGGATACCAATCCACCTGAAGTCGAATATTTACAGGATTATTGTTCGCCTAGTCGCTCTGTATGGCTCCAGATGCTGGCTAGCAACAGTCAAGCATGAACCAGTACTTCATGTCATAGAGATGTGCATCCTTCGCTGGTTACTTGGCCTGACCCGGAAATATCATGTCACCAACATAGAAGTCCGAAAAATCATGGGAATTGGCCCGATTGTAGACAAGATGCGTGAGAAGCTGCTTCGGTGGTATGGCCACGTAATACGCAGAGAAGGTACATCTCTTGTACAGACGGCACTTCGCATCATGTGCATGTTACTCCTTACTATCAAGCACTGAACTGGTTAAAACCTGATAAGAGACGTGAATATCATATACTTGTCTTAACACAAACTTCTGCACAGTAACTCCCCCCAGTATATTTCATCTAAACTTCACTTCCTCTCTTCCTTCCATAGCCGTAACACTCGCTCAGGCTCCACTCTAGTTATTCCTCTTCACCACTCTTCTGTGTATAATAATTCTTTTATTGTAACCGGTTGCAGGCTTTGGAATTCCCTGTCAGTAAGTGTCAGGATTATTGACTCTTTCCTCAAATTTAAAATAACGTGCCGAGACTTCCTGTTGAGAGTAACCGATTGAAGCGTGTATATGTGCGCATGATTGGCAATTGAAAAATTAAAAATGGTTCTGTTAATTTTATATAATGTAAACGTAAGGGTAGTTGATAAGTGTGTTAATTATAAGTGTGTGTGCAAGTGTTTATGTGAAAGAGAAAAGAGGACTGAATTAACGAGCTAATAAGTTGCATATTGTGTGGGTGTGTAACGTAAGCTTAATTAGGAAATAGTATAAGTAGTATAATTAGAAATAGGCAGCCTTAATATTATTTGTTGTATTGTGGTTGAGTGTAAGAGAGGGCCGGGTGCCCTAACTTGGCCACATGAAAGAAGCCATAATAAATAAATAAATAAATAAATAAATAAATAAATAAATAATCTAGAAACAGGCCATGTGCTCGGCCCAAGAAATGCTGGCTTGATCGCCTTTAAGAAGACATGCGCTATGTTCATCTTGTCGCAAACGAAGTGCAAAATAGAACCAAGTGGAGATTGGCTGGCAAAACAACGGAGCCTGATCCAATGGGGCACAAATGCTAACATGATGAATATTCATTTCTTTATTAATGGAGAAGTTAAGGCTCCTGGGCCTTTCTTACATTTAACCATAATATAAAAATATGATCATGATGTACCACAAACGAAATGTAATACTAACATCGATAATAATCTCACATTACAAATGCAAATTAATTATTTTAACTACTGTTGTATACAGAGTGGTCGGACACAACGTGATCTGTGCATTTAAGCGTTAGAGCGTTGGTCATACTGGTATTTTTTTTAAAATCCATATCTCGAGCCGTTGTTATTTTATCAACTGCTGAAGTTATCCAATCAGATCGCTTCGCGGGCGAATTCAAATGAGCTTTGCGAGGCGGTGTTGCTAAATCAGCACGTGGCTTAAGATCGCTTTTTCAGGGTGAGTTGACCGTGCGGTTAGGGGCGCGCAACTGTGAGCTTGCATTCGGGAGATAGTGGGGTTCAAGCCCCACTGTCGGCAGCCCAAAAGATGGTTTTCAGCTCTTTCTCATTTTGACACCAAGCAAATGCTGGGGCTGTATGTTAAATAAGGCCACGGTCGCTTCCTTCCCACTCCTAGGCCTTTCCTGTCCCTTCGTCGCCATAAGACCTATCTGTGTCGGTGCGATGTAAAGCAAATTGTGAAGAGATCGGCTTTAGAGCACCCCTCGAAGGAAAAAAACACGAAACTTGGAGCTGACTGGATCGCACCATAGCTGAAATGTACGGTGTGTTTGTGTTTGATGCTGATTTCTCGTCATACCTCTCAAGCCGGTCTTAGTCACTTGCGAATTTACCAATACCACTTCGCAAAGCCCATTTGAATTCGCCCGCAAAACGATATGATTGGATAACTTCAACAGCTGTTAAAATGACAACGGGGGATATAAAAATGAAATGGCGTATTGATTTTAGTTCCGGGAGTGTCGGAGGATAAGTTCGGCTCGCCAGATGCAGGTCTTTTGATTTGACACCCGTAGGTGACCTGCGCGTCGTGATGAAGAGGAAATGATGATGGTGAAGACGACACATACACCCAGCCGCCGTGCCAGCGAAATTAACCAATTAAGGTTAAAATTCCCGACCCTGCCGGAAATCGAACTCGGGACCCCTGTGACCAAAGGCCAGCACGCTAACCATTTATCCATGGGGTCGGACGGGAGATATAACAGATTAGTCTTCACAAATTATTTAGCCTATCAGTATGACCAACGCCCTAACGCTCTGCAACACTTTTCCCCACTAATATTGAACAATTCACTCTTTTTCACGAGTTAACCAGAGTAATACGGTTAACGTAAAATCTTAAGAACAAATACCACTATTTATTCACACAATCATATATCATTCACTCGGGGAGTTTTATAGTTTAGAAAATAATATCGGCAAGTAGATCTAAAGTTCTTCAAGTTCGAAGATATTCACTAGAATAGAGTTTCAGAGTCTGGCAACGGACACATGGAACGTCCGGTTGAAAATAGTAGTTTTATTGTTGAGAATGGCAACTGTATGGGAGCTGTATTACGATCGTAAAAGGAGGAAAGTGAGTTAAACATAAAAGAAAGGTAGTGGGGTTGTGTTTCATTCATCAGTCTATAAAACTAGAGCAGCTGTGTGTAACTTACGTATTTCCTTGAATTTTACCCAGTCTAGTAGTTAGGGGAGAGTACAATCAACAAGAGTATTATTACTGCAGGACAATAGGGAGAGTTGGCCGTGTGGTTAGGGGCACGCAGATGTCAGCTTGCATCCGGGAGATAATGGTTTCGAACCCCACTGTCGACAGCTCTGAAGTTGGTTTTCCGTGGTTTTCCATTTTCACACCAAGCAAACTGTACCTTAAATAGGCCGCTTCCTTCCAACTCCTAGGCCTTTCCTATCCCATCGTCACCATAAGACCTACCTGTGTCGGTGTGACGTAAAGCCACTAGCAAAAAAAGAAAAGATTGCACACACGGTTAAAGCGCGACGTAAATTCGGCTGAGGCATCTACCGTGGAGAGAGTACAGACACCGTGCGTTCATTCTTAGTTTATCTGAGAGACCATGTGCTACAATTGCGGATAGTGGTTTTGCCTGCTAATTATCATTATTTTGTTTACCGCAGTACCTTTGTCTTAATGATTCATATTTAGTACCGTCTTCTGTTAGGTCAGGACGACTTTTAAGTTGTTATCGGAAAGATAGGCTTGGTCACTTTGAACCGTACTCCTGCATCACTCTGGTGAACTGCAGTCCTCTGAATTTCAGCTATTGCAGCAAGAAAGCGATTGTATGACCAGTGCTAGTTGTGCAGTTACATGATTCAGTTCCTCTTAGCCTGTCCTCAGTAACCATCCTGGTCAGTTTTCAAAAGTTTGTGTTGCCTCTGAGATAAAAGACAATTCTTTCGACCGTACTAAGTTTGATGATTATTGTAAAATATCACTTTCCTCGTTCGTTAAGGCGGTGGAAACCACCGTAGTAACCTACTGACATTGCTGGACAAGACATTTAATATCTCTGAACCTATAAAATTTATTTTTGTGGGATTCTTACATGTTTAGTGCACTAACGTAAAGAAATACAGGTTATGTTTTCAATTTTGTTCAATTATTTCCTTAATATTCATCTTCTGTCCGAGGTGGTTCATTGTACTGATCTCATTTTTTTTTTACTTTATCTTCAGAGTATAGTGAGTAATCTGATCTAATCAAATGAATTCTTCAACAAACATTTTGTTAGGGAATACATTTTTGGTTCGTTTCCAATATTTTTTCTTGAGTGGGAACTTTCTATATAAGTGCCATTTTAGTTCAATTTGATTTAAAGTTATAAAAGAACTCTTGCCAAAATTTTCGTGTTAAGGGAACTGATATTTCCAGAAAAATTTTACCGTTTGTAGTAAAAGAGTAAAAATGGTAAACAATGTGAAATTTTAAGCTGATAGTTGAAACTATGGTATTTAAATACAAGCCTTATACCATCAGCTTCAGAAGTCCACCACATGAATAATAACAGAGATGTCAACAAAAATTCACCTGATTTAAATAATTAACGAGCTTTTATAACTGGCAATAATATGTGTTTCTAGTCTCGGACATAGAACCTCGGTTAGCATCCCCCTTTAATTAAACATTTAAAAACTATTGTCTGTCTCTGACGGTACATTTTAATTAATCCTACGATACTTTATGCTACTTTGCCAACTATAAAGCTTCAGTTCAGTAATGAAATCCCCTTGACGTAATACGTATGCAGCCCATCAGATAGTCCCGTTTATTAGGTTGCACATCAAAGTACCAAGAGTGCAGTAAAGTTCCTCATTATCCCAAACGTGTGGATGCATGTAAATCTTACAACAAAAGTGTACTCATTTTCTACAGAGTAACTTTTAATCTTTCACAAAGGGATGGCTTTTGAAGAAAGAGGGCATCGAATTATAACGTTAACACTGAAGTGGATTTTAGTAGGGAAGGAGAGCTGGAGCTGGCCCAGGGGCTAAGGTGAAAGATGGCGGCTATACATGGGCTCTTATGGAGAAAGCTGCTCAGGGTAGGATAGGCGGTATACATAGCACGTAAGGAGCTGGCCTAGTGGCGAATGTGCAAGATGGCGGCCGCGTACAACTTCCTAGTGCTAGGGCCTCCGAGGCAACATGGTTGCTATACATTGCTTATATGAGACTAACTTTAAGGAGATGGATCAGGAGCTAATGGTTATACATAATTCTTATAGGCCGAACTCTACAGAGTTGCCTCAGGGGCTCACAACTTGTACCTTATCACTTATTAGTGTTATCAGCCTGACATTCTAGAACTGAGGCTAGGGCTGCCATACAAGATAGCTGCTATACTCTATTCGTATAGACCTAACTAGAGAGCTGCCTCAGGGGCTCACAACTTGTAACTTATGACCTATTGGTTTTATCAACCTGACATTCGAGAACTTAGGCAAGGGCTGCTATGCAAGGTGGCTGCTATACTCTTTTCATATAGAACTAACTGGAGAGCTGCCTCAGGGGCTCACAGCTTGTAACGTATGACCTATTAGTTTTATCAGCCTGTCATTCGAGAACTTAGGCAATGGCTGCTATGCAAAATGGATGATATATTCTATTCGTATAGACCTAACTAGAGACCTGCCGCAGGGGGTCACTTGTAATTTACGACCCATTAGTTTTACCGGCCTAAATTTCAGGAACTGAGACAAGGGCTACTGTGCAAGATGGCTGCTATACTGTATTCTCATGGACCGAACTCTAGGGATCTACCTCAGGCGATTCAAACTTGTAACTTGCGACCCATTAGTTTTATCGCCTAACTTTTGGGAACTGAGTCAGGGACTACTAGGCAAGATAACCGCTTTACACTGGTTATATTAGACTAACTTAAAGGAACTAGGCTATTGCTCATCCTTCTAACCAGCTGCCCTTCATAACTTTAGTCTAGCACAGGAGCTAGTGGTGATAAATGGGGTACTAACTTGGGGAGAGCTGTGTTAGAGCTTTCCGCGTATTGGTCTAATGCGAGGGTTTCATGCCCCTAGCCGGATGCCTTTCCTAACTTCAGTCTAGAGCAGGGGCTCTTGCGTATACTTCACTTCTCTTCTCTTGCGTATACATAGGCTCTGATGGAACTAACCCGGGGAGAGCTGCACTAGAGCTCTCGAGGAAAGATAGCCGCTCAAAGCTTGGATTTATGCAGGTGTTAGGGTGAAGATCCAACTGGGGTGTTAGAAGGTAAAAATCGTTATTAATACAGCAGCAGAGGTTGTAAGCCTGCCTTACAGAAATGTAGCCAGTACTCTACTCCCTCTGCGAGGGCGCGACCGCATAAATGACAAAAGAGGGAAAGGGTAAAAGGGTGAAATTGCTAAAAATGTCAAGTGGCAAAAGGGCCAAAGGGAAAAAACGCTAAACTGGCAAAGGGAAAAAGGGCAAAAGGGCAAAAGGGCAAAAGGGCTAAATGGCAAGAGGGATAAAGAGATAAAGAGCTTACATTGTTTCTAGTTTCTCTCTTTATCCGGGCTTGAGACCGGATCTAGAGCTAGAAGCAGAGGAAGGGGGAATGTTGGAAATGAGTCTGTACAGTATAGCTAATCGATCCACTATATGCTACAGAAAGATGAGGTGCGAATGAGGGTTAGGGCTGGGAATGTAGGAAGGTGTTTAGGGTGCTGTACTGTCGCCCAATCTGATCTCGCTATCTAGAACACTATGGCATAAATTATAAAGTGATAGGTCCAACGGTTCGGTCGCTACTTACGCCCTCTGGCATTTTGTCTACGATGAAAATTGTCCGTTTTCCTCCTGGACGTACCGTTTTCGGGTTATTTGACTCCTTGGCATTTGAGCCCACTCCAAATTTCACGGGTGTAAAGAAGGGAAGCCGGTAAAGAAGTAGAGGTATTAATCGACGCAGGAGGCTCGATTTCATCAGAAATATACCAACATATTGCCCATATGAACCAAGCCTCGGCTGTTTCGTTCCCTCTTCCTTGACTATCCCTTCTAATCTCCCTACTCACCCTGTATAGTGTATATAAGATAGGTTATACGCTTTTTGTGTTAGTTTACTGTTTACTGGAAGTTATACGCGACCGCCATCTTGCGCATTTGCCCCTAGAACAGCTCCGGCTTCTTTTCCCCTACCGATTTTGCTTAGCATATATTAACGGATAGATGACTTACAACCCCCTTGCACAAAATAGATGAAATAATTATAGCACAGCAAATTATGCAGAAGAATATCGCATACCTTCCTCTAAAATATCGAATCACTAAAGGTAGCTCTTATCTAAACTGTATTTTTTTACAAGACTTTTACGTCACACCGACACAGATAGGTCTTACGGCAACTATAGGACAGGAAAGGGCTGGAATGGGAAGGAAGCGGCCATGACCTTAATCAAGGTACAGCCCCAACATTTGCTTGGTATGAAAATGGGAAACCACAAATACCATCTACAGGACTGCCGACAGTGAGGCTCGAAACCACTATCTCCCAAATACTGTCATTATAGAAATTTGATGACATGTTCAACTGCTATTGTAATCCTACTCAGATCAACATGTGGGAAATGTTCGAGTGAGAGAGACTCCAGTTTCACATAATGCCATTTGATTGTTTTTGGAATGGTTCTAGGTTTGATTCCTGACCAGATGTGGAATTTAGGGTGTATGATTATGTTCTCTGGCTCAGGAACTCCATGTTTGTGTATTCCCCAAGACATTCTTAATTTATACACAATGCATCACACATTATGTAAACCAGTGTTGAATACATCCCTCTACATCGTTTGGATTCAGGAAGGGCATCGGATAGTGAACATGAGCCAAATCTATATGTGCGACAAGGATAGTACCTGTGATACCATGAGGATTTAGGAAAAGTAGCGGAGTAAAATATTGAATTATTAGCGTAATAAAGCATTCCATCTGGGCTTGAATTAACCGATAACTGTAATCAGAAAGACTTAGGCTCATGACGGCAGTCAAGAGCTAGCAAACAAGTGATAAAGCTTGTATTTTTAGGTCATTGTTTACATAGCAATCATGTCCGCAGAGCCTCCAGTTTTACTTGGAAATCGAGCCAGAGGCGCATACATTTTTACTTGAAAAAACTCAGGGTTCATAACGCGGCCTCCTAATGGTTATGCCACTCGGCTATCACGTTCCCTCAGCTTAATGGTGAAAGATTCCTAAACGCCCTCAGAGCACCCTAGAAACGGTATCTGTTGGCCTGGTTGTGCACTCGTTGTTGGTGTCATCTAAACCCTATGTCATACCAATGATGTGTGTCAATTATGACCTCTCTACCTCCAATATTCCGTGAAGAATTGCCTCGTGAAATGTTAACGGACTTCGGGTCACCATGTAGATTAAAGTCATTTGGTATCATCTTTTCTTCAGCATATTAGGAATATCGTTGAAAGCCATATTACGTCTACCTCTGGACAAAATTGAGTTTGATACGGTTTCATGTAATTTTTCATGTGCTCTTTCATGCAGTTAAATCAAATAGGGTCAAGCCGCATTTACTCCAAGCGAAATTAAGCTGGAAAACCAACTGTCATTACAAACCGTATTTTGTCCGCCAAAGTGTTCGGCGCAAATCCCGTTAAGTTCACGGATACATTCTGTCACGTTGAATACAACGGAAGGTGATGATGTGTAACGTTAAGTAGGCCTACTTTGCAGATTAGGCGCCAATCTCTAACAACAACACTAGGTAACCTTACTTGCATTTTAGTCACAAAATGGAGCCCTCTAAAGGGAGGCGAAAGAGACAGAAAAAAGAGAATTTCGCACGGCAGCTAAAGTACGAGGGAAGGCACGAAGTGCAGAAGCCAATTTGTTTTACGATATAATACTGAAGTGCAATGTTAGACACGTTGTTTCAGTCCAGGCTGCACGAGTTATTTAAATGCAGAGGCAATGTTCAGTGTGTTCATTCTAGTATTGCAGGTTTTCATTTTACAAAAGTTGTGATAAAGACCATTACATGACATCGTTTGAGCCACTGCTTGGAGCCAGACGGCGACGTAGCCTAAACATAATGTAGAGTTTGTTAAAGGAAAGAGTGTACCTTCAAGCTACTGTTAACAATGACAGTCTGATATTGGATTTTAAAAACCTTACAAAACCAGCAGCATGAAATGCGTATAATAACAACAACAACAACGGTGGTTTCCTTTTCAATTACATTACATTGCATGCCTCCTTATTATTGTTACAACTCTATTCCCATACTATGTGGATAAAAATCGTGTTATGTCCAGAATGTTTTTCCAATTTTCATGAAAATCAATTTGAAAGTGATTTCATTTTGAGCGGATTCTTGATACACACTTAACGTGTTTACACTTCCGTTTGAATTTTTAGATATAACTTGCATGGTTTTCGCGCAATCAGTTTTTGTCGTTCCTGTAAAATTCTGTTCTATGAACATAACATGGTGTGTAACAATCCCCTCGTGTATAAAGACTATCATCCTGGGATCTAATGGTGTTAGGCCATAAGAGATTGTCTAGCTTGAGAATAGACTTTAATTCACTTTCAGGCTAATTTTCGAAAGTACGTTCATCACCTTAACAAAGTTACTTCCTCAATATCGACTGAAGAATCCCAAAACTTCTGCCAACCTCTCTCATTTCCAGCCAATTTTTCTAAGAATTCCTAGCAGATTTCGCCCAAGTAAGAAATTATTTCCGATTTTCTTTGGTAAATACGTAAATGGAAAATTATTGAATTAGTACCCATTCAAATTTAAGTAAGTTAATTCTGCGTTGATTGCGTATTATTAATCCATTCTAAAATATATCTTTTTTTTCTACTAGGTAAAATTGTGAATCACTGTCGGTATTTTCTGCATATAGAGACACACTACATACTGCACCACAACGTAATATAATATGTGATAAACACAATCCGTTAAAAACATGTGCGTACCTCGTAATTATCTCAGGCGCATAAATAACAATGAGCAGCTTGAATTCCATCATCAACACCTGACAACGAACACATGAACAGAACTTAAATAGGATAACATCTATGCCATTGTGTTTAACATAACCACCAACACACCGAGTGAGTTGGCCATGCGGTTAGGGGCGCTCGACTGTGAGCTTGCATCCGGGAGATAGTGGGTTCGAATCCCACTGTCCGAGCCCTGAAGATATTTTCCGTGGTTTCCCATTTTCACACCAGACAAATGCTGGGGCTGTACCTTAGTTAAGGCCACGGCCGCTTCCTTCCAACTCCTAGGCCTTTCCTATCCCATCGTCGCCATAAGACATATCTGTGTCGGTGCGACGTAAAGCCACTAGCACAAAAATCCACCTACACAGGGTGGGAGTTGTCAGACGAACTCACTTCGGATGACGTTAAAACACTTATATACACGTTTAGGCTCTGAGTATGATACCCTAACTTTCCTCAGTTTCCACTAATGCAGGCGTCAGAATGATAAGTCCGGTTTGTCTCCTCTGAAGGCTCTAGTGGCATGTTCCTGAGTGATGTGCTTCACTGTCTGTCTATTAGCACCACAATCGCATAATGGAAAGGTTATCTTTTTCCAGTTGAACAAAGAGAATGCACATACTCCAGAGATGGTCGTAATACGATTTAATCTCGAACATATCCTACGGGGTAGGTCGAATCTAGGAACCGTTGTCCTGACTTGTTGGAATGTCATGGAATTCTGAAGGAGCATGCAGATTCCAGTCATGAGACAAAGTTGACACAAAATCAACTGTGCCCCTCCATCCACCCTACTCACTTGACCTAGCTCCGCAGTCATTCTTCTGTTTCCTAAATTGAAGTTCACGCTGAAAGAACGACGATTCAAATGAATTGAAGATATTCAACTGAAATCGCAGGCTGAACTGCGCGTGATCCTCCAAATTGCCTACCAGAACTGCTTTCATATGTGGAAATTGTGTCAGGAGTGTTATATTAATAGAAGACGGAAGTACGTAGATGGAAACAAAGCTACAGGTAAGCCCTCTATAGAGTTATTATTTTATGAACAGGTTTATTTTATTTATCTTGTGTATGCTGTGAACATCGGTGACCTAGTTAGGTGTTTGGCTTGCCACTTCGCAATTAACTGCATCACCTCAGGTGTGTGTGCTGCGGCATAATTGCCATTACGTACCAGGGATGTGCACCAATATGTGCACTGTGCTAAAGACTGTATAATCCTTGTGCCACAAAACAAGCATAAATCATAACAATCAAGCCATGGTAATGTTTCAGTTAGAAGTACTCAACTTGGAGGCATGATAGCCGAGTGACATTGTCAGTAGTTTCTCACTAAGGCGGTCGCGTTTGAAATCCTGGCCAATGCATGTGAGATGCTGGAAATTAAACGTCATGTTTCAATGGTATCATAAATTGTTCGTTTTACTTTTTACTATTTATGATCATATATTAATTCCTAGAAAAGAGATAGTAACATGAATAGAGAGAGCAAAATTCGGCCAGTTTCTTCACACTTCATCCAAATCCAAAATGGGTGACTCTTGAAAGAAGCATAAAGTCCTTCCTCGTCTCCGAATCCAGTCCCGATTGACTTTGGGAAGAGGTTCAGTATGACTAGATTCCAGTGACATCCTGGCCAAGTACCAAATTCTGCTTGGCTGCTCATTGAAAGAAACGCACCGGGCGAACTGGCTGTGTGGTTAGGGCCGCGCAGCTGTGAGCTTGCACCCTGGAGATAGTGGGTTAGAATGCCACTGTTGGCATCCCTGAATCAAATGCACTTCAATATAATAATAATAATAATAATAATAATAATAATAATAATAATAATAATAATAATTTTCGGGTCTCAGCTACAGTGCAGAGGCATGTTGGCGTGTTGATTTGCATCATTTAGGATGCATATGTATTAATAATGACGTTCTATTTTACTCTACCAGGTGGCAGAGGAAGATCTTCACCAGATGACCTACCTGTTACCGGTACGAATAAAACACTTAATGATTTATTGATATAATTTAATGTTGGATGGCCTGATTAGTACACACACACAAAATTACACTTAAAAATGGAAGACAGCAGTTCACTAATTAGTGGCTATTTTCGAACTATCTCATCCTCACAGCAGGTATCGAGTTCGGCAATCTTTACCTGGAATGGGTGACCGTTCTGTAATCTTGATTGACAGGACTCGGCTTTGACTTCGCAACGCACGCACCAGTTTCTTCGCTCAGCATTTCCATGTAGTTGGGTTCGAACACAAGTCTGTTGACTATTGCAGCACGGGGACTGTATTGCTCGACTCCAGACAAAGACGATAACTCACACAATCAACTCAACACAATTAACTCGCAGCCAATGTGACTGCTCCACAGACTAAACTAGTCAACAACACAGCAGACCAACACTAACAACAAAAACCCAATAGTCCACCAAGACGGCACTCCAACACAACAACTCCTCTTTCGCCGCGACTCTGTTCTTATGGGTGATGAAGTACTAGAATATTCGGGGTAGGGACATATAAGGAATATTCTCGTTTCGCCTTCCAGATGCTCCTCGAAAACGCCAAGCGGAGAGCACAATACAAAGAGAGACCGTCACCTGAAATCAGACCGGCTGTGGACTCCAAGCCTGACTGCCTCCCTCCGACGGGGGCTACAGACGTCTGGCAGTACTCTATCACGTAACACATAGTCGAATTTTCAATTTACTTTCTCGAGTAAACACCAAATATATCATTAAATTACAGTGACTGACAGAGCAAATGCAACACCAAGAAGGAGTGGTCAGAACTGTATGCCAATTGCAGGGTAGACTGACGTCACTGAGGTATGCTCATGATGTGAAATGCGCCGCTGTGCTGCGCACGTAGCGAACGATAAATGGGACACGGCGTTGGCGAATGGCCCACTTCGTACCGTGATTTCTCAGCCGACAGTCATTGTAGAACGTGTTGTCGTGTGCCACAGGACACGTGTATAGCTAAGAATGCCAGGCCGCCGTCAACGGAGGCATTTCCAGCAGACAGACGACTTTACGAGGGGTATGGTGATCGGGCTGAGAAGGGCAGGTTGGTCGCTTCGTCAAATCGCAGCCGATACCCATAGGGATGTGTCCACGGTGCAGCGCCTGTGGCGAAGATGGTTGGCGCAGGGACATGTGGCACGTGCGAGGGGTCCAGGCGCAGCCCGAGTGACGTCAGCACGCGAGGATCGGCGCATCCGCCGCCAAGCGGTGGCAGCCCCGCACGCCACGTCAACCGCCATTCTTCAGCATGTGCAAGACACCCTGGCTGTT